>NC_044004.1:28946513-29252561 GCF_900496995.4 Aquila chrysaetos chrysaetos | reverse complement strand
CACTAGCAACATATCTTTAGACACATATTTTTTTTCATGTAAAGAAATCTGATTAAGTGATTTTTCCTTGATCTTCGTCTTTAACTTTGGCTAGGATTATTAACTTCCAATAACTGGGAATTTCTAAGACTTTCACTCAGTTACTTTGTGCAATTCCACTTTGTCTCCTCAGGACATTATGTGTACAGTCTAAGGAACGCTGTGAGTCTGTGCTTGGGATTGTAGGTCTGCAGTGGCCAGAAGATACTGACTGCACTCAATTTCCAGATGAGAACTCAGACAATCAAACTTGTCTAACACCGGATGAAGATGTAGAAGGTAACTCCTATAAATTCATATAACAGGTAATTAAAGATTTAATTAGGTTCATAAAGTCACTGGTTTTTTTTCCCATACCTCCTCTCTAAATTATAATATTTAAGCTGTGGAAATGATTCCAAACTGGGTTTCAGGGAATTTGGACAGAGGAAGTTCTCATAAGAAAACTGTTGAAACGAAGGATCAATTACCTTCAATCTGTGAAAGGCAGTGTTTGAGATTTGTTGCTAACACCACATCTACTGCTTGCTTGTGTTTATACTTCACTTTTTTACCTATTTAGATGATACAATAATGCTTTTCTAACCAGGAGGCAGACTCTTGGCAATCTTAAAAAAGCTGAGCCCCACAACAGCTCTGAGGAAAATATTGTAATGTTAGTGTCTTTGCCAGCTATTGTTTGCTTTTGGTTTTTGTCTGGGGACAGTTTTGTAGAGAGTTGTGCCAAACCAGCTTCAGTAGCAACTGACAAATTTCAGTTTTTGAGTTCTGCCATAATACTAATCAGTGTGGGTGCGAACATGAACAAAAGAAAGAAAATGCCTTAAATGCTTCTAGATACTCTTCATATGTATGAAGAGAGAACCTGTGCAGCTTTTCCTTCTGCAGTGGTCATTGGATGTGAGATCTGTGGGGATTCTGACATGCCTTTTCTTTTTCTTGCCAAAATGCCAGTAAAGTAGCTGGGAAAACAGCGAGATGGCGTGTGCTACAGTGCCTGCAAAATGCCGATCATGTTCAGTTCTCACTCTTCTCCTCCTGCTCTCCTACATGGTGATGACAGTCTTTCCACAGCCTTGATCTTGCTCAAAGAAAGCAATGGGCAAAAGCTAGTTAGTCTATAGTTCTTTTAGTGAATATGTATTGCTGTGAATACAGTGAAGGAATCATGAAAAACCAGTGAAGCATATATAGCAGTTAGTACTATTTCTTCAAGCAAAGTTCATGTGCACATGTATCACTGTGAGGATGTTATAAAGATGTGTAATACCATAGTAATGAAATCCTCTGTCGTGGAACTCTTGAGAGACAAGGAGATAATTTTCTTCCACAGCAGTGGACTGATGGAAAGGAGTTATCCATTATTACACAGCAGTGTGTAGGAAAGGAAAAGTAAGATTTTGGCACAACAAGGTGAGTTCAAGAAAAATAATGTGATTTAATTTTCTCAGATATTGAATGTCTTTTAGTCTTCCTCCCTGGGTTATTGGACCATTTGGCTTTGAAATGTAACATAGAATAGTTATATTTTAAATATACTACTGCATATAGGACTAGCGTGTTCCATTTCTAGAGATAAATTCTGTTCGCTTATAAAAATTATAATTTAAAAGAATTCTCACTTTAATTAGAGGGACTCTGCCTAGTAAGCTGATTCACTGCTTATTGATCATCTTAGCACTGAAATAGATATTCCTGGAAAATCAATGAAAAAGGAGGGGGGTTTAGTATTCTTTTAGAAACAGTGTAATTAATTAAGGGGTCTTATCAGAGTTGTTTTGGGTTCACTTACTGCTAGAATTTTATGTTGATTCAATGCCAGATTTCTACTGACTACCAGTGTTGCTTAGAGAGTCTTCCCTGGGAAGTTTAAAATCTTATATAAATATTTCTGAAAAAAACACATATAACAAAAGAAATTATGCTTCTGAGAGCATTTTAAATGTTTATGATTACAAAACATAGGTGATTTTCCAACTTAAGCTATAATTGACAGAGTTATTACAAGGTGCTGAATTGCTTCATTTCTCTTCCAGTCAGTGCTGAATCCAAGAATACTGCTGGCCAAGACAGTATGCATTATAAACTTAAGTTATTTTCATAATGAGTTATTCTTAAGTGTTGGCAGTACAGTTCACATACCTTTTATCATTAGAATGTTATTTTCTAAGGCTCCCAAGTTCATTGATGATATTTTTGGTACAACTGTTTATTGAATCCTAAAATTTACCCAAGGAACTACATGGTATTCAATATCAGAGATTTTGCAGGAAGGAAAAAAAAAGGCAACATATGATGGAAGTTGTACATCAAAGTCAGTGACATGTACAGTGTGAAAAAATGGGTGGGTTTTTCAAACTATCTAAATAAAGCTTTCTCAAAATGGTGCTCTGTAAGATGAGGCAGAAGCAATGTAAGGGTTAATTCATGAACATTTATAGGTGATTTTATTAATTCAAATTAATTCAAATAGCCACACAATTGCCTATATATACATTTATCCTGGGGATCTCTTCTACTCATTTCAACACACCATATGTTCTATTTCTGCTTCACACAACACCACAGCAGTGAGAAAAGTAGCTAGAAAATCCCTGCCCACAATCTAAACATTGTATGCCAGTTATTTGGCAAAGCTTCGAAATTTGACAGAAGGTAGCATGTGAGGGAGAGGTCTGGAAAATATTGCTCTACCCCATTGACAGTGCCGTTGTTAAGAGTCTTGCCTACTACATAGTTGCAGTTTAATATCGCACAAGCTTTCTATTCCTGTCATTTACCCTTCCGAAACAGTCATAGTGATAAATAAGCAAGTACCATGTGATGATTAATCTTGCAGCTTATTGGGCCTTGTTTCTCCCTGCTCCTTGTCATTAACAGAATGCTCACCTAGTCACTTCAAGTGCCGTTCTGGGAGGTGTGTCCTGGCATCCAGAAGATGTGATGGTCAAGCTGACTGTGAGGATGATAGTGATGAGGACAGCTGTGGTAAATAAATTCGATGAGTTGGATCTTTTGAACGGAGAGTAACTGAAGCATTTGAAAATGAGTTTGGTTTTCCTTCAGTTATTTGAACCATAGTATGACAGCTCAGAGGATAAGCCCCTTTTTCTGTAAGAAAAATACGTTTGAAAGTGTGGTTTGTTTTGGTTGTTTTTTTCTAACACTACTAGCGGTAAAAATACTTTAGCAAGCATCCTTCTTGATTAATGTCAACACAATTTATTTGATCATTTAGATTCTGCTAACTGTATTCCAGGATGTTTGAGTATTCCTTTAGTAATCAAGATAAAAAATGCTGCAGATTTAATTCTTTTGATATTGCTGGAGGTTCTACTGAGCTAAAACATGACTTCCTGGCAGTTTAAATCTTGAATTCATAAATACAGTTTCAAATTTATACACAGTAATGTTCTCATTATGATGCATTGACAAAAGATCTGTGTTGCTGAAGTGGATTCTGTACTGCAAGGGTCAAGAATTACATGTTCTTTCAGATTGGTCAACCTCAAGCTGTAGGTACAAGGATAAAGTGGTAACCACAAAGTTTATTCTCCAGTATGTTTCTGAGTTTACTTACAGTAGAGGTGTGCTTGACTTTTAACTTAAGGGGATGTATTGAGCTTGAGAATAACCAACAAATCTCTTGGTCACTATTTATCTTTGTACGTGCTGGCAGGAGAATTTTGAGAAGGGGAAGGGAGTTTATGCTATTGCTTTATGTGACTAAGATGTAGCCTCCATGGAGTTCTGCATGCTGGCCTGGCATCCCTAGGGGCAAAAAGAATAATTATAAATCACTAAGGATTTAGAGAAGAGGTGTGAATATGAGTAAAAGATTGGAAAATATTCCAGCAGAGTAGAGCTAAGGTGCACAACCTGTTTTTTTTAACAGAGAGCAGGTTAAGATAGAATCACAGTTTGTGAGCAACAAAACTGTGGCAATAAAAGACTTTCTACTCAGCTGCACAAAAATAAAATAAGATCCAACACCTGAAAGCTGAAGCTAGGCTAAAATTCAAGCTTGACAGCTCTATAAAATGCTTCTTTTTTAAGATCAGGTTGTTTTAATGATTGGAGTAACCAAGGGGTTATTTTCACTAAGGCGCGATCTATTCTCAATCTCTGGGAGTTTTCAAATCACGCTTGTATTCTCTCTCCTCTTTCTGCCCCATTCCCCTCCCCCTGCAAAAAGAAAAAGAAGATATGCTCACTGAAACAGGATTTAATACTAGGTCATTCTCTTGTTTGGATTATAAAGGAAAGGCAGAGGTGATGATCACAGTGAGTTTGTCATCTCTTTACCTTTGAATCAATTGTCTCAATTGTCCTCCCTGCCAAATAGTCTTTCTTGCCACCTTTTCTTAACTCCTTAGAACACTAAATGCTATGCTTCTTTTGGGATAATTTTATTCTCCTAGACATTAACATATGAAATATTTCTTTAATATATAACATTCATTTTTTGAGTGGATCTTTCTCTGCCTCTGTAGTCTAGACAGAATGTCACTAGCAATCAGCAGAATTCTTATCAGTTTCTATAAATATGGAAGACTGTATCTGCTAGGAAATTACTGCTGTCAGAGTGACATTACATTGACCAGGGGTAATGCTGTTACTGAAGAACAGAAAGTCCTTGTAGAGCTTTAGAAGTAACTGTCTCTGACTCATTGATATTCCACGTGAGCAGGACAAAATCAAAACTTGATCGTCTTTCCACGTGTAAATGGCTAGCTCACGTTTTATTAGATTTATCCTTTGGAATTGGTTTTATACCATTAAATAACAGTCAGCATTTAAATTAAAAACCTTGTATTTGAAGTGGCTTAAATGACAGGCATGGAACAACTTCACAGTGCAGGGAGGAGAAGGCTGGAGAAGACTAGCTACAGCTTTTGGATGCTCAAGCTACTCTGGTCAAAAATGTAAGGTACAACAGTCCAAAGGGGCTAAGGTATACTCTGCCCATGCTGAGTAGAGCTGTATTCAGTACCCATTGTCTCCTCCTATTAGGAATCTCCATCATACTTTCACGTGATCTTCGTGAGAGGAAATCTCACTCATGCAATTGCAGCAAAATCCTAAGACTTTAGTGCCATTTAGACTAGGATTTGGGGAGAAAATTTGACCCAGATTTATGAATGTGAGACTTCTGAGTGCATTTCAGTGAAGTGTGAGGAAGGTAATTTCTGAAAATTATTATTATGATAGACATCAAGAGATTTTGTGGTATTAAATATGCTTGATTGTAATTGATCATATTAATTTACTTGCTGCTGAACAATGCCTCTGGCAGAGAGCGGAAGAGGGTCCTAGAAGAGTACTAAAGAAATTGAGGACATAATATTCAAAACGATTATTTTCCTTCACTATTTTCTGCAATCTGAGTTCTGACTGTAGTATTTTAGTTGAGAGAAAAATGTGGTGGTCTTAATGTTAATGACTTAGTAATATTGCATGGAGAATATACGTGTGAATAACAAATGGTAACTTGCTTCATATTTTGAAGAAGACTGAAGGTAAGATCATATGTGAATCCCTATCTCTTGTCAAAACATATGTTTGAGGTGGGGGTAATGTAAATATGGACAAGTTTTCCTACCTCCATTTTCACTTCCTTTTCATTGTCATTAAATTAAAAATGTATGTCACAAAATATTTAGAGAAGAAATATAAATATATCAAATGGTAGATGGCTTCTATCAACAAAACAGTATATTTGAACACAGAATTCAGTAAGTAAGTAGGGAATTTTTCCTAGGGAATTGTCTCAAAGATACATTTTGGAGAGTCATGGTACACTTCACAGTGTAACACTATAAAGTGTGATAAAGGGGAAAAGCAAACATCTATTCAATTAATTGTAAACACTCTGCTAAAAAATTGCAAGGTTCATAAATTATATTTTTTACGCTTTTTTATTTTATTTTCATATCAAGTTCCTAACATGACTGACATACTCTGCTCTTTATTAGAGTAAAGGTTTTGTTTGGTTTCAGTTAATTTTTTGTTAATAGTTATCACAAGTATTATCAAGAAGGAGACGTGGAAAATGGTGATACCCAAGCAAGTTCTTTGATCATGTGGAATTTGTTTCACAGGTTCAAGGCTATTTATTTCTCTATGCTGTAACATTTATTTACATGGCTTTTTGAATCTAAACAAAATCAAGCACTCCACACATCAAGTTACAGTTAAAACATGAGTAGATTTTTCCAGTAATCATACAAGATAGTAGTGATTCTTTGGTTCATGTTTGTAAAATACTTACTTCTGAAATAACACGTTTTGGAAAGAACATACCTGCTTAGTAACTGACTGCTGATATGCTGCTGTAGTCTCAGGTCCAGGCAAACAGAGGTGCTGCTTCAAATGCAATTTGTGAGCTTATACCTCAACTATTAGTGTGTGGGGACATCAGCGCTGTCACCTGAGTATGAGCTTGATTAAAATGAAAATTAGGATTATCATCTATAGGACAAACAAGGCAATCAAATCATCTGTTTTAGTCAGGCGAACACATTGTTTTTATGGCTTCCTATAAAACCAGAATGTCAGATGTGCATGACATTAGTATGTCAAAGTATTTAAACTGGTATCGGGGTGAAGTGCTTTATTAGTTGATGGAAATAAATAATGAAATAAAACAAGAGAAAACACTTTTCTAAAATGCACCTTGGGCCATTCTTAATTTTCTCTAGCTGACTAACAGGAATTTTACTGTCAAAGCACTATGACACAATTTTATAAGTATTCCTCTTGAAATCAGAGTCTAGTTAGCAGGACTTCAAAGAGACAATAATGCAGTGCGTTCCCTGCATATTAATGAACCCTCTTGAAGATTCATACAGCCATTGGGTCTTCCTAATCTTTTTGAACTGGTTTGGTCTCAGATTATGGTACCAGGAAAACTGTTTGTGGTCAATACTTAACAGCATCTCTCTACCTTTCATTGTGATCTGCATTAGATTGTGTAGCAGCACTGCCAGAAAGAATTACATATTTCTACACTGTTTCATGGAGATTCCATGCTGTCATAGGATTTGCTTTTGAAAGACCAAAGGTCTGTGTGGTATGCTTTTAAAGGAAACTCTACAGACTTCAGGATTAGAAAAGTTTATATATTACTAGTAAATGTATTTCAAGAGTAGTGTTATATGGGTTTTGAGCTAATTGAGCTAATGCCTAAACCATTACTTATAGATATATGTAGCATAATATAGATTATTATTTAAAAAGCACTGAAGTATTATGAAGTGTTATATGTTTTATACCCATTTATCAAGTGTGCACTGTGACAACCTTATTTGCATTCCTTTGTTAGTAACTATTCTTGGTACCTTTTAAAATTAATATTGCAAGTGCGAATATTTGAGGTGTTTCGGGATTGTTAAGGAAGAAGAAAACAGTTGATTTGATATTGCATGCAGGTGTTTCAAAACTGTGCTTCTCTGCCTCCAGGTTGTAGAGAAAGGGGTCTTTGGGAGTGCCCTTTGAAGAAGCTGTGCATCAAACACACTATGATCTGTGATGGTTTTCCAGACTGCCCTGACATGATGGATGAAAAGAACTGCTGTAAGGGCTTATGCAATTTGTTAGTCCCATCAAGGGCTGATCACATTTTGGGGATCTTGGGGTGCAACATAAATGAAAGTAAAAAGGTTTTCTACAGACAGAAAGGCTTAGTCATTCCCTCAGTTTTCTTTTCAGTTTTTATATGGCACCAATTTATCTGTTTCCTCATCTTGTGTCCTCTGTTGTTCACATCCTTGGATCCTTGCTGTCTCCTTGGTCACTCCAGCCCTCTCTCTTTTTTCCTGTCTCTCCCTCCTCCTTCTTGTGTCTTCGTGCTTCTTTTCTTTATTCCTTATGGCTTCTTGACTCCTTTTCCCAACTTTTCTCAACTTCATTCCATATAGGTATAGCTGCTCACTGCTTTTTTTTTTTTTTCTTGATTTCCACGCAATTTTCTTTCTGATCTGTTCTTCAGTAAATTTCGTATGTCTCACTGCTTTATTTGATTTCTCTTCTGCTTGACATTTCTTAGATTCTGTCTCCCCACTTGGCTCCACAGGCTTCTTCTACAATCCAAACTGTGATAAGTATCAGAGATACAAAACTTGGTATGGTACACTGACAGTATGGACATACTGTCCATGCGCACAGTGTAAGACAGCTCACAGTGCTGACAGTGTGCAATGGCCCCCTGGTCCCCTGTGGGAGCTGCCCTGTGTTCTGTTTCCACTACCCAGCTGACTAGTGGGATGGGAAGAGGTGGAAGACCTGGGAATGGCCGCTGCTTTGCAGGCTCCTACCCTGCCTGCGAACCTGGGAGTCGGTGCTGTGAGATGTTAGCTTCACTTTCATGAATATATTAGTGGTATTCTGAATTCTCCTGGGGACATGCCTACACACCAGGTTTTCTCAAGACAAGGAACTAGAAAAGACATACTGGGTGACACTCAGCCTGCACAAGAAAGAAGAGATGCTTGGTAAACTTGCTTGAAAGCTGAAATTTTAGTTCTCTGGGCAATCCTGTTTTTTCAGCATGTTTGCTGGGACTGTAGGGTATAATTTTACAATTTAAAAAAAGTTGCTCCTGAGTCTCTGGAGTTCTGTTGGCAGGGACAGTATGGTAGGTACATCTTATGTGCTATGTGGAGCATATGAATATATTTGCAAAAATGATTGGCAGCCTGCATATATCTCTAGATCTAACTTTGTTTCTTTTGGGGAAGAGGCAGCTCACAGACTGCTTGTTAATCTGTTTTTCATTCTGAAGATTATACCATTTGACTTCCAAGCCGTCTGTATGCTGTAATCTAAAAAAAGGAAGGTGGTATTAAAGTGATTTGCTCATGATCACACATTAAGATAAGAGCAGAGCAAAGATTCTCTGAGGGCTTAGGTTAGGGTAGTCTATAATTATCAGACTGTATTTCCTCTCTGCTTTTGTGTCAGGGCTTGAATATTCCAAAATGGCAGCCAAGTTTCCTCAGCTGAGGGCTTCCAGCTTTTAAAATATGCTCTCTCTGGAAGGCAGAGTTAGAGAGCTTTTTCTAGTTTTGCACGCTTTATTCCAGGGACAGAAGGATCACTTATGTCAGAGTAGGCAGCACTGCCTGCTCTATCTGTATGGTTTTCACTGTGGAGTATATGTTTTGCACTAGTGTTGCACATTTGTATGGCAGTATAGATGCTAGACAACAGCTAGATGTAGGCAACTGAACGCAGCTTCCTTCCACGCATTCTCTCTCTCCACCCTCCCCCAGCTCTCAAAATTCCCTAATGAAGAGGTTTATAGAAGCTGGAAGAGAATTGTGTTAGCGAGGAGGGTACTGTAATGCTACACACCTGCCTTTTGGGAGGGGGTTTGTTATGGTGGGAGGAAGCCTACAAGTCACTTGCCAATAGAAGCTCTTGTGGTTCCTGCACTGGACAGAGATTCGGGAAATCCCTACCTAATGCTCCCAGCTGGCAACGAACTGTGAACTGGAGCATGTCTACCTGTACCTTAGTTCCCCATCTCTAAAGTGGAGATAAAAATAATTCCATGATTTTAAATAGCAAAGGAGGATCCAAAAGTTAATGTAGAATTGCTGTGGATGAAAGGAAATACATATGCATTACAGTAAAATAATTTTTTCAAAGAACATGAAGAAATAAACAGATTTGGATCAGTCTCCTAAAAAGCATGGAACACAGTATTTTCACTTAAAGCTTCTGAGGCACTTAGACAGGTTTCCTATGACAAGACTAGAAATGATACTAAGTAATCACAGATCTTGCCATTTCCAGACACCCTTCCTTCCCTTTGAGTTGCGATGCCCTCTGCCACTGCCTGGCAGCAACCACCTTCTGCCTGAGTGACGTCCATCCTGAATTTTCTTGCAAAACTGTCTCACTTTCTTGCTCGCTCCATAAATCTGCTCTGTGCCTACCTTCACCCTCCTTCTCATTTTTTTTAGTTTCAGTGTGAACTTCACATTGACCATTTCTTTCTCCGAGTGAAACATGGTTTTGTCCTTGCAGCATTTTGTGAAGAGAGTGAACTTGAATGTGCCAACCATGAATGTGTGCCACGTGAGCTCTGGTGTGATGGGCAAGCAGACTGCAGTGACAGCTCAGATGAATGGGACTGTGGTAAGTTTACACCATGGTGCCCTCTGCCTGGAAGTGATGTTTGGGTGATGACAGTAATCACTGGTGATTTGATTTAGAATACAATTGCAGTGGTGGAGACGTGCTCCCTTTATTACCAAAGGGAGACTGGGTTGAGGTTGGGAAAGCATGCAAGAAAGCGGGCAAAAGAGAAAGGAAAGGCTCAGTGTGAAGTGTCACGGCGCAAAGATAAAAGTGACATGGCAGGGAACTTCTAAAATGTGTAGATGGTGTGTAAAATCTGGAAAGCATTGTGGATAGAAGAGAGAGTAGGAAGACATTCAGGTGTAGAATTTATTTGGGCAAAACTTCTAAGCCCTGATTCTGTACTTGTGAAAATCAGTGTGAAATTCCCACTGACTGCAATGGTGCAGGTTCAGAGCTTTTCAGAAGAAAATAGTCCTACTAGGCCCCTTTGCGCTGGCTGAAGACCTGCAGAATGATGTAACCTGCTATTGCTATCTATGTTCCGATTAGGCCTCATGCTTTTATGTGTTGTTAAAGTAAAACTCTAAGTATTATTCTTTAAATAAAAATGAAGGTGGATTTAAAAAAAATTGCACTGAAAAGAAGCAGGTTGGAAAGCAGTAGTATGTCCTCTGAGATTTCACTGAGTTAACATGTATTTCTGTACATGACAGTAGTTTATATTACTAAGTTTTGAGATGCTTTGTATGTAATTTTAAATACAGAAAAAAGGTGTACTGTGGCTTACAGAAGCAAATATTTTGTATTCATATTGAAGTAGATTGTATTTAACACTGTATGAACATTAATAAACAACAGCATTTAATAAAACCTATGCAACAGAGAACTGTTCCAGAAATGCATATTTGAAAAGGAGTAATCTAGGATTAATACATACCTTTCTCACGGGGAGAGAAGCAAAAGCACATTCAGCATATAGGAAAAATGCATAATGCTTGGCTATGTTAAGATTAGTACTATCAAAGCAAAAGTCAGAGGAACAGTTTAACTAAAGCCGGTATGTATTTGGGGAGGAAATGCACACAACCCAACATATTTTAAGGGATCCTAGAAAGGGAGGGATGTAAATTTCCATTTTGGGCCATTTTGAGAAGCTTTTTGTGTGTGATAAAAGCAGTTCACACACATGTATACGTGGATTAAGAGAGAATCAATGGTCATGATCTTTCTTGTAAACAGTAGTTGTTTTTTCTTTCTCTAATTACACCCACATATTGTTATGACGGGAACAGTGCATATTACTGAGAGTCAAATGATGGCATCGCTCTTATGTCAAGCAGCATTCATCCCACAAATTACTTTAGTGAGACTATTTGTGGGTCAGAACATCATTTAACAAGATTAAGGCTATCAGAAACCCATGTGAGCCTGTGCTGGTGAGTCATGAGTATTCTGGTGTATTCTAATCCTCAAGATGCCTTTGTTGTTTAGTGTCTCATGCTGTTCAATGTTAGCAAGGTTCTGATAACCATGGTTGCCTTGGTTTTAAATTACATAGCTAAGGAAAGTACATATATAGCTATTGAGCATATAAAATCAGCAAAAGTGGTAAGTTGTTCTTCTTTTTCTTTGCAGTTACCCTGTCTAAAAACATGAGTTCCTTGACGTTCCTGACCATTCACAGGTCGGCTGCTGATAACCATGTTTGTGCTGATGAGTGGCAAGAAAATTTAAGCCAACTGGCCTGCAATCAGATGGGTTTAGGGTAAGGTCAGTAGTTTGTAGCATTGATGAATTTCGTAGGACGATTGGAGTGCTGGAGTTAGATGTGAATGATCATTGATTACTGCAGTGTTAGAGCTAGTGTGGAAATGGTTCATAGAGAAAAGAGGTAATGAAATTTTGTGAACTATGGCAGGAGCAAAAGCTCACTAAAATATAGGCACTTTCACCACTTTATAAACATTACGTGATTGTTATTAAAGAGTGTGTTGAAAAGTTAATGATGCCTTGCCAACCCTCAATATTTGAACTTGCAGTTATTGCTGAGGCTTAGAATTGTTTGGCAATGTGATACTCTCTGTCTTCCTAAAGAATTAAAGCAGGCTTGTCTTAGGAAACACAGGAAAATTTCTCTGCATTTATTTGCACTCTGCGGTAAGTACTGTGAACGAGGCAAGCAGATATATTTAACTTGGCTATCTCTGAACAATGAATTGTTAAAGACAGAGCTTTCTCTGTGGGACTCAGAAAAAAAAAAAATAGCCTCTATGCATATTTCTCATTGCATGCACATTAAAGTAATAGCTGCTTTATGGAATACTTGATGCAAAATATAACTGTTGGATAAAAACCAAGTTCATCTGCTGTAATATCCAAAGCTGTCTTGTACTAGGAAAAGACAACCCTGATGGTATAGAAGGATATCTCTTGTCAGTGTCTGATCCCCAGACTGGATTAAGAAGTGTCTTTTCTGTCTGCCTTTTACCACTACATATACTGACATGCAATCTCGTTCTTTGTACCTTTCTCAAAAACCACATGAGGATAAAGACCCTGGGTTACAGTGTCTGCACTTAACCTACTCTGTATTGCCTTGCACTGCATGGATGCTTGACATCAGTTCTAACATATGCCCTGAATCCAAGACCACCTGTACTGTATGGACTGCCTGCCATTCTCACACACAACAATTCTGTACTCTTCTAGCTAGTTTAGTATATCTAAATAATACTGACATTATCTTTATGCTTTAACTTTATATAACATCCTAATAAGCTTAAACTCCTTTGATACCTTCAAAAATAAAGTTGCTTTTACAACTACTTTATTGTCTAAGAACAAAGGGGTGGTCCTAACACTAAGAATAATTTTCTTCTTAATATTTCAGTCTCATAGTCCTAACATAAGATTTGCTTAACTTTCCTATGACGCTTGCTGCTAGGAAAATGAAAAGGTATTAAGTTATCACAAAACCTCTGATTCCTTCCTTTTTTCAGAGGTGTGCTAGACTAAAATTAGCATGAGTAGAAACTTACACCTTCCTGCTTCTTCACTGAGGCTTGCTAACAGATGTTATCAATCCTATCACTTTTAAGAAATGTGTGAGACACAAATAATTCTTAAATCTCACAAATCTATTTTCTAACAGGGGAAGACAGTCTACAAATCAATTTTTATACAAATTCTTTTTTGTAATGACAGGTGATAGTGTGATGGACAGTGGGAAATTCCAGTTCAAATCTGAAGTCTACAACTCCAGTCTGACTAATACTGATTTCTAATTCTTCCTGGCAGTACGTCAGAGTAGTGTGGTCTTTCCTTTCTCAATGCCTAATTTTGTCAATCAGTCACCTGAAGCTTGATTTTCTTAGCTATTCTCCAAGTTTTGTGAAGTGGCGTTGTCAAAAATACAGTAAATTAGCTTTGAAGAAGATCTACAAGAAAAAACATTCAAAAAGGAGTAATACGAGTTAATATAATTATTTAATTGTTTTGTTAACATTGCATAGGGTTTCAGTGAAAAATTTCACAGAGGGTAACATTTTTTCAGGTATTCCCAATGGAAAATACTTCATTTTACTCCTTCAGAAAATTAAAGCTGTGAATGTAGAAATTCTGTCCATATTATAGCACACTGCAGAAACCCCAGTTTTGTGGCTATGCAGACTTCTTTAATAATGACTTATGATGATACCTGATTTTGATTTAAGTTATCTTGCTTACTTTTAGAGAAAAATAGTGCACATGAGATATCGAAGTTGAGACTTCTTAATACCA
Organism: Aquila chrysaetos chrysaetos; assembly: GCF_900496995.4. Taxonomy (NCBI): domain Eukaryota; kingdom Metazoa; phylum Chordata; class Aves; order Accipitriformes; family Accipitridae; genus Aquila; species Aquila chrysaetos. Next base: position 29,238,653 of record NC_044004.1, on the reverse strand, counting down.
GGAATTACAGTGAATGGTAGCATATGGTATTTTTATTTTCTATGAAGCTCTGCAAACTGTTTGTCATAACTGTGTCCAGTGCTTTCCCAAATGACAACTGCCAATTGCTATATAATGTGGTAATGTTTAAAATATGAAAGCAATGTCTTTCTAACAGCTTGTAGATACTTTTAATTCTTCAACCTAAATTAATCTGAAAAGAATGAAGAGAATTAAATGACAGTGGTTAAAGCTAGGTTAATTTAGCTGATAGTGGTAACACATTTTACAGAATATCAGTCTGTCTTTTGGGGAGATACAAGCATTGTGTCTGAAACAACATTAAAGGTAATTCTGTTCTGCCTATTGCACAAAATTCAAGCTGTTTTCCTGGCTGTTGGCCAATTCTAATTCCACAGATGATGCATTTCTTTAGTTTTTCACAGCACAGCATATGCAGTGTGTTGTGTGGTGCATGATGCAATGTCACAGAAAACTCTGCAAGTTCCAAGCATTGTCTGAAAGGCTTTGGACTAATGGTGGCTGTTGCTCAAGTTATGCAATGTGTGTTCTTAGCAGTTCTTATGTTTTCCTCTAGTGCAAAAAGAATGTTAGATACAAAGTAGACTTCTGCTTATAATGCTAAGAGCCCAACGGGAACTGTTTGTCCAAGTCTTAGGTTTCATAGTTTACAGCCAGAGGGGACTATCAGATCACCTGGTAGGACTGCCTGTTCATCTCAGGACAGATAATTTTGTTCAGAGACCTCTGACTAAGTCTCAAGTTTAAATACAGTAAAGCATGTCTCTGGCAATTACGTTTCCTGCTAAAACAGGTAGGGAACGGAACAGCAATGGCCATCAGTGTCTCAGATCAAGGATTAGCTATATCCTGGTGTGTGTTGCAGAGGTTATGCCGCTGCAGATGGGCACACTGTGCAGGTTCAGAACATTATGTTAGAAGACTGTAGATTCATCTTGACGTTTAGTTGAAGAAATCCATTTTCATATACTCTGAAGTCCACATTTTTTGTGATGGAACAGTGATCATAAACCCTTGGTCTGCTCAAATCTGAAATCTGACAAAAACAGACATTAGTGGAGTTGTTCTGTTACACTATGGCAATGTAGTGGAGTAGTTTGTCTTTCTTTCCTGGACTAGGATGAGATAACAAATGTAATAATGACAAACTTCAACAGCTTGTACCCAGCACAGTACAAGGGAATTTTAGCTGATCTGCTTGTTCTGGCCTAGCAGTATCAGCATAAAATCACAGCTGTTTACCACATCACTCGTTTATAAAAATCTACAGTAAGCTCTGCTACCTCCTGCTGCTGCTGCTGCTCCCTTTCTTGGAGGCTGTGCCTCTGGTGATCCACTGAAACAGGTAGCTCCTTTTCCTTCTTTCCTCTGCCATAGCATCTACTGTGCATGTATTTGTGGAAGGGAAAGGCCAATCTCTTGTTGCTGCCAGGCCTTTTGTCTCTCCTAATACTTTCTCACTCCCTCTGTCCCTTTGGTCCAAAGTTCTTTAATAATATTTGCCAGCTGAGCAGTCAAGCTGCTGGAGCAATAATCTTTTGTTCTCACATGAATTATTATGCTTTCTAACTACTTTCTAACTATTTCTGCAACAGAAGTAATGGAAGTTTAGTTTAATGTCTTACTTGCTTAAAAATATCACAGAAACAAAAAATGGAATACTTCTGTCCTACCCACATTAGAAATTTGACCTTCTGAATTTAACCTACTTTATTTTCTCTAAGAATAAAGATGACATTTAGTAAATCAAATTCCATGCCAGAGATGAAGTATTTGAACTCATTAATTCAATCTGGATTTCTAGACCCACTCAACAGAATGTAAAATATGCTTGACCTACCTTGAATATATTCACATTGTCCATGGCTGCAGTGTGTTCTATTAAATCTTTAGAGGATTTGGCAAAATAGCAAATTCTTCAGATTACATTAAATTTACTGAAAATAACATTACAAGCTGTGGTAGATGTGGAAGACTGTTTTAGTAATTTTGAGCAGCCATAAAATACGTAGACTTTAATCAATGTATTAGGGTTGTATTAGATTAAATCTGATAGATTATGTCTCATCTTTCATGCACATATGTAGTTTAAAATATACTTATTTAGGTAAGACTTTTTTCGAAGAAATTTCAACCTAATAATTCTTGCAAATTGTGACAATTGCTTCAAATAGGCATTAAGCATATGGTCACTTACCTCATATAACACTTTTTAGCTCCATGATTGGGCAACTGGCTGTAGGTGGCCCCGCTTAAGCAAGAGCGGTTGGACCAGATGACCTCCAGAGGTCCCTTCCAACCTCAACCATTCTGTGATTCTGTGATTGACTAAAAGAAATAGAAAGATACATGAATACTGCCAACCAAAGGAACATTCTTATTCTAATGATTGATTACAAATCCTTTTTCAAACTATCTTTTTTCACAGCTTGTACAAATGGCATTATAAAACCCATTTTTTCTTTTCCTAAGGGCCTCCAAAACAAATTTACTCAGTTTAACACTAAACAGATATTAAATCTGTCAGTCCTGAAAATTCACTCTGGAATCTGCAAGTTGAAGCATTTTTTCTGGCTAATGTGTTATTACCAGTAGAACTATGGGAACATTTCTTAGTGAATAATAATTCTGTAAAGGACAATGTTGAACAAAAATAACAGCAAATTTTGTTCAAGTTCAGTGAATAGTTTCAGCAGGGGAAGAAAGTTTGAAAAGTCAAGTTATTTTGTTTCAACTTTTTAAAATTAAACACTTAAAATTTTATTTCAAAACAATATTTTTCTCTGAAATGTGTCCTTCATCTTTTTAAAATTAAAAGCTAACTAACCTTAAATGAAGGACTATACATTAAATTTGAAGTTGAATTAAGACTTCCAGCAAAGAAAATCTATATTTTAATTGAAGTTTTAAATTTAGATGGCCCCAAATGGTCTTTTTTAAGTTTAGCTACAAAATCATACTTTATGAATCCTGTAACTTAGACACTCAAATGACAGAGTGTTGTGGTTTAACCCCAGCCAGCAACTAAGCACCACCCAGCCGGTCACTCACTCCCTCCCGCAGTGGGATGGGGGAGACAGTCAAAAGAGTAAAAGTGAGAAAACTCATGGGTTGTGATAAAGGCAATTTAATAAGTAAAGCAAAAGCTGTGCACGCAAGCACAGCAAACCAAGGAATTCATTCACCACGTCCCATCGGCAGGCAGGAGTTCAGCCATCGCCAGGAAAGCAGGGCTCCATCACGTGTAACGGTTACTTGGGAAGACAAAATGCCATCACTCCAAATGTCCTCCCCTTCCTTCTTCTTCTCCCAGCTTTATATGCTGAGCGTGACGTCATATGGTCTGGGATATCCCTTTGGTCAGTTGGGGTCAGCTGTCCCGGCTGTGTCCCCTCCCAACTTCTTGTGCCCCCCCAGCCTGCTCACTGGTGGGGTGGGGTGAGAAGCAGAAAAGGCCTTGGCTCTGTGTGAGCACTGCTCAGCAGTAACGAAAACATCCCTGTGTCATCAAGGCTGTTTTCAGCACAAATCCAAAACATAGCCCCATACTAGCTACTATGAAGAAAATTAACTCTATCCCTGCCCAAACCAGCACACAGAGAAAAAGCAAGCATATAAAATTTTTTTCAGCGTAATTACATGTTAACTCATTCTTGATAGGGTTGAGTAGTCTGTCAGTTAGGACATAAGACTGTAGGCATTTTGAAACCTGGAAACATCACAGTGATCACCTACTTTCCACCAAAAAATTTAAAAACTATTTAATCATACATGTTTTTGTTTTCTGTCAATGCTGTGGATCTTTTAAATTTCTATTTTCTATGTCTCCATATGTTTTAACATTAAAATTTCAGATTTCTCTGATTTCAATGTTGTTAAAAATCAAGGTTTTGTTCTTTTACTCTATATTCTATGGCACAGCCATGGCTTTATAGAATTCTGCTGAAGACCAAGAAACATCTTAACCAGTAAGTAAGTACAGACAGGAAACAGATGCTGTTCCAGCTCTGAAATAGGCCTAATTTGTTTTAGTGTCCAGACGCACATTATTCATTACCTTCTGGCATAACACAAAGCTCCCTTTTTCAGCCCTGCTGTCACATGAGCCTTAAAACAATGGAATTAGAGAAGCTGAACAGAGGAATGTTACTGTTACTTTGAAGGCAGAAGGAATGCAGTTTACGGATTATACTTTATTCTAAACTTGCAGTTTAATAAATTTGAGAGAGTTCCACAATGGAATAGGGAGAACAAGGTATTAAAAGCATTGCTGTACAGAAGTATCCCAAATTATGTTACTTTTAATGGTGAACAGAATATTAACTTCATAACCTAAAATCAGTCCCTGCCTTCTATTTTTTTTCTTATGATTTAGTGTGCAAGTCATAATGTTCCTTGTGTTTCACTATAAACTGTACTATAACCTTTGACTTGTGCACAGTGATCAGCAGGTAGCAGGCTAGAATGCTTTGAAAACTATTTCGTTAATATTTCCATTGTACAACTTATGTGATGAAATAACCCTAAACATTACTTTTCCCCATTGTGAGCACATTTATAATGTAGAAGACAGACTGGGTTTTATTTTTCTTTTTTAATTCTAAAAATCCCTCTCTGAAACACACATAAGGGAATCCATAGCTTGAAATTGAATGTATTAAAGGAATATGCTAATTTTTAAATTGAAATTTGAAAAATTAGGAAAATCCAAGTTGGACTTTCCACTCAGGTAGACATAATGAAATTATCTTGCCTTTCTGGTTTTATGAGTGACTGTTTTTGTAGGATCATTGAATAACTTCTTTTGAAATTGCCTTAAATTAAAGAAAACTTCTTACATTAAATATATTAGAGATGTTGGAATTGTATGTACCCTTTGATGTTCATTAGATCTAGCAGACATCTTTCTGTGAAGCAGAGGCTTCAGCTGAGGCACAAGCTGTACAGTGACCTGAAACTGGAAGCAGAATTCTAGAGAGAGTGGAGGTGTAATTCAAGCTTACAAGAACTGGTATAGAACAAGCATAAGTATCTGGAGAAAGAATCAGAAAAGCCAGGGATATTAAACAAAAAAAGCAAAGCAAACTAACCAACCAACCAAAACAAAACCACAAAGAAACCTCAGCAAAACATACTATGTTTCTAAGATGGCAAAGACTTAAGAATTGGGGGTAGAGTAAGAAAATAATAGGTTATACACTGCTCTTCAAAGTAGCTAGTTTCGCTGAAATTAATCCAAGAGCATTTAAGATTTATGGTTATGGCAGGTCTCCATTATGGCTGCCAATAATGGTAGCCAGTAGTTTTGAGAAGTTGTGGAGAATGACTAAATAAGGCTGAAAACTGTTAGGTATGCCACTTTTCATTAGAAAGGGAAAAGGAAGATGCAGAGATTTACAGCTAGTTGCCTAGCTTCAGTTATCAAGAAATAATTACAGAAGTATAAGGTCTTAATGACAGAATATATTTATCAATAACAAATCATGTCAGATTCCCTTAACTTATTCCTTGAAAAGGCACTGACACTGTGGATAGGGAAGAAACAGTAGATGTGATATATTTTTAACTTACGCTATGTGAAATGACTTTTGAAATAAGTAGGGAGATATGGATGAAGATGAAATGATACAAAACTGTTGATGATTCATTGTCAAACTATAAAGATGTATTGGTGGGGGGCTAGACACATCCCAGTGTATCTGGGGTGATATTCAGTGTTGTCGTGACTCATTCAGATGATAGAATGGAGAGTACGCTTAATAATTTCTCATTCAGCATCAAGCTGGGAGGATCTGAAAGCATTTTGGAGGACGGGATTAGAATTCAAAAATTTTTTGACAGACTGGAGAAATGGCCTAAATTAACTAGGAGTATTTATGTGTAATCCCTCTGGTGTATACAGTTTGGGTTAGATTTTGACTAGATGGGGAGAGTTCAGAATAGGTCAGCAGGAATGACCACAGATATAGAAAGCATGGTCTGTGAAGAAAGGTTGAAAACTCTGGCTGGTCAGTCAGGGGGAGGGAGGTATAGGAGCCTTCAAATATGTAAAAGGCTGCTGCAAAGAGGCAAGGAATAAACTGTTCTCCATTTCCAGTGGAAATAAGGCAGAAGTAATGAGCTTAAATGACAGGTAGGAAGATTTAAAACAAACATTAGAAAAAAATTGCTGACTGTAAATCCTGAAATGTATTGCCTGGAAATGCTGAGGATTCTCCATCATTATTGATTTTTACAAACAGGGCAGACAAAAATCTGTCAGAGAGAATTTAGATAAAGTTGATCTTATTTTGGATTAGGGGAATGGATCAGATGGCCTCATAAGATTCCTTTTCGCTGAATTTTTCATAGTTAACTGTTTTGGTTAACTGTTTAGTGAAAGAAAACCTCGTGGAAGGATTTTTTTCATAGGTCCTAATCCCATTTCATTCTTGAAAACAGTGCAGAGCACCTCATGAAAATCTAGGTGAAAGACATACTTTTACCACTAAGCTTGGTATTTCTATCACTTCAAATGGGCAAAAAAATCATAAAACATTGCTGTTTATTGTGCGTATATTATAAATTTACTTAACTATGGCACTTTTGATATGGTCTTGGAGAAGTCCATAGACTGAGACTACAAGCACCCTAAAGTGTATTCATTGAGTGTTATGTTTGAGCAGTTTGAGCTCAGAAGCTCTAGCATAGTTCTTTTGGATATAAAGATTTACTGCAGGTATTTAATATGAGACACATGAGACAGTTAAATTTTTGTGGTCTATTGAGTAATAGATTCTTAGAAACCCATAGGTTTTAAAATAATGTTTAAGTACTCAAATGGTTCCATCCAAATAGCACCATGAGATGTTATAAAGTCATGTGGATTCAGGTAGGATTTGTAAGTTATCTTGAAAGCCTGGTAGAGGATCTGGTCCAAAGATCACCACTCAAAAGGTGTGCATTATTGTTGCCATGGTATTAATGTCTTATGCTTGCAGATATCACTAACAAACTTACTTAAGTGATGTAGATATTTCAGTGACTGTACTGTAATGTTAAAAGATGCTCTTATGCGTGAAAAATCTGTTCTAGCTGTTAGCCTTTTTTAAGATTAAGCTCTTCAGCATAGGTACTGGTCGCTACAGCATCTTTGTACTGTGCAACAGAATCATAAAATCCCCATTGTAACAGACATCTAGAGAACATCTAGTCCATCTCCCACTTGAAGCAGGACTATTGCCAAAATGAGATCAGCTCAACCACTGCTCTGTTTAGCCAAGTCTTGAAAACCTTGATGGACTGAGACTCCACAGTCTCTGTTCCAGGGCTGCTCCACCTTCCTAGTGAAAAACTATTTCCTTTTCATCTGCTATGAATCTCCAAAGCTGCAACTTTAGGCCATCCCCTGGTTTTACCATGCAGCACTATTGAGAGAAGTTTGATTCCATCACCTTTTAACTCATCTGCAAGTAGTTGCAGGTTGTTATTGAATTGTCCCTTAGCTTTCGCTTCACAAGAGTAAACAAGTCCAATTCCCTCAAACCTCTCCTTATGCGTCAGTGCCAGAGGCCTGTAAAAAATTTGAAAGCCATCTGCATGGCCGTCTCCAGTTCCTGAATATCCTCTTAAACTGAGGCACCTCTGAACTGCACATTGTGTTCCAGGTATATATGGTTTCAGTCAACAAATACAGTTTCAGTTTTGCTTATTGTTGCAATAGAGGTAATAATTAAAAGCATTAGTCTAAAATCAACACTGAGTTTCTGAACAAAGCTGTTCTGTTATATGCAAACCAAAGGGGGGGGGGGGGGGGGGGGGGGGAACTGCAAAGAAGTGAAAGAACCTTCTGAAAGTGTTTCATAAAAAAGGTTATTTGGCTTGCCTGAAATCTTGAAAGATATTACATATGGCCACACATGTGACTTGTGTGCAGATTGACTTAATTTAGGTCAACTTTGGCAGGCCACTAAAATAAAAAATTGGCAAGAAAGCTAATTTCGAACTGAAGGATGTAGATTGATGTTTTAAAGTAATTAGCAGCTATAGCCTTGTTGTTGGAGTCTGTAAGAAACTCAGTGAAGCAAAATATTCTTGTGAAGAAATTATACACCATGAGTTGGCACGGCTCTATCCATTGAAAGATCCTTTTTCCCTTTTGTTTAGAGTGTGTCCACAGAAGAAGGTGTGTGCTACAGCTCCAAGAGGGGCCAAGTAGGGCCTGCTGCCTGCTGTGTTTCTGGAGCACAGGATGGGTCTGGCTAAAATGAGTCCCCATTGCTCTACCTCCCTCCTTTTCTCTGAGTGCTTTACAGTCCCCGGTGCAGTGTATACTCCTGGCATAGCAGCCCCTCCCTGGGCGCTGAAAGTCTCAGACCCAGAAGCTCACACCAGCCCAAGTCCTTACTCCTCTTCGAACATTTTTAGCTCGTGTTCTCTCAGTCTCTGGCAGTTCCCGGTATGCTCTGATCTCTACACAAATGCTAACCATTGTCTCCAGCTTTCTTCAGCTAGAAATGAGGCTCTTAGGTCCCTTTTATTCTGGCTATTTCTAATTAAAATAGATAAAAGGAGACAAGTGGTGGCCCTTGCCTATCTGAGAGAAAACCTTGTATAAACATCATCAACGGGGGAACACTCTATAAATGTTTATAGAAGGCATTCTAAAGACATAAATTAGGGCATACTGGTTTTGAGTGTATTATTATCAAGCTGTGACCGCCAAGGAAAAAAGGCATAGCCATCATTTAACTTTTACTAAGTATAATACCTTGTATTAATAATTATAAAATTTCATACAGGCTTAAATGCCTTGTAAGTTGCTGCCCTGGTTTAGAAGTACATATCTGCTTAATGATGATTATAGCATCACAAGCTGTAATTCAGAACTGCAGGTTTCAGCAAAATAATCTGGTATTTGGGATAACAGATTTGGATCCATCAGATGGCATGATATTTGCACCTTTTTGCACATTTTTGAGTTACATATTTTATAGATCAGACACTGTTTACAGCTACATAAAATACCACTGTACACAGTTATGAAATGGTGAACATAATTGTTCAGAAAATCATAAGGCAGAATGTAATCTTAAGAAAAAAAAGTTTGTATATATTTGGCAGGAAAAAGTGGGAAATAAGCAAATGATGGAAATGTAGAGAGGAGAGTTTTAAGTGTTTGCTATAAGCAGGCACTGAGGAAGAAAGCTCTCTTTGCAGAAGAAAACAGCTTTCTCTAAATGAGTTAAAAACACAGTCTTTAAAAATGCTTGTGTTATCTGCCTGCACATTCTAGGTAGTAGATGATGGAATGATACTTGCTTAAGGTGCCTAGAAAAGGTTCTGAAAAATAAGTCATGTAACAGGCAGGATCCAGGGCTGTGACCTCAGAGCCTAGTTAATTCTGCCAGCACTGTTGAAGAGATTTCCATATGGTTGCACTGACAACTTTACCGTAAAACAGAATTATCTGATCTTTGTTAATTTATGCAAATCAAGTGGGTAAAGGATGCTGCAGTTTTGTAAATATTTAAAAAGAAATATAGTTAATACTGAAAATTGGACTTAAACTAATAACCTGACTGGCGTTCCTAGGTACTGCCATGAGAGATTGGGTTCAGAGGCAAGTTTTATGACACATCACAGTTTTTCTGAACTTTTCTCATTCTTTTTTCCTTGGACTAGGATTTAGAATTTGGCCTTTGACCAGTGTTCAGGAGAGCAGTCCTTGAAAGTTCTTGTCATTGACAGGGATTGATGGCTAATCATGGATGGTTCTGTGCTGGAAAGTTGCATGACTTGTAAAGGCATTTACAAAATACACTCTTTTTTTCCATTTAGCATTTGAGATCTACTAAACCAGCCATTTCTTCAGTGGCTTGATTCTGTCAAGCAATAAGTAAACTGAGGAAATGGCTATATGAAAATATCTCCTGGTGAACCATTCTAAGTTACTTTCATATTCCTGTTAATTTGCTGCAGAAGGACAGGTCTGACATCGTCACCCATGATTTGTTCTGTTTGACAAAGCAGACAGCTTTGACTTAGAGATACTGTCAAGTGTTATTAACAAGACCCAGACTGCTCTTTACTGTTAAATTTCAATGGATTTGCAAAGATAGGAATCTAAGAAAGTATTTTTCTTTTACCTCTTCTACATAGGAAGATTTTTTTTTTGTATTTTTGGAGACAAGAAACTGTAGAACCAGTATGTCAAAGAATGCACTACAGTAAATGCCACCAGAAGGCTTTTAGTGTTCCTGATTTCAATTCTGGTTCCTGTCAGAAAATACAACATAAGTGACAGTAATATGTTAGCTGGCCTGGCTTCTTGGGGTGATTTCATTCCTTTAACTATGATTCTGCCACATGTGTCTTTGACATAACATTCAGCTGTATATCTTCGGAGCAAACAGGAGGCATTAGGGCCTCTTCACCTTCATAATTGTAACACAGAAACCTACTGGAAGGTCTATGAGTGTCTTTCATTTGTTTCAGAGGACCATCCAAAACGGAAATTGTAATAGAGAATGAGGAAATGCAGCATCAAAAGTGGCTGAATCTGCACTCAGACTGGAAGAATAAAAATGCATCCACTTTACATGCGCTTCTAGTGAATGGGTAAGTAAAAGGTAAATGAGATTTATTTCACTGCTGTGGGTAGTTACTTATCAATGGAAGATGGCAAACTCCCTTTGGTAAGCTCTTTTTTTCCAAGGTATCTGTGCATAAATCCCAGCGCATACTCATGTGAGTTGTTAAGATACAGTCTATAATGATTTTAGTGTCTGCTACAACTGTAGTCTCTTTTGAGTCCACCATGTGAATCCTCAGGGGCCCATTCTGCTAGACTAACAGCATTTGAGTGACATAGAGGTGATGCCCTTGAAGCACCCGGACCAGACAGCTTCATTAAATCCCTGCTGACCAAGAAAGTCCAGTAAGTACTATATAGCAAAACCTGCAGCAAAATCTTACAATGCTCTGCAGCCTGTGTAGTTTTGGATTCATAGATTTGGAGCAACCACAGCTTCTTCAGCAGAAGCTATATCCACTTACAGTACGTTTCCTTAGCAGCTTCTCTGGCTTCAGATGATGGTATATTCTTTTTAATTAACTTGACTAAACAGGTAGTTGGTAATGAGAAGCCAGGATCTCATGGTTGAGGCATTCAAAGTGTGACTTTGAGACTGAACAGCCAATGAACTCAAACATCCAGGACAAAACTAGGAGAGCCACCTAATCCCCATCTGCAACTGCATTCTTCAAAAAGCAGATGCATTGTGTCCCTCTTCTCTTTCAAATGCCTAGGAGATTTCAGAACATCCTTCTTCCATAGAAATTCCTTCTGTTTCACAAGGAAAGACTGTCTTGGCTAAATGCAGAGGTACAAAGTGTGTGAAGACACAAATCTGAGGAATACACCTACTTTTCTTTTGCTTGGCTCCATTATTCTCTGTAGTCAAACTTTTCTGTAATGGCAGAATACTAAAAAGATTGTGTCTGCAAGTGCCTACTTTTGCTTTCCTACATCTCAGCTTTGTACTAGTTCTGGTTTACATCAGTATTTTCCCCATTCATTTAAGTTCATTTTTATTTCTTTATCTAGAAGGGCTATTACAAGTTGGTGCCTGATACTTGAAAATTTTCTTTTTAACTCTTTTCTTTTCCTTTCTCACTGTCTCTTTCCACTAGCTTAATGGTATCTAAATGCTTTTCTCCAGGGTAATAAAAGAATAAGCACCTTGGGTTGTGACCAGATGCAAAGGCAGGTTCACAATCGTATTCTGTTCAGTCACTGAAGTACAAAGCAGAAATTTCAAGGTACTTTGCCATGTTTGAAAGTGGTCTGCTAGGAAGTATGTGTGAAGGGATGGATTTGGAGCCTCTGAGTTACAAGATCTAGTAGCAAGAGATCTAGTTTCACCCAAAGTACAAGTTAAAGGAGAAAAAACATCATTAACAAGGATTATTGATAAAGCTATTGCAGAGATGAAAGTTATCTGTAGGAACAGATGTTCCAGTCTCCCTGAATGCAGAATATGGGTAACAAGAAGTGAGAAGCTAAGCCCATGCATGAAGAGTGAGGCTGTTTTTGTTTTGGCTGCAACAGGCATCCTGTGTAGATGGCTTTCGCTGGCTGTGCATGCACTGCAGATCAGGTGCAAGCCATATTGATCTCCCAGTCATCCCACTGAAGGACCTGCAGGCCTGCCTCACTTCACATGTGCCTGGCTTGCTTTCTGGTATAAAGCAAATTGCACTGGGGACAATATGTGTTTAGTCTCTTCCCAACATGAAGCCAAGACAAGGCTCAGGAGCTGGGAAGTGCTTCTGAGCCCTGCAGTCTAGGTGTATTCTTCATCTGAATCAACTTCAGCATGTAAAACATCTGTGCTGTGGAGTATGTTGTATGTTTAAAGGAGCTGTTGGGCTACTGGACTACCAGGAACTTGGACAAGAACTAAAAAATGGACCACTAGTTTCATAAAGTTTTGATAAGAGGCAATGGCACAGTACAGGTTATGCACACAGAAAAGCTTGAAGTTACATCTTCTAGAGCTGGCTATTTGATAAGTCAAAGAAACGAGTGTGAAACATGAGTGTGGCTGGTCTCAGTTATATTCTGTATATTTTTTTTATGGAGTGCAAATACCCCTCAAAATTGTGCACAGAATTTTCTTTCCTGAAATTGGTTGTCTGTCTCTAGAAACAGAGTTTTATGGTCTGTGTTTTCAGGAACAGAAAGTAGACTAATTTGCACAGTATATGAACGGGGTATATGCAATGTAAGGGACAGAGGTCTGGTCAAATCACAGATTCAAGCTAATCCAGTGAGCTTGCTGGCACTCTGTTGTTGTGCCCACATTAGTATCTATGACTTAAAATCAAATACAGCCTCTTTTTAGGTGGTTGCAATTTTAAAGATACTGCCTACCTACTGAGATTACAGCCTTCAAAGAATTACCTGGGGAACAGCTAACCTGTGTATCCAGTCTAATTTAGCTCTGCATCTGTCTCAGGAAAGCATGTATATGGTAGGAATGAAAAAGTGGTGGAAATAAAAAGGCAGCCAGCTAGTTGAGCAACAATGCTCACTTTTAACAAGGATCTCCCTTCCTTTGACAAAGAATCACTTCTTTCCTCTCTCATCTGAAAATTTTCAATGGAAATGATAATTTTTTCTTGTTTTAATACTTACTTTTGCAAACTTCCTGGATTTTTTCAAAACACCCAAGCTTTTAGGGCATGAAAGGTCATCTGTTATCAAAGGTATTTCAAAGAAAATTCTATCCTTCAGCTGAAAGGAAGAGGAGAATGGCAATATCTGTCCTTTCAGGTGCCATAAATTAAGACTTGACAAACTGTACCTCCCAGCTGACCTCAGAGCTGGATCAGTGCCCAGAGAGCGAGGTAGTCTGCCAAATATGTAGAACCCACTCATGAAATGCATTGTAAAGCTGAACTAATATTTTGAATTATCTCCAGGCAGATGCTGGAAACCATGTATGATCTGGCATAAGAAGTTCCTTGCGTTTCTTTTTACCATTTTGGGGAATTTTTAACAGCTGGTTCATGAATATAATACCTGTGCTGATTTGCAAATTACCAAAAATTACATCAATTAATTGAGATTTCCACCATGTTCTTGTTTCAATATTTAGACAGATGTGTCGAAGCAGAAGCAAAGTGGCTCTCTTTTGCACTAAAGAAGGTAAGAGAGAAATGTATATAAAACAAAGATGTTTTTCAAGATGTGTTAAATTACTTTAACAAATGTGGATGTTTAGTGCAGATTCATTCTGAAATTTGACTAGACTTCTGCAACATCCAGTTTTGCATTGTTTTTTTTTTCCCCTACTCTATTCAGTTTCATCAGCTTTTCTTATTTTTTTACTACGAGGCTGTGTATTGCAGTAGCCCAGTCCTGCTCCCACAAAATGAATTTTGTCAGCAGTCAGGTTCCAGAAATTTATTTGGTAAAACTTCCTACTGAAAATATCCTTTACCACCAGAGTGGTTAGCAGGCTATCTGCTTGGGAGTTCAAGCTGTGATCTGTTTAGTTGTGAAGCTCAAGGGGACAGAAGAACCTGAAGTAGAAAGCTTCAAACCAAGTCTGGAAGCATAGCAGATTGTGCAAGTTTAAGCGGTTTGAAAATGCAGAAATGTTCTACAGACAAGGAGAATTTTGCTGAAGAACACTTTAATTATGAATTAGCTTGACACAGGGAAAACTAATCACAAAGCATGACCTAGATTTGGGAAACTAATCAAAACATTTACTACTCTTATCAGAAAAAAACCCAAAACCCTCATAGGAACCTGTCAAAGGTGTTTGCTTCTGACATATGTTGCTTTAAGTACACTTAAAACACTTTGCTCTCTGAAGTTAAGTGAACACAGTAAGAATTACAAGTTACAAATAACCATTGCTCCAATTTATTTCTTCACCACTAAATTCCCACGGATATATGCAATGGCAGCTTACCCTCCTTTGGGAAGCTGATTGCAGAAACTGGTGGTGTTCTTCTGTTCTCTAAATCAGACCGAGTATAAACAGGATAAATAATGTCTGCCATCTTACAAATCCAGAATATAAAGTGAAACGAAAGTGAAGGGCTAACTATTTCAGAAAAGTAACTATCCTAGGCAGATGGGAGTCTGGTATAATTTCCAGTAGAAATAAAAGTAGATATAAAGTAGAATGGACAGATTACTGGAATGTCTTCAGATCTTCAAATATTCTCCCTTAATAATTTCCACAGGCAAAGCAGGTTTGGTGCCATGTAGCTGAGTAAACAGTGTGACATTCACCTCAGACCTAGTTTAAGAAAAGCCTTATTATTGCTGAGCAGCTTTTGCAGAAGCAGTTCTTACGGACAGGACAAAGTAGCCCAAACATGTTGCTAGCTGACAGAAAGACAAGGACGCAAACCCAGGACATCTTCCCAAGGGCTGCCTGGTAACTCCTGAGAGAAAGGAAGTCAGGATCCCAAACTTAGCTTGGTTAATATTTCAGGCTGAGCTGGTCAAAGTTAGTATCAGGAGAGCAAATCCCAATATAAAGGAAGGATGAAAACGGCTCAGTGTGTTTGCTATGACTGTGGTGGTGTTGATGACTTCATTTACTGTCTTATTCGGTGTAATTTCATGACTCTGTTAATATCGTTCTGTGCCCAGTTTTCTTGCAGAAGGTCTTGTATGCGCCGCCTTTGTGGTAATGATTAACTGCCTTCTGCATCTGTTCCTCACTAGACTGCGGCCGTCGCCCAGCTGCTCGCATGAACAAGAGGATCCTTGGTGGTAGGACCAGTCGCCCAGGCCGATGGCCGTGGCAGTGCTCCCTGCAGAGTGAGCCAAGTGGACACATATGTGGCTGTGTTTTGATTGCGAAGAGATGGGTCTTGACAGTAGCACACTGCTTTGAAGGGTGAGAGGGTTCAGACAGTTTTACTGTTCATAAAAACTTGCACATAAGAATTACCAAGTCCTTCCCCCTTTACCAAACACACTGGGGGTGGGTGATGACCTTTGCAGAATGGCAAACCACAGAGGCCTGGTTTTAAGAGGCTAAAAAAGAAAGTAAATGGTGTAAAACGGCATCAGCTTAGGCTTTCACTTGCTTTATTATTCATTGTGGGCGGCTCTACTGATGAAAGCTAAATGAAGATGCCCTGACTTTCAGCAGGAAACAGGAAAAGGAAGAAGACCAAAACACTAATCCTATAGCTCTCATACAACTGCCATAGATTAAAAAAAAACATTCTGGGCACCAGCATAGAAATGACCCTGGAAAAGTGCTGTGGCCATCAGTAAAAATTAAACCTGAGTATTTACTCACAGTGCAACTGACATATTGAAGTCACTGCCTTTTCTAATTATAAAGACTCCACTCCTTTATTAGGATTGCAATCATTAAAAAGTCAGTATCTGAGGCCCTGTGGTGGATGGACAGTCTGAAGTGCAGAGAAAGTTTACATGTCTTAGGAATTGTCTTGGTCATTGTCAGCTTTTCGGTGCTAACAAACATTTATTTTTAATGAACCACAGATTTTGGAGGGAAGTTGATTACCTCATTTCTTTCGTCTTGTACCTTAGTTTTTAAATTGGGTTTCCAAAGATAATTGAAATGTGTGTTTTCTGCTGTAGTTAGCAAGTACTTTTCTGCTACGCAGCTGTCATCGATGCTTAATCCTGCTTTAAACTGGTACTTGCTCATTGGAAATTATTTTAGACTACACTAAGCACCTTTCTGTTCAAGCCAGCAGAAATTCTGTGGTAAGCAAGTATCTCTTGACTGGTATTTCTTTATAACATTAATCATTCCCTTTTTCAGTAATAATTTCAATTTCATCTTTTTATTTCTGAAACACTGAGTTCTTTGGTATTTGTTGGGGGTTTTTTTCTTTTTTTTTTTTTCCCCCCTGGCTCTTTATGGAACTTGTGGTAGGGACAAAGTTTGTGGGTTTTGTGTCCAAGCCAGAAGACGTCAGGCAGGTGATAGTGCGCGTATCTCAAGGTGTGAGGCTATTAATTGAAATGCTAGAGGAAGTGACATTGGAGAGACCTCAGTTCTGACTATCACATCATATCAAGCCCTGAGGATGTTCAAGAACTGATTCCATTCAGAGAGAAGAAAAGTAATAGCCAGAAACTTTGAAGAGTAACCTAGGTAACCTTCCTTCTAAATTAACACAGTGCTAAACCTGAATAATACAAACAAGTATATTGTATTTATCAGATTTTGGGTCCTGCACAAGGAATTTTTCTTCTTTCCCCATCTGTTTTTAAGTAAAGCTAAGCAGTATCTGGAATATTTCTTTACCTTTGGAAGAATGTTTTCTGGTGATCTAAAATAAAGGGTGGGATTTAGAGGTAGATCCTTCAGCAATATGGGACTGCTACTGAATTTCACGGGTAAGAGATATCTCTCATTAGTGAAAGATAAGCACAGAAGCTGTCAAATTTATAAAGTAAAAATTCTCCCATTTTTGTCAAATGCAGACACACTGCCACTACACTTTGGAGCCGTTCATTTATGCCTCATTCAGGGCTATGTAAGCTCAAGAGTATTATGTGTAAAAGGTCTCTTTTGCATTTGTATTCTGAATGCCTTAAAGTACTAAGATATTTCGGTTTAATAATTCATTGAGCAGTTATATGAACTTTTTTCTCTACTGCCTCTCTGAACAGAGGTGAGGGTATGTTCCCAGTGGCCTGAAATCTTTAAATTCTTCATTTGTATAGCTTGATACAGCAACAGCAAGATGATTCTTGATCCCACAAAGCTTTCTTGATAAAAGTATTTAAAAATTTACCAAACCAACCAGATAAGCCAACAATTAAAACAGATTTTAAAGTGCTCTAGTGCTTTAGACAAAATGCTCCATTTTGTATTTTATGAAGTTCATGTGAAGTTTGCGATACAGAACATGAGGACCATCTAACAATAATGCAGCAGAAAATATTAATGCAAATAGTCATTTGAATACTTGTGGAGGGCATAAATGGAAAGAGCTACATTAAACAGCGTGTCCTTTGCTAGTTTTATTAGACTAGTCCCCAGAGTTTTGCCAAGATTGTTTTGAAATGCATTACATCAAAGCATCCAAGACATTAAGTTTTTTTTCTTGACTGTAGGACAATACATTCTGGCTGTGACTGCTCATTGCTCTGAGCAATGCTTTTTTGCAGTGTTCATAAACACAATAGCTTATGAATATTCTTAGCACATAATCTTATAACTTTATGGAAAAACTCACAAACTGATCTTGATGGTAAAATGATCATTACAGTCTGAAACACCAGAATTTTCATGCAACTCTCAAGATAAAAATAGCCTTTATTTAGCAACCAAATCTCTTTACAAATTACAGAAATTACAATCCTGTTGAGTATTGTGAAAAAGCTGAATTTTTGCATGCTTTGATTAAGTTTCAATCTTGTCAAATGTTCTTAGTTACATGGAATGGTCCTTCATCAGTTGTGAGAAATGCTCACTTTTTTGAGGGTTTTTAGAATTACAGACTAATTAGGAACCTGTGACTTATCATGTGACCAGTTATGATCAAGAGATTACACCCTTGAAGTTCTTCATAAAGTCTTTGTTTTTCTCATGTGGCTTAACAGACACTAGTTCAGTCTTCCCACTTGTATCACATGCATCATTTTTCTGTGATCTTGGATATTTACCAAAAGAGTCTTAAACAACTGTAAGAGTCAAAGTAACCTTTGATCTTAGGCATACGAAGTATGCTTGGCACAAACTGAATGCCCAATAAATAAGGGGCTTTTCCCATGGCTATCATGAAAGATTTAGTTTTCATAATAGAAGTGCTCCTTTGGGATTTCAGTTAGACTTACTGCTGTCAGCAGCATACTACTGAACAATAGTCACCCCAGAGAAATTTGTACACGCCTACCAGTGAGCATGCGAGCACCTAAAACTTGGGCAGGATCCAAGGGGTCATTCTGAGAGCCTTTGGTACTTAATACAGCAACTAATAGGTGGTTACATGTCTTCTGAAGGTGTGCGCTTTAATTCATTTGGTAACATGCAGGAAGGAAATGGAAACCATTGTCTTTTGTTGCTCAGCTCTTAGCTGTACGTAGTGATGCTTAAGTGTTTGTTTTTTCTTGTAGCATTTGTATGCGCAATGCTTTGCAAAGCACAATGTGCAAAAAATCAGCCAGAAAGAAATTCTCCGGTATGTCAGCTCAAGAGAATCCTCTTGATTGAAATTTCCCATTTTCCCTTTTTTACACAGGAGAGAAAATGCAGCTGTTTGGCAAGTAGTGTTTGGGATTAGTAATCTTGATCATCCATCAGGCTTCATGCAGACCCGACTAGTGAAGACCATTATCCTTCATCCACGCTACAACAGAGCAGTTGTAGACTACGATATCAGCATTGTGGAACTAGACAAGGATATCAACGAGACAAGCTATGTAAGACCTGTCTGTTTGCCCAGCAAGGACCAGTTGGTTCGGCCAGATACCTACTGCTACATCACAGGCTGGGGACACATGGGCAACAAAAGTAAGATGAGTACTTCTGGGACTCTTGGAAAAACATGTTAACCTTCTACTGAGTTAATCAAATAAGTGATCCCATTACAAAGCTTTATCCATTTATGCTATTACGGAACATTATTAAATACTAGGGAACTGTAACTATTCATGGAAGGATCTACGTGTGACTAGAGCCTAGCTTTTTCCAAATCTGCAGCCTGAATTTATGCTCCTTAATCCTTATTTAGACAAGTGGCTTGATTTTCAAAATTGTTGAGGATCTAGAAACTCCTATCAAGAAAGTCACATGAATTGGTTTTCATTTTACTGGTTTAGGTTGTATTCAGAACCGTATTGAGAAGGTATCAGATCATCAGGGCAGGGCAGGGGGGGCAACATTCAGTGAAAGCGGAAGGCACTGAAAGTACTAGCATACAGGCTGCACAAACCTTTTCTTTAATCAACGCTGTGTGTCACAATTTGGACTTGTGACATGATTTATTCCCTCCATGCATAATCACAAGTGTTGTTTTTGTCGCTCTGAACAGAACATGTGTTTTCTTGTGCTGGGGCCACTGCAATCCTTGGGTCCCATGACAAGAACAGTTGTGTTATGTAAATATTTGTTTAGGCAAAACAATTCTGTATGCATCATATGCAAATTATCCTGGCCCCAACCCTGTTAATGCTCTAGCTGTTGTGTTTCTCCCTGCGCTATTATAGTAATTGCTAGGGAAAGCCGTCGTTCTGTACACTGGAGAAGAAAATTTTCCTTTGAGTATTGCTTCAGGTGCGACTTCACCTCTAGTGGCCAGGTCAGACATGTGGCAAAAATTAAATTGCACATGTGAGGGATAGGCTGGTTACTAGCAGCTCTACCCATCTAAAAGTATCTTTTATGTAATGGCAGGAAATGCCCCCCCCCCCCCCCCCCCCCCCGAATGCTTTTGCACCACTGGTAAGTGGAAGAACGTTCTTTGTTCTCTAATGTGGTTTCAGCATTGGTTTTAAAGGTTTTGTGTCATGAAGCATCAAAAACCATCATGGTTACACAGCATTTAGTACTTCATGCCCTAGGTTGAACAACTTTCCTTAGAAGTTCAGCTTGGTCAGCTGTTTAGACTAGGAAGAAGTCCTTTATTGTCTCCTGAATGCGCTAAAATAATTTAAAAAATCTTTGAATTCTGATTCCCTTTAAGATAAACTAAGTCAAAGTTACCCAAACATAACTCAAAATGGCCGTGATTATACCAAGCTTTACCATTAGAGACACTGAGAAACAGGGAGATCCTGCCATGGAACAGTGAGTGAAACCTCTCCTCCACCTCCTTCACATTACTGTTTTCCAGCCAGTCCTGCCCCCGTCTTCAAAGTCCCACACCGTATCACATAAAGGTGCTCTCCCCGCCTCAGTCTGTCAGTGCAAATGCCTGTTACACGGCAAGCATCACACCAGTCCCCACATACCTGGTCCTTCTCCAGAATGCAACACGTACACTCCTGGCTCACGAGCATGACAGTCATGAATCCTGCGATGCAGCACTGCAAAAACCCACCTGCTTTCACCTTAGCTTTGTGCGAAAGGGGGATTCTTCTCTCCTTACATTTAATATATATATATAAAGTAATATTTGTTTTCTATCCTAATGGAAATATTTATCATATCTCAAAGAGCCATCATAGCTAAGTATTTGCGTGTTTGTGTGTGTATAGTTTAATGCGTAATTCTGTTTTTCAGTGCCTTTCAAGCTTCAAGAAGGAGAGGTTCGCATCATTCCCTTAGAACAATGTCAGTCATACTTTGACATGAAAACCATCACCAGCAGGATGCTGTGTGCTGGCTATGAGTCTGGCACTGTGGACTCTTGCATGGTAGGTCTCTCTCTAAGGAGAAACTCAGCCAGACTTGCTTTTAGAAATCAAAGTACTATGATGTTTATTAGGTATAGCGTACTTCATCTCCTATAGGAATGACAACAGTTATTTACATATTTTAACCCCACTTTTATTATTATTGGTGTAATCAACTTCAATTTATGATAATGAAATGCTTCTTGAAGACTTTAAGGTTTATCTGTATTAGTTAACAATTAGATTGATTTTTTTTTTTTTTAATTTGTACGAGCCTTTTGCAGGTAATTTTTTGTACAAATATGACAGGGAATAAATACTGGTAATGCTGTGTGCTGCTACATTGTTCAGCAGAGCAGCCCCTTTTTACAGCTGAATTACTTATTAAAGGCAAATCGCTGTAGGAACTGAGACATAGCTTTAACCATAGGACTGCTGGCCACAGGCAGCCCCCATAGATAGTTTTTTTTCTTTCATGTTGCAGGGTGACAGTGGAGGACCGCTTGTGTGTGAGCAACCTGCAGGGCGCTGGACTTTGTTTGGTTTAACATCTTGGGGCTCTGTCTGCTTTTCCAAGGTTTTGGGACCTGGAGTTTACAGTAATGTGTCACATTTTATTGAGTGGATTGAAAGGCAAATATACATCCACACCTTTCTGCTAAACTAACTCCAGATGGTAAGAATTGTGCTGACAGACAAAAGAAAAAAGGAATCAGCACTTCAACACTGAAGATTTTGCAATCCAGAAACTCTGTGAAAAGGAGTTTCAAGCTCTGTCTATTCGTGTTGTAGAGCTATGGAATATGCAGTGTATGTTAACGGTAAACCCTCTGCTGGTGAACATACTTTGGGGTAGAATTAATAATCCTTTTGACTTTTCTTTTAACTGTGTTGTGGTGCTATTCCAAACACAGCAAAAGGCGTAAAAGAAAAGAATCAGCCACTTTCTGCCTTTCAGCTATTCAAACTAAGCAGTAGCACAGACTAGAAAAACCTTTTTAGATAACCTGTTTTAATACCACTCAATTAGTAGCATATGCATTTTCACTCACTTGTTGTCATGAGGAATGGACTCGGTGCATTCAGACGGCACTGACAGGACCTATATTCACAAGGGCAACACCTGGCATGGCCACACCATGTGCTGGAGGGCGTGGGAGAGATCAACCAGTTTGTACGTCCATGTGGTACAGAGTACATCAAAGTACACGCGCAGCTCTCCAAAGGTGCGTGGCAGTGTGCTGCTGGTGTGCCTGAGCTAACACAGTCTGTCCCTCAGAGTGGCTAACTTGCATGGGCATAACCCTGTACCGTCCTAACTCCACAGCTGCTGTTCCCAGAGCTAGCCTGGGTTTCTCTGCGGGGCGATGGAGGGACCAGTAGGCCAACAGCCCTATAACTACCACTTGAGGCACCCGAGACCAAAACATAGTTGTTCAGACACTTTGGACAGTTTCTACCACGTAATTTTCTGAAGCTTCCAATGTCTTAATGTGTCCAGGAAACACCCATGTCTTGACAGCACTACACTGACTAGCGCATTTATCAAACCTATGGCCCACTGGCTTTTTTCCCTATTTTGAATACTATGTTCAGCCTATAAAGTGTGCATTGACCATCTCCAGCCCTCTAAAAACGTAACAGGGTCGGCAACGCCACTGCAGCAGTTCCCCCTCCTACAGTCAGCCACATCCCAAATACTGGGAAACTGGGTATTTTTGTATAGGTCTCTTCTAGTATCTTGCATTTAAAGTTTCATTTTGCTTAGCAAGATTTAAACAATTGGGAGAAAGAAATCTGAATGATAGACAACTTGGATTCCAGCTTCCAGCTTCTGTTCAAATGAATATTAGAAATATGTTAAGCAAAGTACAACAGCTTCATCAGCAAAGGCTCAAAGAGCTCTGCTCAAGTGCTTGGTAGCCCGACAGCGGAGCGCTCTGTGCAGAAGGTAAGAGGCTAAGCCTTGACTCCAAGAGAATCCGGTTAAAAAAAAATTATAATGGAGCTTGGCACCTCTTTATGGTGCTAGAGGGGAGGTGTGTCTTATCAGCTGCTGTAGGTGCCGTCACACACAGCTCACAGCTTTTGGGAGGCCAGAATCGGAGGAGTCAGGAACCTGAGGATTACAGGATGAATTTCACCAGGGAGCAATGCAGTTAAAAATTTGTGTGTTTTCAGCGCTGTGCCTGGTCCCCTGTGAATCCAGCCTAAGGCATATAATTACCCTCTCTGCTACCTCTGGCATGCTCTCATGACAACAGGGCAGGACCTTGACAATAACATGACTGCCATATGTGGAAACATACATTAAAAGAGCTAACTAAGGGACATTTCAGGTACTATTAATCATGTTACAACTAATCTACATAGATCTGACTATTGCTTTAGTGAAGGTTTACCTCTTAGTTCCGTATCTTCTCCTTTAACATGCCTAACGTTAGACATACTAGACAGTGCTCTAGACACCGTTATTAATAAATATTCAATATTTATGTTACGGATTCTGAAAATCTATTTAAGTGAGTATTGTATCACTGTTTCATGTTCAGAAAGAAAACCCTTCTAGGCTTTGCTAGGTTTGGGTTTGTTGGTTTTTTTTATATATATTAAAGATTTTGTTTTTACTATAATCTATAAATGCTCTTCTTCCCCCAGCTATAAATGAGAGAAAGCAGCTGTGGCCATGTTTTACCAGTGCAAGCAGATTACAGATGAAGCAGGTTATTGATGCCCTTGCCTCAAAGATATGGAAGCTGGAGCTCTCAGTCCCCCACTTCAGCTTTTCTCTGGGGCCAGGATCTCTGCAGCTGTAGGGTGGCACCGTTCAAAGTCCTGAAGCCAATTATGAAAAGTTACTGGAGTAGGGGGCCCAGGCTGTCAGAGCCAGCCCGCCCTGCCGTCCATCCGACGTGTCTGGTGACAGGCAGGTTTCAGTGAGGTCTGTTTTCCAGAAGTAAAAACAAAGAGGTGCTGTTGTAAAATGAACAGCCCAGCCTGATATTACTCTACCAGATGAAGTGGTTAGCAGCTTTGAATTTTGTAAAGCACTGGCATACATATAATCATTTAATGTAGATATTAGCATTACCAAATGATATGTAATTACACATTTTAATTAACTGGGTTTGGCCTGCCACCAGTTTCCAAGCAGTCCCTCCCAGGAAATGAGGGAGAGTCCTGCTTAAACATATGGTCCAGCCCCCTCCCGTATGGGATCAGTCCTGGAAGAAATTACAGGCTGAGCCCTATCCCAAACGGCTTTAGGAGGGAGCAGTTGGGTCTCTTCCTTCCCCACAACTGTCTGACACAACATTCCATGTAAAGAGGAAATTTGTAATTTTATAAATGTATTTTTATACTGCCTTTTTTATGTGCGCACAAGAAATAGGCAAACATACTCCTCCTTCTACTGTATCAAGCCTTTCCCTGTGTGCTGACATAACGGCTATGATCACAATTAACGCTGTTTCTCTTACAAGTTTAGCCTCACTGTAAGGTAACAATTGTTGGTTTTACTTCTACCACAGCTGTAGCTCCAAATGGAAGCAATGTCACACAGTCAAGCAGATGTATTTCTTTCTAGCTGTACTAATAAAAATTTACTATCATTTTCCAAGTAACTTCTCTGTTGAAAATGTGTTTTAATCCGTAGAGAGAGAGACTCAATGACAATATGGAGGTGTGAAGTTGTAAGTTTAGCAATAATGCCTAAAAATAGCCTTAAAAAGGTACGTGCATACGCTTATCTAGCTTTTTTTAAGCAGCCCTGTTAGCACTACAATACTTGTGCAGGTTCTGGCACTACCAGCACTTTACAACTTTTATTTTTTTCTGCATGTATGCTTCAAGTGCAGAACATTGCCAAGAATACTGCTGCCAACAACTACTTTGGATTGAAAAATCTGAAAAACTAAAGCTGCAATCAAATTTCTCTGTTCTGTGGCTTTCCTCAGGAATACAATTAGTTTGAAATAACCATCTCCTTTTAACTGGTACGCAGCATTTCAACGACATGTACACATGCTGAAATCAAAACAGTAAGCATGCAAAAAATTAAAATAGTTAAAATTTGCCTTTTCACTGCAGTCAACAGTAAGGTATGCAGGACCATGAGGGCAAGAGTAACATAACCAGAATAAAACAGGAACAAACAATACAAAAAACCATACTGAAATTCAGCTATGAGAACGTTCTTAACAGTCACCTTCAGAACTTGTCCATTAGCCTCTGCAGAGAGCAAGGGCTGGTCTGATCAGCAGCAGAGCCAGGGCTGGTGGGAGCGGTGGGTGCTCTGCATTAGCTGATCCTCAGCCTCGGGCTGCAGCCAGCAGGGCTGAGGGAAAAACCACAGCTTGGGTTAAACATTCAGCTCAAACTGTGCCACAGGTACAGACCAAAGCTCACTGTGCTGCAAAATGCTTGCTCAGTAACAGCTGTGGCTGACTGCCACCTGCAAATGTTTAGCACAGGTGCAGCTGCTGTGAAAGAATTTAAAAAATAGGGGTTTTTTCTGTAAATCAAATATTGCACCTCAAAAAGTGAGTTAAAGCTGCTCTAGGTGTAGCTACAAAGTTGGGGGGAGTTGAAGGTGGTTTGTTTTAAACTGACAATCAAAAGTGTAAATGCTGTGGTTTCCTTCATGACATCTGGAAGGCACCTGTGAGATGATCTTAAAAAGCTTGTTTTCAAAATGGAAAAGTCAGGTCATGCTGTGCCTGAGTGCAGAAGCAAGCAGGGGATTGTGACTTCTCCAATGCTAAAAAAAATAAAGGAAACACTCAACTGTTGAGAAGCAAAGGGAGAGTGATTCGCTTGCATCCTTCATTTGGCACCACTTTAGATATGGCCAATTAACATTTTGAAGCTTTTATTAAAGACTCACTACCCTCATCTCCCCTTCAGTGAAAAATAGCAACTGATCACAGCAGATAGCCATTAGTTATGTCTGCTGTTTGTCCACAAAAAAAAAAAAAATTAAAAAAAATTGGGTTTTACACAATGGATAATTTTATCACTTAGACTGTCGAAGTCCTCTAAAAGAACACAACCTCTAGTGGACAATTTTAAGCAACACACACCATCAGTGAAACAACACACCACGAAAAAAATAAAATGTGTTATTTTGTACCACTTCAAAAGTATTTACAATCTCGGCACAGAGGAACTTTTAAAAGGACCTAAAGTTTCAAGGCAACCCACAGGCCTGGCACTTTTGAGATGCAGATGAAATCATCCTTCATCCAATTTAAGAATCCATCCTGAAAGCCTCACCACACTAAGCAGCGAGTAGTGGGGTGACAAGGCTCATAAAAAGCCACATAACAGCAATTTAAGTGTCCCAGAGGCGTGCAGCTGGCCCCAGGTCTAGCAGGTGACTGCCGCTCATGTTTCTTTGTGTAGTTATTTTGATGCCACGGCTTACAGTCACAGAAGATTTTGGAAGATCTTGCTCTGAATGCTTACAGCTTTTGTGTGATACACATGTGAACTCCTGAGACTAAATGATCAGCTGCTACCTACCAAATCTGCTGCTAAGTTCTGCTCCTGCAGCAGAGCAACAGGAGGGCAGGTCACAGGCCAGTGTTGCTCCCCAAAGTCCTTTACAGTGACAGGAAGGGGAGAGAGCTGAGCCCTGCACTCCCTCAGGTCACTGCAGCAAGTCCCAGAGCTCCTCCATGAGAGCTCAACGCACCTCAGTCATAGAACCACAGAACAGAATAATCTCTTCTCTGTGACCGCAAGTGAAGAGAGCCCATAGATTTAAGGTGCAAAAGAAACAATCAGGTGAGACAATAGAAACAAAACCAGTATTTGAGGGCAGGAAAGCACTGGCCTGGCCAGCTTTTCTGGAGCCGTTTACAGCAGGAGAACATCTGCTGGGAATGATAAGGGTAAAGCCAAGCCTGCCTTGGGCTGTGCAGCAGAGCAGATGACTTCACTGGGTCGCAGCAAGTCTGTTCCTGTATGATTCTGCCCTTGTACCAGCTAATCGCCCTGCACAACCTGCTGGGCGTTCTGCGTCTTCTTCTTGGACACCTCGCAGTTCCCATGGCATGTACAGAAAGCTGAGATGTTCCACTCGGGACACCTGGAGTCTACTCCTGGCAAGGTGCCCCTGCAGCAAGAAGGATGCTACAGGCAAACATCTGAAAATCGTAACTGCAAACCAACATGCTCGACATGATCTCTTAGAATTTGAATGTCTGCCATCACTTCAAAGGTTCCCACTAACCTTACGTTAGAACTTCCCAAAAATATTTTGTCATATGTTGAACCAAATTAGAAAAAAATATTTGCAGAAATGGCTGTCATCACTGGCTCCTTCCACTGTTTTTCTTCTACAGGCTAAACAAAAAGGATATTTTTCTCCTCACTAACACTAGGGATGGAGTCAGCCCTAATTACATTCTACCTTTCAAAAACAGAACCGTTTTAAACTTTTGGTAACATGTGGTGACCTGCATTTGGATGAACTTAGCATGCCCTCAATATCTGCCCTGCATAGCAGCCTCTTAGACCTCACAGCGTTTGTTTAAATTCTTTCAGAGATCTTAAAAGATGTGGAATATGTAATGTTGATCATTCACATGGAAAGCTCATGGTTCAATTAAAAAGCAGAGCCCTTGCCCCAAACATGGTGCCTAAAAATAAACACACAAATCTTGGCAATTTGAAAAAAGAAAGTCTTAGAAAGAAAAAGAACCAAAAAAACCCATGGGCTCAATACTGATTAATTCATTAGCAGCTACAGTTTGAGGAAACTTTATTTCAACAGGTGCTAGTGGATACAAACAATTTCCTAAGCTCCTCCATAAATTGGCCATGTAACTTTTTGGAGAGGGAAGTAAAAAGGAGGCAATATTTTAGACAGTCTGGAACCCAGAAGTAGCCACATGCACCTCAGCCAGCTTTTGTGCAGTGTGCAGAGCAGCAGGGAACTGGCAGAGGCAGGACATCTCCAAGATAGATGAGCAACAGATCTCAAATTTGGGACATGCAATGGGTTATACCTTCTTCTGAGCAGCCTTTAGAGATACTTAAGCTGTTTATTATGAAAGTCTGGAGGAATGTAAAAACACCTGAGAGTGAAGAAGAGTAATGTCATCAGCTAGAAGCTGCTATTTATAGGAGAAGACCTGAAGACAGACTGGAGTTACCCACTGCCACTGGCAGACAATTTTTCAGTGCAGGCATGAGGTAGAGTTTAGTGAAAACTCAGGCAGTCAACATCTGAGTTGGGTGAGGGGGAAAAAAGTCCAGTCGGCGGCGAATGACATGAAAGGGCACATGGAGACAAAAAGGAGGGATGTGGCAGGAGGATGAACTGTCGTGGAGAACAAAAGGCTGCACTAGGATTTGCTTTTTGTGGAAGAGGAAGGTGAGGGAGACACGTAACACATATATCTCATCTGGTCCGCTCTTCTGATGGTTAAAATTGTGTTTGGCCGGCACCGAGATGGCCCATGCAATAGCCTGGTGAACAAACTGGACCACAACGGTTAAAACAACTACTGTACACACATACCGGAGGAGTCTTGCAACAAGCCAAGTAACACTACATCCCACCACTTCTGCTTACTTCAGCAAGTGGTGAATCCCAGGGAACGCTAGGATTTTAGGACAGCAGTACAAGGGAGGAGGTTGGCTTACCTGAACTAGATCCTGCAAATCCGTATTCATGCAATGTCCTGTCCATAACACCATGGGGTATTATGCAATGTTGTATACAAGAAATAAGCACTATGCAAAGACTACTGTGTTAAAAAATATAAAAAAACACCCAGCCATTTAGATCTTGAACATCTTAAGAAATTACTGAAAAGCTTTATAAACAAAAAAGCCTTTAAGGAAATGTGTGCATCATCTACCTTGGCTGAAAAAAACAAAACCACAATGCAGCATAAATCAGCAGTTACTACTCTTGGGTTTTAAACAGCATTCTGACTTTGTAAAATACATTAAAGCATCTTCTTCACACAAAACAGAATTCAAACCTGCTTTGTGTGCTAGAGAAACAGCACTGCTGCCCTCTTCAGAAGCACACATAGAGACTTTGGTACATGAGTTATTACTGCCAAATGTGTCTGAATTAGTTTTCTTTGCTGAATTCAGAAATACGTTTTTTTCAGAGTTCAAGCCATTTGTAGTCCCAGACTCATCCTGAATGTCTGGTAAGAAGGAGGTGTCCTCTACTAACCCATGTCTTGAACAGGCCTGAAGAGGTGCTTTAGATGTTGGCAAAACACTGACAATGCTTTCTCCCTCTGATACAGCACCTGTGGCTGAGCTGGAAGACCCAGAAGTAGCCTGGAACTCCACTCTACAGTTTACAATGCAGTCATCTTTCCATCTCTTAATTGCTTCCCTCTGCTCCTTGGGGGTCAGTCTGTCAAGGTGCTTGGCTCTCAACACCGGAGACAGAAACAATGTTCCTTGGAGAACTCTCAGCAAATATCTACAAAATAAACAGTTTCAAATAAGCTGTTTAGAAGCAGACTCAAGACTGTTTCCAGGAACACTGAAGGAAACCAAACACCATTCAAGTAACGCTGAGGCTGCAGCAGCCTTTGAAACAGTTTTTGCAGGTGCCGTTTTGTGAAGATAAACTGTAAGGCCAGCAACTGCACCAGAACATGTTTTAAAACTGGCATTTTCAAAGACAGATATTGATATTAGGTGCTTCCATTTTTCTGTCCTGAACACGGTTCTCCCACAGACTAGTAGCTGCAGCAATGGGCACTTGCAACTTCAGTGAAGGGCCAGGGTCCCAACTACACTGAAAGTGGAGCTTTCTGCATATAGTGTCAGGCCCCAGAAAAAAGGCATCAAAATCAGTGCACAGTTTAGAGTTTCCCTGGCACTTCAGTGCAGATATAAGGAGTTAACAGATACTGTGGAAAAAATTAGGCCTAGAAAAATTCATGCTTCCAAGTGAGAAGCTGTTTATCGCTGCTGTTTTGCACTGATAATATAGCACTAATACAGCCCTGGAAAGCTGGGAAGAGTAGGCAGAGCATCATTCTAAAATTCTTAACTTTTGCAGGAGCCAGAGAATTCACCAGAAGCAAGAAAGAACATGAAAGCAAAGGCCAAAGAAAGAAAGCATCACATGCAGTAAGAGGAATATGGAGTACAAATGATGTTCCGGAATTAAACTCTAGGAATAATTCATATTAAAACTGACTTGACTGGCAACTTAGGTTGGGCAAAAGTTTTAATCGTAGATTTTTGCAGTGAATTTTCAGTCAAGAGGGCATCCAACATCTGTCCCTCTGTAGGAGAGCTGCTCCTTAAAAACTCCAGTGAAAGCCCCAATCTCACTCCCTCAGGCTAGGTTTAGAGCACCCTTTAGCTTCCCCGCTGAGTGGTGGCTTTTCAGCGCCTTACAGAGGATTACATCAGAAGTAAGCAAGGAAAAAAAACTTATGTGTGACAGCAGTGGTTCCATAATAGGCACTTCTGCTTCAAATCACTGAAGTGGAAAAGTTTGAATTAGCCACAACAGCTATAAATCTTCTGAGGTATTGGCACAGGGAGAGTGCAAGACTCAAAAGAATTTCACTGGTAAGGCTAAATACTTTGCATTTAATTCACCATGAAAAACACTGTCATCTTCAAAACTGAACACCTGTATGTTGGAAGCAGTCTCCAAGCTGCAAGCTTTCTTCTACCTAGGCTCTCTACAGCCTTATCAAAAGGTCCTAGAACAGCATTTATCAATTTATTTGTTGTGTAAGGAAGATCTACTGTGTGTGAAAGAAAAGGCTCTACTGTCACCATCTGATGGCAAGCTGAGAGCAGGGATGGGGAGGGAAGAGCGTACATGTTGCTTGCACCTCACGGTTTGTCCTGCTGAATTGAAGTATGAACCAAAGCTACCAGTTACGATCTCCAGTGATGACATTCTTAAGACACAGATCGGGACGCGTTCAAAGGGGACTCAAATACTTGGTGGCTATTGCAGGCACCTACAGCCACAGCTCTGCCAGCTTTCCTATTGGTGGCATTGCCAACTCATGCAGCCTGTACTGCAGCACTTGATCCAGAAAGTGTGCTCAGACTGTGCCTAATGATATAAAATTATGTCAGGTAAGGAGGAAACAGCAGTTATTCTCCTCAACACTTCTCTCAGTATCTGTCTGTGCAATTCAGTTTCAGGTCCCACTCTTTCTGAAATTATATAACAGGGAAAGAAAGAGACATAACAACAGCAGAATGAGTAAATGAGCACTGGAGGCACTTCGCTAATAGGCTGCAGACTTGATTTCATGTTCAGCCAGTGAAAGAAAGATGGCTGTGGCTACTAAATAGAGCTAGACTGAGAGTTTGATGAAGTCTCTTTCACTGGTTTTCACACACTTTTTCTCTGTTGGCTCACTCAGTTGTCTCACTGCTCAGCGTGCTGGTGTCCGGGACCTCCACCCAACGCTCCTGCCTTTCCAGGGTGAATGAGTTATTGAACTTGAGAGTTAGCACTTCTTCAGTGAGGCAAAACACTTAAACATTAGGCACGATAAAAACACAACTCAGGACCCCTTGTAAATCTAGTCAGTGTGTTTCCACCCCACAAAGAAGCCTGTACATGCATTCTTCATTCTAAATATTCTTATATATATATATTCATGACATAAATTTCAAACAGAAAATGGTTTCACAAATAATCACAGACTAAGCACAGTACTTCTACGTACAGCACATGTTCAACTTTGATTACTAATTTAACTGATTTGTATATAAATTATAAACTCTGTGGTTACAGAGATTACTGTTTTTTTCCCTCCAAAGACAATATTTAATATAATATAAAAAATTTAATGTTATATAAATCACAAAAGGAATTTTTTATTTACTGAAATTTACTTTGAGAACATGTCACTAAGGAGCTGTCCTCACATGGCTTGGTCTGGTAGAGTTACAAAATTTTCTTTACACTGGGGGTCACAGGGCAAGGAAGACCTCTACCTAGAGAGATTTATAGCATCACTGACTCCAGGAAAACTAATTTTGCTAACAGCAGCAATCTGCAATTATTAAACAGAAACGCACCTGGGTAGCAGAGCAACACAAGTAGTCAAGAGGCAAACTAAGTAAAATACTGGGTCTGTCATATGCTTTTCCATGATCCAATAAGGATTTGATGGGGGGTTGTGGGTTTTGCAGGTTGCCCCAAAAGCCAGAGTGAAGACAAAGTATAACAGGATGCTGCCAACTATAACTACTGTATGTATCCAAGTCTGTAATTCAAAAAAAGGAAAGAAATCACATTTAAGCTGTAAACAGAAAGACCTGTAACACCTGTATGTGTGTACACATGCATTTATGAACATGCACACACTCTTCCAGGAAGAATGGAGCCTTCTTCCTACAGTTCATAGGTAACCCAGCCATTTAATTTTTTTTTTATTGTACTAAATGCATAGCTTTTGATTCCTGTGTGAACGACATTTTTCATGACCACCTCATCCACTGGCAACAGAGAAAGCCTTCTCAAGCAAATGGAGGCAAGATCTTCATATGACACCACCCTTACATATTTTGCTTGAGACATTGATTAACTGTTTCTGTAATTTTATACCTAAATGGCTATAATAGTTACTATGGAAACAACACTGTCACTGGTCTGACAGCTTGCTGATATTCAAAAATGCCAAATAAAACCCATTTAAGTAATGTTTTCCTATTCAGAGCGTGGATACACATATGCTACCCATATATTCTCAATAAAGACATTTTTATCACTGCTGCCATGCTCCCAAAAGAACAATGAAAAGACTGAATCACAACTTGAAATTTCATCCATTATGAAAAAATCCTAAAATATATTTTTCAAAAAAAGACAGAGAAAAAAATAAAACCCATTAATCTGTGTCCTTCTATTGTAAATATTATTTTATTTTCTTTAAAATTATAAAAAATAGCCAAGTATTACCCTTGTAAGGGCTGTAAATTTATCCAAGCTAATGCTTTAGCTTGCCCAGACTTAATTAAAAACTGGAATAGCATTTCTGTAGCGTATTGGTTCTCTAGTTCTGGCACCAAAATATACCTCTGAATTGTTTATCCTGGCCACAGAGCAGATCATCAGTTCCAAGCATTCCAAATCAACAGTTCACATTCTCGTCTTTGAAATGCAAGCTTTGGGAACTAACGAAGGCTCAGTAGATCACTGGTTGGTTTTACCATTTGCAAAACTAAACTGACATCCCCCAAACCACCATACCCTAACGAGGCAGGATCCTTTTGCTATTTATAAATAATTCTGAGGCCAAATTTTGTTAATTTTAGTCATATGAGTAATTCTATTGGCTCCAATGACAGCTGCATCAGGAGAGCTCACATGGTGACATAAAATATTTAGGTTTTGGCCCTTTTATACTTATTCTGTTTTGTATATGAAGCTCTTTCTTCCATTTAATTTTAATGAAAGCTGTATGCACATACTCTGTTAGGAATATACTCTTTTGGAAACAAAGTACTCACCACAGACTTGCACTCAATGAGAAGGTGAAACAGTATTATGAAGAGCGCTGCTGTGTTTATAGGGTTTCCAAAAGAAAAAATGTCTATGTCCGAGCCATAGTAAGTCTGTAAAGACAGACAGTGGTCAGCATAATATATTCTTTATGTATAGTCCTAATACACAAAATGGCATGAACAGTTTCAATACCATACATATTTGCATGCACACAGTTCTGCTCAGTTCCAATGATGATCCTGTTAGTACACATTTATATATGAGGAAGTAAAATCAAGCACTTCATTTTATTCTCTAATTTGCCTGGGTTTTTAGTATGTCAAAATGTATAAATGTATTTCATACCCAGCACTTACAAAGTAAGGCACAAAAAAGCAAACGAGACTTTGGTAAAAAGCATCCAGCAACGTTATCCAGAAAGGTGAAGGCAAGTAAGCCTGTAAGAAAAAAAGATAATGGCATTGAAACAAATTGAACAAATTGCTGCATCCTTAATTAGTATTAATTTGGATTTGGGGAAAGATTATCTGCAGAAGTAATTCCAGTTAGTTTCCCAATGAAGAGACATCTTTTGTGTGTTATGATAGTAAGAATAAAGAGCTCACTCCACACATGCACCTAACTGTTAGTATTTAAATCAGCAGCCACATCTGGGAACTCTGATCTTACAGCTGTTTCTGCCGGAACAGTCCTACCAGAGCCTTACCTAACTGAGTACTAAGGAAGGGAAAGGGCAAGGGGACAGTGAATTAGCCTAGCAGCTTACCATCACTGAAAGCCAAGTCCCACTTTCTTCTATCTCCACTCCCTTCTTTTTGGTACACATGCTTCTGCCTCTTAATTTGTGCTGGTTGACTCATCTGTGTGGACCGGACTCCACTGTGAGCTAACTTAACTCACTAGAGTGTGAGAAATCAATTCACTTTTCTGCTGGAGTAGCATGTTGCTGTTTTAGTGAGTGAAATCAGCTCCTGGAATGATCTGATGGGACAACCAAGCAGGCACAAAGAAGGTAGTTTAACTATGTGGGTGAAAACAGGGAATGGGAAGAAAAGAAGGGAGAAGAGGAGAAGGAACAAGCCTTCCTCACTCAGTGGCAGCAAACTGCTATGACAGCTCAACCGCTTATAAAACCAGTTCATGTGCCCTGGCTCAGATAGATCCCATTCCTTCAGGCACTAAATTGAGACACACAGGTGAGCAGTCTAGTCACCCAGGACTTCCTCTACAAGTACTGGAGAGAGATGGGTTTCTCCAAAAGCCATTCAGCCCTTTCAAGAAGTGAACAGCTCTCTGGAGGTGGCATGGGAAACTTCTTATTTGCCTGTCAGGGAAGTGTCTTAAATTACTGAAGATGAATCCAAGTTACTGTCCATTTTTATAGCTTATACAAAGCTGTGCACTTGTGATGTCATGGTGCAATATTGTGATACTACATCTTTTAAAGCATTTCTCTTTCTTCTGTACTGCACTTAATTCGAAACAATTATTTCAGTGTTCCTCCATGCAAGAAAGGAAATGGTATACTACTTAATAACTCCAACCACAGATCAAGGCAATGCTATGCTAGACAAAAGAGGAAAAACTCTGATAAAAAGTAAGGGGAAAAAAAAGGGAGGAAAGAGAAAAACTATTGTGTAATGCAGTAATTCTGATTGTGTGCCTCAAAACCTTCATCTCAGCTCAGATCACTGTACATATTCTGAAGATCAAAACAAAGGGCCGAATCCTGAGGCCTTGTAACCTTTACTTATTCAAAAGTCTCTGTGACTGACAAAGCGCAGACCCGCTCTGGCCAGTCTACAGAGGCTCAGATTGGTATCAAAAGAGTACTTAGTTTTGCAAAAATATCGTAAACCAAGCAACATAAAATATTTACCGCTATGTAAAAAGAAATGTAAAGTCCATGAACAAACAAAACGAATTTTCCCCTCACTGTATATCCTTCTTTCCCTTCTAAACCAGACCTAGACTTCTGTCAGTTCATACAGATGAGACTGCGCAACTAGTACACAACATGTTGTAGCTCATTTTTGTTAATAGTATTTTTTAGAATAGAACAAAACAGAACAGAAGAGAATATTTCAGTTGGGAGGGACCTACAATGATCATCTAGTCCAACTGCCTGACCAATTCAGGGCTGACCAAAAGTTAAAGCATGTTATTAAGGGCATTGTCCAAATGCCTCTTAAACACTGACAGGCTTGGGGCATTGACCACCTCTCTAGGAAGCCTCTTCCAGTGCTTGACCACCCTCTCTGTAATAAAATGCTTCCTAATGTCAAATCTGTTATTGAAAGGCTATGATCATAAAGAAAATGGTGAGGTTTAGATGACTCACATGCTCAGTGTTTCCTCTCTCTGGGCTACTAGTATCTATTCTGTCTCGGGCTCAGTATGTCACTGCCTTCAATTGCTATAATAAAAATATTATTTTAATTAAGTGTTAAACTAAAAAAAAAGATAAAGTTAAAATTATGCTAGAATTCATGCTAAGCAAAGCAGAAACCAGGAAAAAGCTTACTGATTTATGTAATTTTGATTCCGAAACTACCCCCTACTCCCTGTGGCCTTCTGTGCTAAATGTTTGGACAGAATTTACTTATAGAGCAGATATGATGTATAGTGTTTTCAGATGGGAGAAAAGTGCCACCAGCACATTCCAGAACATACCCATAAGGGGAAAAGAACCCTGAATGTCAGAACTTTCTTGAGGATTATTTGAAAGGAATCTGCTCTGGTTCTTATCCATTCCTCATTACTTTGCAGCTGAGACCCTTATATGACAGTGAAAAACCAGTATCTAGTGCCCTTATCTTTAAAAGTTAAGCCCAGATGCTCAAAAGAAACCCATTTTGAGGAAGTATGTTGACAGCTGAGGCAGTGAATGAAGTGAACATGCTGGTAATCTTGTTTATCTAGTACATTGTTTCACCTGAAGTCCTTAATTTCTCTTATCATCTAAATGTCTGATAAGATTGGGTGTATGGCTGAAAAGAACCCAAAAAAAACTTTTGAAAAAACAGCTTTTATTTGTGCACATACATTTGTGCACAGGCCTATATGTTTCTCTAATAGAGACAGTGGTTTTAAGCTCCAAGTTTGCCTGATGTGAACCATGAAGGAAAGAAACACAGAAATGGCTTAAAAGCTGACCATTTCAATTTGCTTCAGGCCAAGAATTCTGTAACCTACCACAGATTTCTGGCTCATCATGTACAGCTGTGGGAGCTGCATGAGTATCTCTGCAGGCACATCTTTGTCCAAGACACCATAAACGATGGGTGGCACCGATGTAAAAAGGAGATTGAAAAGAATCAAGATCCAATAGTCAGTCATTGATGTGCCTGAAAACCCACAGAAGAACTGGTACCAGAACAGGAGGTTCACATAGGCCTGAAAAGTCAAAGATGACATGACAAAATGTTACCCGTGGACAAGTGTTTTAAAAGCCAGGAGGAAAACAGGCAGATCTTAAGTCTGGTTACAGTAATCTGTGGAGAATTAAGTATAAATGCTGTGGAGTTCATGCCACACTTTGAAACTATATGCCTCTGAAGACATAAATGGGAAACTGAATTGTTTGACATATGCTTTTTGTGTCTTTTTGAACCCATTCACAATAGAAACTAAAGAAGAATATAAAGCCCCGCTAAACCCTTCAGCGCTCTCAAATACATAAACTATTATTTCCCTGGGATGGGACAGCTACATACCACGTTCTTGTAGAAGAAGTAAAGCACCATGTTGGTAAGTCTGGTATAACACCAGTGACCATGGACAAGCAGCAGCTTCTTGAGGTGTCTAAACTGAGAGATTGCAAAGTCACTTGCCATCACAGCCTGCAACACATGTGAAGGAAAGGACATGTTAGTATCCAAACTGTTAAAGACAAGCTTCAGATACTGCCAAGTGAGCAACTTACCTGCTGTTGGAAATTCTTATTTTATGATTTTTTTATACATAGTTCTTACAGTCTTACCCTCACTCAGATCTGAGCCCCTCCATACAATGTTTTACACTAACACACACAGCTCAGTCCAACACAACATAGGCAAGAACATGGCTGTCTATTATTATCACACAACTGCACAGACATGACTGATGCTTAGGCTACTTGTTTCCTGGCAGGACATGAGTAATAGGGAGTTTGGTGACAGGCAGCAAGCTCTGTTGTTTGGAGTTTTAACTTCTGCAGCATTCAGCTTCCGAGCACTCCTGCAAGAGTGTTGAGGCCTGGGTGTCAGTTCAGGCTGCAAACTCTTGCCTGTGTATGGTAATGGACTGTGGAGCCACTGGGCCTCCAGGGTAAACTCTGAACCAATTTAAAATGGAGTCTGATGTAATTTGCAGCTGTCTTTGTATACACTACCTGCATGCCTTCTTGGCCTGATATTCCCACACCAGTGTCAGCCACCTGGATCATACTGACATCATTGGCACCATCACCTACAGAAAAAAGAAAAGAGGAAAAAACAAAACTAACCTCTTTTATTTGGAATGCAACCTGGAGGCAGCTTTGCCAGCTATGACATCGCCATGGAGGTGGCAGGAAAAGACAAATATACAAGAACACCAGAGAGTTCAGAGAAAACCATTTTTATGGCCAGCAGTGCAGCCTATGAAAAATTCTACAGAAAGCAAGATTAGTAAGTGGAAGGCCTGACTGAACCGAGCTATATTCTCCAAATGGATATTAGCTGTTCCTTTTGTCAGAATTTAGTTGGTATGCTGGAACAGAAAATATGGGTGTTTGAAATCACAGTGAGTCATCTCCCCTATCCCTCCCTATTTTGGAGGGTTGTGATGGAGAATGACAAAGAGAATCCCCTTACTTGCTCCTTTGGACATGTTACATAACACTGTGCATGACTGCTGCTCTTGTTGCTTTACATTACCATGAATAAGTTTATGGACTAGATTTGCTAGTTCAGAAGACTAACATCATTTTCTGCCAGAGACAACTATGATTCAAAGGATTATCTTCCTTGTAAAGTAAATTTTGTGACAGACATTAACAAAAATATAGAAGAGAAGAAACAGGCTTCTACTTCTTTTCAGAGAATATAACCACAGGACTCACCTACAGCTAATGTCATTGCCTTTAGCTTATTTCGCACCAGTCTGACCACGATACTCTTCTGCAGTGGTGTGGCTCGGCAGCAGACTACAGCCCGACATTTTTCTGTGAGTTCCAAGAAAATATTCTGTAGGCTGTCATGAAGGACATGCTCTAAAGTCCTTCCATCAATAACCAGGCCTGCACTGAACCCTGGAGCTTGGGTGGAGGGACTTGCAGAAACACTCCCAAGTTTCTGACTGTTTTTTTTGCTGGCAGAAGTATTCTTCTGGATCCCTTCTAAAATTTTGCTCATCACCAAGGCACAGGCATCCTAATTAAAGACAAGAGAAAGGCAACTTATTAAATACTGTTTGTGTTCTGGCTCCCATTTCAATTTATAAAATACATATAGAGAAAAGGCCAAATGCTGCCCTTGTGTAGCATTTCACTTGAATCCAGAAAGGCTCAAACATGACGCTGAATAACCCTTTAAAATCACAAAGGATGCAGTCTGTTGTTAATAAAAGGGCCTGTGATTTAACTTTGCTTAAGTAGATTGGCTTGGGCATTGTACTAGAAGGGAAAAAACTGAAGCAAATCAGAAAATGTTCATAGACTAGCAGAAAAAACAACCATTAAGGATTCTGTAATATAAATACAGCTTTTATAGAAGACTTTTGCTCTCTACTTTTCTTTTGTCTGGCATGCAAAGCCAAAAGTGCATTTCAAATCAGATTATAGATGAGGTGCAATGAATTACTGAAGAACTGGCCTTGTGGAATTTTTTACCTTGTCAGAATCAATATAAGATGCCCAAAAGATTCTTGGTATCAATATGTAATGCACGGGTTAACTTTGTTCATGAAATCGCATGTGGAGGTAGGGATATTCTTCACTTAGATAAGATCATGAGTACCGATGATTAGCATATGTAGAGAGACGTTTACAGAGCATGAATGGGACTTGAGTCACCTAAAGAACAGCTGAGGAAGACTTCGGCCTTCATCCCAACAACCACCTGAAGGCAAATTACGACCACTTAACACCTGATGGCACAAGATACTGAAGATACCAGCCAGCCATCACGTATCAGGGACTAAAAAGACTGTATAAATAAAGAGGCTCTTCCCCTCTTTGGGTGTGAGCTTGTGGCGGAGCACTGTCTCCCCGGCCGCCCAGCGCTGTTTTGCTCTTTTATCGCTTGCTAATAAATTTGATCTTTTAATACAAATTGGCTCCTCCAATTTGTCACGAGCGTCTATAACAATAAGCATCCACAAGAAGACATAACAATCGAGTAGGATTAAACCTGCCACCCAAACCAGCAGCATTTTTAACCACTCTTTATCACATGACTCAATTACTGAGTGGTGGGGAGAAGGTGGGCTTTTTCTCTGACAAAATTCTTGGCAGATTAGTTTTCTTGAATAGTGTGCAATGTACTTTAATGCGACAACTCTTTGTACATTTACGCAAGACAAGCAGGGCTGAGCGAATATACCACACAAAGCAGCACAAAACTGAATTCAATAGAATTTGCATAACAATAATTCTTACATTACTAATATGCTGTAACTTACAGCCATTTGAAATCTCTAATAACATGTGAAGCATGTCAACTCTCCAACCTACTGTGTGGATTGTCCAGCTCATAGTTCACAAACGAGTTTTACCATGTCTAGTGCACACAGGCGACTCATGAGGGGTTACAAAAGCAACCCAGCCTTGGATTGCCTTGAGGCCCTGTCTCTCTGCAGAGAGGACTCACGGGGAGCTGTGTAGACAGCTTAGCCCTGGGTTGTCTGATAAACCCTAAACTAAACAGGGTGGTGGCTGTGCCATTCAAAGAACCAAAACCTGAACTGAGCCTTGAAATCCCTTAACAAATAGTATGCCCTGAGTCTCAATCCAACCACTATTCAGTTGCCTGAGGAAGCAAGGTTAAAAAAAAAACCAAAACCTGGAGGGTTTCAGCTTCAGTTTCAAATGACAACCTTGTGTATTCAAACAAGCACAGACCAACAAAGGAAAGACAAGGGGAAACTCCACTCAGATATACATAATCCATTTAGGCATATATCATAATCCACTCAGACAGTCAAACACACCATTCCACAAGTCAGGGGATAAAAACTCTAAGATTCAGGTTGGAAATGGGGGAGTCACTTCTCCAGCTATACAGTTGGCTTGTGAAAGAAACTCTTCCCCACCTTGATTGGGACGCCGGTTGAGGTAACTCCCCTGGGATTGAAAGCCCTTACCTGGAGGGGTAAGTGAATATTGTTTATGCTTTAAGTTTGTAAACGTGTGTGTGCTTGTGGTTGTAATAATGTACTATTCTTGCCTTAAAAAATTGCAATAGTGCATTCCTCCATTGTATCTGTAAAACCTGCGATAGTGGCATGTTAAGTCTGTAAGTGAAGTTCAAATAAATCATTTGCTTGAACCCTGCAGTTAAGTCCTTTTTTGTCTGTGAGAGGCTGAAAGAGTTAATGTCTCAAACATTGTGGTGGGGCAAGTTCTGCTTAAAGACAAACCCTGCACAGCAAGGAACCCAGGTGAAAAGCCCATCACCTCAGACGTCAGCAACAGGAGGGGGAGGGCGTGCTGGAGGGTGCCCAGGTCCCTGTTCTGATGAGCTGTTCTGATACAAAGATCAAACAATGGCCATGTCTGCAGGGAAGGAGAAGTTACTCCACAAACGACCCCCAAGCCCAAAGGCTCACAAATTGCTCATTAACCTGTTTGGGTGCCCGAAGGGGGGGCAAGGATGATAAAAGGACACAAACTGAAGCCCCAGGCATGCAAGCCCACCGGAACTGGACCCCTTGGCTGACTGAACCAACGCTGGATCCAGGACCGGTGAAATCTTTCTCTCTTCCTTTTTCTCTCTCTGTCGTCTTCTCTCTTTCCTTTTCCTTTTCCACAATCCCTATACCTCATCCGTTTCAAGATATAAACGGTTAACCAAGTCTGAGACTAAGAGTAGATCCAGCCGCCCCTGGGCTCTTCTCTGAGGAGGAGTCTAGAAAGCAAGGGGGTCTGCTCTGAACCTCGTGACTCAACGGGAGGGATCTCCTTATTCCCTGAATTGATGTATATGGTTACATGGTTTACAGAAGTAGTCTTATGCCAATTCCTGTTGTGAGAAACACCGCCACCTACTACCACACCTCCCCAGTTCAGTTTGCTTCTGTCATAAATAAAATCTTTAACTGATCGTTTGGTGTCGTTTCACCTTAATTTAGCCTGAGGGAATTTCGAATTAAACACCACTTCCTGGTCTGTCCAGTCTGGGTTGCTACACCATCACACCTACCACAAAGAGAAATTAAGCAGTCTATTCAATTAAAATAATTAATCATTATTTAGGGACTGTAAATAAAGAAACAGATGTTTACATACACATAAAGGATTTCATATTTGACCTGCAAGGAAGCAAACTGTCAGTTTTCCAGTATTTTCATCTTCCAATAAATCATGCTGTCTTTGCTTGGTTGGGAAAGCAGAGATCATTTTATTTTTCTGTATTGCCCTGTGACATAGCCTGACTGAATTTTTCAGCAGAGAAAAAAAAAAATTTTGAAGAAAAGTGTAATTTTCCACTCACCCTACTCTGTGATTTGAGAGTGAAGATTCTGTCATCTGGTTCCAGCAGTTTACAAGCATAGGCAATGTTGACAGCTGTCTCTCTCTTGTCACCTGTCAGCATCCATATTTTTATTCCCGCTTTCCGTAACGCCTGTATTGTGTCTGGAACACCCTCCTGCAGGCGATCTTCAATGCCAGTGGCACCTTAATTTAGACAAGCAGAAGGATTAGTGCTGCTGTATTTCCAAAACCAAAACGCTGCAAGAGTGACAGAACAAGATGGTCCTCTGTGTGTATCCACATCCCAAAACAGACACCCTACTGGGACATGCTTGGGAATTCCTCCCTTCCACATCTTTATGTCCCAGAGCCCATCACATGTGAGATTGTTGACACATACCCTCGTGTCCTGGTTACAGCTGGGATAGTTAATTTTCTTCCTAGTAGCCGGCACAGTGCTGTGTTTTGGATTTAGTGTGAGAATAATGCTGATAACACACCACTGTTTTAGTTGTTGATAAGCAGTGCTTATCCTAAATTAAGGATTTTTCAGTTTCCTGTGCTCTGCCAGCGAGGAGGTGCATGCGAAGCTGGGAGGGAGCATGGCCAGGACAGCTGACCCAAACTAGGCAAAGGGCTATTCCATACCATAGAACATCATGCTCAGTATATAAACTGGGGGGAGTTGGCCGGGAGGGGCGGATCACTGCTCAGGCATCGGTCAGTGCGTGGTGAGCCACTGCATTGTGCATCACTTGTCTTTTCTTGGATTTTATTTCTCTCTCTTTTTGTTATGTTCCTTTTCATTACAATTATTATTATTATAATTTTTTTATTATTATTAGTTTAGTTTAGTTACTAAACTGTTCTTATCTCAACCCACAAATTTTACTTTTTTTTTTCAATTCTCCTCCCCATCCCACTGGGAGCAGGGAGGAGTGAGCCAGCAGCTGTGTGGTGCCTAGTTCGCTGGCTGGGGTTAAAGACAAAACCTTGTTACAGCCTCAGGGGCCTCCAACTCTTCACAAGACCCTTTTAAGCCAACTTTTCTCATTCTCACAGTTGTTTCATCCATAGTGGCTGTGGGACACAGACTGCCAAGCTTCTCATGACAAATATATGCCATTACTCCCACTCCCTCCTACCTCAGACTAGCCCAAACCTTCTTTCATGTATCACCTCGATCCTTCCTATCTCAAGGTCCACTTCTCTTCTCAACTCTGCTCCAGGCCGTATTCTCTGTACCTCTTGTCCCAAGCCCTCACCTTTTCCACACCAAAATCCCCTCTTCTTATATCATATTTTTGCACACTGCTGCAAAGACCTGCCATTCATCATCAGGTTTCTCAACCACTCATTGCTGCGGTACCTCCTGTCCCAGGTCTTTTCAATTCATAGCACTGAACTCTGTGTTTTGCCCATCCTCCTGCCCACACCGCCAACCTTGACATACTCCCCCACAGGGAGGAAGCACTGGCTCTTAACACACACCCCTTAGTGGTTATAGAAACACTTTTAGCAAAAAAATACAGAGACTTTAACAGAGATACCCTCTTTTCTGGTGTGCACAGCAGGCAGACCTATGTCCCTAAAACCAGCTTACAAAACCTTCTGTTCTGGTAATAGTAAGGCAACACAACATCAGCATGAAGCAGAACCCTCTCTGAAAAGCTGCGGTGCCAGTGACTTACTACGGTACAGGACATTTTCATGGCTTTTTCACAATACAAAGGGTACTAAATCATAACCAGGAGACATGGTTTGGCTTGTGGGATTCTCAGGCTAAGAAAGTTTCTCAGAAAGAAACTTCAGCCAGTTGCAGCTAGGCTCATTCTGAAAGACAAACAATAAAATTCAAAGCAAAGTTTTCCCTCCTATCTTGATTCTAGTGTGTGACTCTAGCCAGCAATTTGTGCATAAAGCACTGACTGTCATATGGGGATGGATAAGAGCCAAAAGGTCTGGCAAATTTCCAACGCTACTGCAATTTCTTCAGTAAGTAACTGCCAACAGGGCACACAGCTCATGGCCCCTGGTCACCGGGAGGACAAAAACATCCGGGTCCTTGCTCTGCACTCTGCCTGCGTTTTGATGCAAGTCAACAAAAGAGGCAGGAAGGAAGATGCTAGGATCTATTTGATGCAAGCTTCTTTGAGACACTGCGATGCATCGTAGGAAGAGAGGAAAATGTTAACTTGGGTACTCTATACACTTAACACGCCACTTCTGAGGTACTTGATCACTTCATAATCCAACAGAAGCCAGCTTCAATACGTATACTGCTGAGATCCAAATCTGTGCTTATTTAAGTACTGCACATTAGGACTATTCTTTCCAGAAATAGAGTTCCATTCAAATACAGACCTAAGGCTTTATATATAGCCATATCGATTTCATACCTGCCTATGCAGTGGACTACAAACCACTGCTGTCCTCCATGATCCTGGCAATACTGAGATGATTTGAATTTTTGTCCTCAAAGAACAACAAGCAAAGTCTTCATTTCTGAGTCCTAAGAGGACAGCCAGAGTTACAGCTGCAGCTACACCAGGTAATGTTTATTAAGAAAGTAAAGGAAGGCTCAGAGAAGAAGAATGAGAAGTGCTATAAGTAGTTCTACCCTGCAGATCACAATGTACATATGTCCCAGGCAGGGGTAACTAAGCTAACAGAGGTACTGAAAGCAAGCACCTTGGCAGTATGAAGCCATTTACCCTTCTTATTCTCACTCCCTTTAATGTTAGGGCCAACCCATATTGCTTACTGCCCCACCAGAGACACAAGACAAAAAAGTGCCTTGGCCAGCAGGACAGCAGGTCTCCACAGCACCTAGACTTCCCTCTGCTGACTCTAGTGCAAAAGGGTACCTGTATAGCACATCATCCCTTAAAACTACAACAGCTAGCAGCACTGCTATGGCTTCTCTCGAGAAACATGCCAGCAATCCCAGAATTCCTTTTAGTATCAAGGTTTATGGCATTTGCCCTGAGCAGATGTGGC
The DNA here is from genome assembly GCF_900496995.4 of Aquila chrysaetos chrysaetos. Taxonomy (NCBI): domain Eukaryota; kingdom Metazoa; phylum Chordata; class Aves; order Accipitriformes; family Accipitridae; genus Aquila; species Aquila chrysaetos. Next base: position 29,193,659 of record NC_044004.1, on the reverse strand, counting down.
ACAAAATGAGGGAAGCAACACTTTTCCACACAATAGGATCTGTCTCTCTTCAGCTTCTAGCATGAGCTGCCTTCACTACCACAGCCAGGTGTTTGCACTTTGTTTTCCAAATGTTATTTGCTGGGCAGTCCTCTAGAACTATTATTCCAGACTGCCTGCAGTTTACCTTTTACACATCTACACCAAACATTTTTCATTTTGTTTTGGCCTCCCCATTTCTGCACAGCTGAATGACCATCAGAGGAATGGCTCCTGCAGAAGCACGCCTGACTTCTTACCTACATGTTATTACAGGAGGACATAGCACAAGCATACCTGCTGTGCCACAAATGCAACAGTGATGGAAAACATGCCCAGAAGTGGGATCTCTGTGAATGTTTGTCCAGGCAGGCTTGTGATTTTTTTTATTATCATTTCACATGCTTGTTATGATAACACTTAAAAACTCTAGTGAGCACAAAAAAAGAAACCCAATTAAAAAAGAAAAAAATCAGTAAAACTTTACAAACAACAGAAGAGCACTAGCTGTCTTCAGTGTGCTTTACAACTAGTACAAACTTACCAGCAAGATTTATGAAAATTCAGGAGTCACAATAAATTCTAGGTCTGTAGGAAGCTGTGTGTTACACAAACTGAGTTTAGCACAGCTCTCTGCAGGTAAATTCCAATTATGAACATCATAAGCAGTTTCCTGGGAGTTACAGCATTTTCTACCTACCGAGCAAAGTTAGTTCGGTCTCAAGCCTGACGGCAGATTCAAGCAGTAGTGCCTCCCTATTGTCAATACTGGTTTCCGCTAAAAAATGATGATTTAACCACTCTGCATATTCTGCATCACTCATCACCTACAGAGGGAGAGAAGACATACAGCATGTATCTGGTCCTGTGTTTTCAAAGGTGCCTCAAAAGTGCCCTCACAGTTACTTCTGCTGTCCACACACTGAACCTGGAAGCACAGTCCCTGGCAGTGCATTAACTTACATGCCCCAACATGTCCATGGAATTAGTACGATGTTCATAGTGTTAGATTACTTTGCCAGGCTTCACAAGCCAGATTACTCACCCGCACCCTGCAGGTTCCTGGAGCTGCCTGACAGATTTCCATTTAGATGGAAGGTAGGCAGGCCAGTAAGCATAGTATACTCTCCCTACCACTCTTTAATTGCAGCATTGACACAGACACAGTATCACTGCACAGCTGTATACAGCTTGATGACTGTACAGCTACACAGCATGTACTTTCACTTTCCATAAGCCTTTGTAAAGAGGTTTCTTGCCTGTTTCAATCCCTATGGAATTTTACTTCTGAGCAGCTTTGAATTTAAAATGGAATCTCAAAACATCACTTAAGTTTTGCATCCAGAGCTTGTAACACTGCAAACTGTTTGTGAAACCCAATAAAACAGGTCTGACTTAATTTGTTTTCTGTGTCTGTAATTCCAACCAGGGTAAGTTTCACACAAGCAGACCTGCTCAGGACTCTTGAAGAAAAATCAGGCTATTTGACAACCCCTGTTTTAGAATTAGGCTATTAAGCTGCTTGGCATCCTGAACTGACAGCAACTATGGCAATCTAATGGAAGTCAAGAATTTATTTGGGTCAACTTACAAATCCCTCCTGAAAGAACATAAGGATAAACAAAATGTGGCAATGGAAGCATCTGTTCAGAAGCCGTGATGTCTACTCCACTGGTGATACCACCCAGGTTGGTCACAGACTGTAAACATTCTTAAAAATAGATATTAAAAGGAATACCTTCTTAGCAATACACAGAGTGCGCAGTCCTCTTCTGGCATACTCATCCAAATGCTTCTGAGTTCTCTCTTTAATCTTTTGTTCCATTTCTGAATTATTAGTACCTACTATCACACAAAAAGCAAAGAAAGCAAATTAAATATGCACTCTTAGGCTAACTGTAGCAGAAAATTTTGAAGGTCTAAATACGTTTTAAAAATACCAAAACGTTAACAGGTTTTATTTTGACTATGAACGTATCTTCATGTTTGCACAATGTACTGTGGCTATACCTATAGTGAGCATGCACTGCGCCAGTCTGCACAAGCAGTGAGGGGGAACACATCTGGTACTGATACATCTTTGGATGCCACTAGTACATCAAATTGTTTTCCTAAAATAAATTGATTTTCTAAAATGAACTGGGCCACAGACACCCAAGCAGCTTTACTTTCACTGGTCTAGTGGGAGGGAGCTAAAAGGGCAGTTGCAGAAAAGCTTATTTAAAAATAACTATTAAGGGATGGACTAGTTGGACAGGCATTCAACCCACCTAACTTTGGACACGTAGAAGTTAGGATCCAAGTTTAACTTGAGAATCAAAGTAAGGAGAGGCACCTCCAGACAGAAAATCACCCCCCTACTAAGACAACAGATTTTGGAGGTACTGTTTCTGCCCCATGGCCTACAGAGGCTTTTTGTCTAGACTTTAGATGGCTAATGTTGGGTGAGTTAAAATCCACCCTTGGAACTGGAAATATCCCTCTTCCTCACTGAGACCAGCCAGCCATGGAACATACAAACCAAACTCCCTTTTGCAGAAAGCAAGCCTTTAAAAATAATTCCCTTATGTTACTCCAAACCATTAAAAAAATCCCCTTGGAACATCTTCTGAACTTAAATATATTTAGGTATTTATTTCTAACATACATAGATAATACTTTCTCTTTACTGCCTTCAGTGAAAAATCAATGACTGTTCGCTACTGCGTATGAACAGTTAGTGCTTAAACAACATGGTGCAGCCCTCCTGTGGCAGATTCAAAATACATTTACCCCCGAACAACTGGGCCCAGCAGGAAGCACCCCACAACTTTACAGATATTATTATTACACCTAGAAACACAGAAATAGTCAGTAGTTGAAGGGAAAAAAATCTCAAAAAGCATTGATAGGTGACATCTGCCAGCGATACCTCTCTCCAACAGGTCGGAAACACTAACACAGGTAAAGACTAGAAAGTATCTCATTTTAATAAACATCTCTCACGTGTAGCAGAAGCCAACTATTCAAGTACATGACCTTACTTTATAACTGGAAATACTTCAGTTGGCTCCAAAGGGTCTGCTTAGACACCACTAAATCCTTTGAATAACAGCTGCTTCCCTCTTCTCAGTTTCCACACCAGCACAACCATATCTAGGTGACAAGCAATACTATCTTTCTGGGTTCCCTATAAGGAACTATTCACATATAATAGTTCTGCTTGGTTACTTGTCTCTTCTCATGAATCAAGCCATCTGTTCAACTGTTCTGAAGAATGACAAAGGTGAGCAAAGAATTAGAAGTTCTATACATACCTTCAGATGCAGTTCTCAACAAATCCATCATGACTGAGTCTGCACCTTTTGTGTACACCAGCACTTTGTTGGAGACTGGATGCCGAACCACCACTGACATCCTTTTCCGCACTGAATCAAAAGGCAGGATGTGCAAAAGCTGAAATGTTAAAGATCCCAGACCTGCAAAGTCCACAGTTACTTGATCTGGAGTCCTAGACTGTAAAATACATTTATAAGCCCTAGCAGCATGAACCAAGGCAGCTTCATCTGGACTCTCAGCTTCATAACATAGTTTAGGTAAGGGAGACAATTCAATAGATGACGCAGCACTATTGCGTTCACAGCCAGCAGCTACATTCACCATATCTAGTTCTTGAGGCACCTGGGACTCTTCTGGGCTGTCAGTATTGTGATGCTCAGCAGCCCTTTGAGCAGCTCCATCCAAGGCAGGTGAAGCCAGTTTCATTCTGAAAATAGACAGTTTGCTCACAAAACTATTGGGGCTTTCAGATGATGACTCTTTTACACTTGGAAGCGGGGAGGAACTTAGTCTCCGGACTGACAATCTCTGGAACATCTGCCTGATTTCCTCAAGCGATTTAATAGGCATCCTACCCAGTGAAGAGTGTCTCATCTGGAACAGAACAGTTAGAGAAAGCATTTATGTAAAATTCTTCATATTTTATTAAAGAAGGACAGCTTACAAACTATGTATGCTTCTTAACAAATGTAGTATTTTAAAATTTACCATAAGTTTGATTGCTTGTATAAAAGATGGCCAGCTCAGTTAAACATAACCATATGAGTACACTAAACAGCTTCTGTAAGAGCTTCATTATTCAAACCAAAAGAATTGTAAAAATACTTCAGATCTGAAAACTGTATGCATTCCAAGTTTGATTCATGACTCCATAGAATCACAGAAACATTTAGGTTGGAAAAGACCTTTAAGACCACTGAGTCCAACCATCAACCATGCCCACTAAACCATGTCCTGACATGCCTTGTCTACGCACTTTTTGAATGCCTCCAGGGATGGTGAGCTCACCACTTCCCTGGGCAGCCTGTTCCAATGCCCGACAACCCTTTCAGTGAAGAAATTTTTCCTAATATCCAGTCTAAACCTCCCCTGCCACAGCTTGAGGCCATTTCCTCTCATCCTATCTCCAGCCACCTGACAGAAGAGACGAGCACCCACCTCACTACAACCTCCTTTCAGACGGTTGTAGAGGGTGATAAGGTCTCCCCTCAGCCTCCTTTTCTCCAGACTAAACAACCCCAGTGCCCTCAGCCGCTCCTCATAAGACTTGTGCTCCAGGCCCCTCACCAACTTGGTTGCCCTTCTTTGGACACGCTCCAGCACCTCAACGTCTTTCCTGTAGTGAGGGGCCCAAAACTGAACACAGTATTGGAGGTGCAGCCTCACCAGTGCTGAGTACAGGGGAACAATCACCTCCCTGCTCCTGCTGGCCACACTATTTCTGATACAGGCCAGGATGCCGTTGGCCTTCTTGGCCACCTGGGCACACCGCTGGCTCATATTCAGCCAGTTGTCAGCCAGCACCCCCCCAGGTCTTTCTCTGCCGGGCAGCTTTCCAGCCACTCTTCCCCAAGCCTGTAGCGCTGCATGGGGTTGTTGTGACCGAAGTGCAGGACCCAGCACTTGGCCTTGTTGAACCTCGTACGATTGGCCTTGGCCCATCAATCCAGCCTGTCCAGATCCCTCTGTAGAGCCTTCCTACCCTCGAGCAGATCAACACTCCTGCCCAACTTGGTGTCACTTGCAAACTTACTGAGGGTGCACTTGATCCCCTCATCCAGATCACTGATAAAGATATTAAACAGAACTGGCCCCAATACTGAGCCCTGGGGAACACCACTTGTGACCTGCTGCCAACTGGATTTAACTCCATTCACCACAACCCTCTGGGCTCATCCATCCAGCCAGTTTTTTTCCTAGTGAAGAGTACACTTGTCTAAGCCATGAGCCGCCAGCTTCTCAAGGAGTATGCCATGAGAGACAGTGTCAGAGGCCTTGCTGAAGTCAAGGCAGACAACATCCACAGCCTTTCCCTCATCCACTAAGCTGGTCACCTGGTCATAGAAGGAGATCAGGCTGGTCAAGCAGGACCTGCCTTTCATGAACCCATGCTGGCTGGGCCTGATCCCCTGGTTGTCCTGCACATGCCATGTGAGTGCACTCAAGACGAATTGCTCCATAATCTTCCCCAGTACCGAGGTCAGGCTGACAGGCCTGTAGTTTCCCAGATCCTCCCTCTGACCCTTCTTGTAAATGGGCGTCACATTGGCAAGCCTCCAGTTGTCTGGGACCTCCCCTGTTGACCAGAATTGCTGATAAATGATGAAGAGTGGCTTGGCAAGCTCCTCCGCCAGCTCCCTCAGTACCTTTGGATGGATCCCATCTGGTCCCATAGACTTGTGAGTCTCCAGACGGCATAGTAGGTCACTAACTATTTCCTCCTGGATTAAGGGGGGTATATTCTGCTCTCCAACCTTGCCTTCCAGCTCAGGCGGCAGAGTACCCTGAGGATAACTGATCTCACCATTAAAGACTGAGGCAAAGAAGGCGTTAAGTACCTCAGCCTTTTCCTCATCTCTGGTGGCAATGTTCCCCTCTGTATCCAATAAAGGACAGATATTCTCCTTGGCTCTCTTTTTATTCTTAGTGTATTTGTAAAAACATTTTTTGTTGTCTCTTACAATAGTGGCCAGATTGAGTTCTAGCTGAGCTTTTCCCTTTCTAATTTCCTTTCTGCATGACCTAACAAGATCTCTGTACTCTTCTTGAGTTGCCTGCCCTTTCTTCCAAAGATCGTAAACTCTCCTTTTTTTCTTGAGTCCTAGCAAAAGTTCCCTGTCCATGTAATACTTCTCTTTAGAACTGTTTTAGTCATGGAACAGTGTGACATGACTTTTAAAAGTTGTGGCAAATGCAAATAAACACTTTAATTTTTGTTTTGTATTAGCAAGATACTTGTGAAGAGTAAACCAACTCCATACCCCTCACAGTAACTAGCTGCAAGTACTATCAAACATACAGTACCTTATCAATACTTTTTTAATGCCCAAATTTAAAACAAAAGACAGTTCCCATCTGACAAATGTTACAAAATAATTGGCTTACTGTTATTCAGAACAGTTAGGCAGCTAATAGCTTACAAACAAGGAACAAGGCATGCAAGGCTGACATTCATTTCTCATTACTGGTGAAGAGTTAAGAATGAGTTATCACCAGGAAGCATGTTCTCCTTTGCCACTGAAAAGCATAAAGTAAGCACAAACTCTGGCTTCAGTTCTACCGATACTGCACACAAGTTGTAATGTGTCTCCATTCAGCACCATGGAAATAGAGATTAGGAACATCCTTTCATCGCCCCTCCCTAAGGCAACACAAACCTTCCATTGCCTTGAGCTCTTTCATGCCATTCCCCAATTGTGAACTCAGAGACCTCATGCCACATTGACCCTCCCAATCTACCTACTAGTGACCTGGAGATCTCCTCCCCTGCTAGCAAATCATCCAGAAATATTATTCTCAAAAAAAGGAGAATCTTGACTGTGTATTTTTCTACATCACCTTTAAGGAATGGCTGATTAGTAACTATGAACACAGCTGCCCCATCCACACATGGACCTGTAGGCTGCCTACTATGCTTTCTGGGAATGCCTGAAGCAGACTAAAATACTAGGCTTATTTATACATAGGCGGTACTTTATACTCCACAGGATACCTTTTGGGAATGTCTTCAGCCATGGTTTTAGGTTCACTGCCTAGATGGACACCAAAATCTAGTCCTGCACGACACAAACATTTTTTTCAAAAGACAAAGTCAAAAAATGGAAATCACCAGGGGATGGAGGGAAGGAAATCAAAGCTGAACTTGGAAATTATCCTGCAACACAGTCAAAATTGGTAAAAAAATGGGGTTATGAAAATCCCATACTGAAAAAAAAATATTGAAAAAAATAGTAGTATGTTTAAATAAATGTTAGTTTGAGTGCTCTGAAAACAACATGTGGTCTGAGGAAGACTTAAACACATTCCAGACCATTAAACCAGGACAGTCTAGCAAATGCACTGTACATTCTAGGTGAGACCACTTTATGTCATACTGCAAAGCATTTTTTCTTCAGATTATTACATGTATGAAACTTGGTCTTCCATACTCTTGCTGAAACTCTATTTGAATAATCAGGGAACAGGTAAGAGCATTCTCAGTTCCAATCTGGAAGTCTTCTGAGATTATTCTTATCTTTCAGCCAACAATAACCTATTTGCAAAGGTAACCTGAGTGTTAGGGCACTCTTAAAGGAAGCCATGCACATACCTGGAAAAAGGTAACTAGAATATAGAAAAAAATCACAATTGCAATTTAATCGCAAAATTTGTCTTGTAAAAGTTATGAACAAGTCTATACACAGAAGCAAAAAAATTGAAGCCAAGTTTTTCTGCATCAGAAAAACATTACCAGCATTATATTACACACTAACTCATTGCGCTCTGTAGCTTTACAGTAACTCCCTTCTTTCTAACAGGACAAACCAATAGAGGAGAAAAGGATCATTTTTTAAATGTCATTTATTTGTTTTTTCCGTTAGCAATCAAACCAAAGGGAGCTCATTTATTTATGAATATGGCCAAATAGCCAAAAAATAAGGCCTTCTTACCTTCTGACGTGGCTGATTTGGGACTGAAACTACAACAGTATTACAGATTGCCAGAGCAAGAAAAAAGTCAGTGATGTATGTTGTCTCCAAAGATAACTTGCTGCTAGCTTCTTCTGATTGTTGACAGGAACGAGAAGAAATTTGAGTGAACTTCTCCAGCAGTTGTGCGTCTGGTACAACATCTGTTTCCTATTGATGAAATGAACAAAACTGTCCATTAGGATATAAGCTTAATCTCAGTCTCTGGAGGTTAAATCAGTTACAGATGAATGAAGTCTAGAAGCTCATGCAACTTCCTTCCTGTCAGATGCTGAGTTGGTTACACTAGGAAATAGAGGAACACTCTGGTGTCTTCACTGCCTTGTGCTAGCCCACTGAAAATGGCAAACTTCATGCCCAGATGGGTAAACAGTAGAGCCTTAGTTCATAGACACTTCAACAGAGATTAAATATGATGAATGCTATTTAGACACCTTCAGGTACAGAAGCATAGTTTTTACCTCTTGTAACCTCCAATAAATATTGGTCATGTAGATATTTCCTACTAAAAAGAAAAGAAAATGCTAGAAACCTCTCACAACAAAAGAACAAACTGTTATTAAGATGAAGCTGGTCCTTTTAGCTGGAGTGATCATGGACTTACAGCAGCAAGAACCAAAGCATACACCTTTGTGACCCAATGAACATCTGCAATGTCAGCTGCAAATGGGATGCAGCCAAGCAATCATGGGAAGCTCTGGTTTTGATGGAAGACAGAAAGGGTTTCTTAAATGACAAGCACTCTGACCAAATGGGGCTAAAAAGATATTCCTTCATGAGTTACTTCAGAAATTTAGCATCAAAACCAACAGCTTTTACTTACAATGGGGCTGCTGAAAGCAACGTGTCCTGAGTGGGGAACATCACCTGCTCCATCTTCCCTTACTAATGCAGGGTAACTACCAGACAACTGATTCAAAGACCTTCTGTTCAAAGGTTTATTCACAGCTCTGCAGTTGTGCCCCCGCCATTTTGACCTATAGGTCAAAGAGCCACACTGATGATCAGCTGAATCCTCATCCTCTGAATCCATCTCTTGATAGGATTCCAACCTCTTTGCTGTGGAAAGGGAAACAACATTACTGTTCCATGAGAAAAACCAGATTTGTTTAAACACTGCCTGGAAGTTCAGGAAACAAAATTCTGAAGTAAGGAGTTTAGTATATAGTTAAGAATAACCCACCATTTATGAAAAATAAAACCCATAACAAGCCATCACACTGACTTCCTGTTTGGGACACTGCACTTGAAGAGCAACACTCAACTGGAGTGAATCCAGAAGAGGGAGCAAGAATGGTCAGGGTTCTAGACAACATGAGCCGCATGGAAACAGTAAAATAAGCTGGAGTTAGCCTCCAGAAGGGCACATTGATAGGAGCCAAATAATAGTTTTGAAGTACATGAAGGGCACTTGCATAGAGTTTTATATGCACACTGTGGGTAACAGAAGACACAATGGTCCCATATTGTGGCAAGACAGACTCAGGCTAGGTATCAGCAAAACTTTGTCAGAGATGTGACGTACTAGAACAGAATGCCTGAGAAAGCAGTGAATTGGACATCACTGGAGGTCCTGAAGAAAGAAAAATATATTCATAAAGAATGACAGCAACAACTCTGCCTTAGGCCAGAGAAAGAGGACCACATCACCTCCTGATAAGTTTTCTAGCCTAATTATTTTATGATGGATCAGGACTGTATGCCAGTGGTTTGACATGTACAGCTTCTCGCAGGAACTCATTGAAACTGTGTTTCTTATTTCTGTATTTGACACCCCCTCACACACACATACACATTTTCTGAGTATTTAACTGAAAAGCAGGTTTCAATTATAAAACTTTGTACTGACATGTCTAACACCTTTGCACCAAGGATATAAATGCAATTCTGTGCCCCGCAAATCTAGCTAGGAAGATCAGTGCTGTAAAGAACCTCTGTATGGAGGAGAACAAATGGAAACACACCTATGCTATTCATGCGCTCATTAAGAACATAGCCAAGTATTTGCACTGGTGTTCTGGGACAGTGACCACATGCAGAGGGTGCAATCTCAACCCAGACAGCACTGGATCACTGTACACTATTCAGCTTTCACTTTTTACCTGTTGCTGTGAAAATAGTGAGCAATGAGCATACACTAGCAGTTCAACGTCTGCATCCACAGACAGCATGGAAAAACTGTTCTGAGCTGTGCATTGCCTATTTATTTCATTAAAGTGTGAATACAAACAATGGCATCCTAGGAAAAAAAATATTAACATACAGACATCTCCTGCTACATCACTGATTCCCTATTTTTTTCTTATTTAAAGTGGCAGCTACTGTATAGGAAAGAAGTGAAAAATGCGATATTATTCTGTTTTATGTGAACAGGAAACCTATCCACAGTTCAGAGTCCCCAGCTCTGGTGCTCAAAAAGGGATGGAAATAGGTTTATGATGTCACTTTTGAGTCCTCTTTCTCCTAGCCAAAGCACAGGAGCTTAGCTATGTTCAGGAAATGAGCTACTGGATTTGCTAGCGTGTTAAGTTCTCCTTATTTCCTGTTGCCTTCTCTTTCTGGAACATAAATGAAAGCCTCCTGCTCCTCATCCTGCCATTCTGGTGAGCCCAAGGAAAGCAGGGTGACCAGAGCTTACACCTTCCTTGGCAGGCTATCTCCCTGATGTCAACATGTATTTATTAAAATAGTTCTTTTAAAAAAAAGATAGGTGGGATCGTAACAAACTGTAGCTCTCCACAACTGCCAAATATAATACCCACATGTGGGTATTGATGGGTGGGGATATGAAGCTTTTACCAGAAAGCAGCAACAGTGACTTAGTACATGTTTGTAGAGGCAGGTTTGGACAACACATGCCCGTTCTGCTATGCTTCCAGGCTGTTGAGAAGACCGCATACTCTGTCTGAAGTAACGTATGTGGCACCTCTTACAACACCGCACTGCTCTGCTGCCCAAGGTCCAAGAGGCACACGTTACTTTAGACAGAACACTGCATGGGGGCACGTATATGGAGGATTATACTGAATCACAGTCATTGCTGTTGTGTGCTTCCCTCCTGTGCATCCCTTTAGCCTGGGCAATACACATATAAATACAGAAATATAGGTACAGGCTTTTGTATGCAAAAAGACTACTATCTTGCACTGCAACTCTTACTATATGTAGCAGGAGCCTTGCAAATAGCAGCTCTATGCAACTGAACAAATGTAAAAGGACTAAAACACAGGACCTCCAACATTTTTCAAACTGATTTTCAGGGCTCACATAATTTCTAGATTTGTTAGGACGAAGCACATGCTTACCCTCCAGGTAAAAGACAGGGCACAGCACGAAGTAATTATAAACATAATTAACACACTAATAGTTTTGGAAGATAACTCTAAGTGAACTACTAGCAGAAGCACTGGTAGACATACTTTCCCTGGCACAATGAGACCTGGGTCAGCCATAGCTACATCATTTGCACCACTCCTTGGTTTATCTCTTCTGAAATACTTTTCCTTCCTTTAGGAAATGCTCTGAAAATATATTCTACTTTTTATTTAAATTGGCCATTCACCAAGTTTGAAATTTAAAAATATTTCTTCTCACTTTGCTGTTGTCATCCTTCCCAGTATAATTATGCAAAGCCAAAGAAGCATCTGCGCACCTGCACCATAAAATTTTCAAAATATGTGCAGAAATTACAGTAAAAACAGTTTGTAACCATCTGCTCCTGTGACACAATAAAAGGAGGACTGAACTGATTCATTGCTGTGGCCAGCAGGGTGTGCCTTTTGGTCGCAGTTGTGAGCGGTTCTATCTGGCAGCAAAACCACCAAAACCACAAAGGAGGATTTAATACACAGCTGTGCTTCACGTGTCCACTTGTCAGCACCTCACCTTTGATGTCATATGGAAAACTTGCATTGCCCACCAGTAAAATAGCAAATTTCTGCAGCCACTAGTACTTACATACAGTAAAGGTAATAAAAACTTTGTGGTTTTATCTAATGAATAAAATAGCTAATTGAATCAAAGACTTCATGACACTCTGCCCAGTTTTCTCTTTTGTCTGGATTTGTATCTTCTCTTGGCTCCCAGAAAGCTTCAAGTAGGCTCTCATGAAACCTATACTGAAAGATGTTACACTATTACACAATGAAGCAGCAACTATTCAGTACCACTGCTTGTTGACTTTTGGTCTAAAAATAAACAGATGTGTAAGATATAAGATACAACAGTCATTATTTTTGATGGAGATACTTATCTTTGCAGCCTTAACAGAGACATGTATACACACCTGCTTGACTTGTACCTTAACATTATTGTTAAAGCTCTGACTTCAGCATGTATCTTATTTGGGTTACTGTATCCTCAAGGGCAAAAGTATGTCAAATCAGAGCCTTAAGATACACTACATAAAGGTGGTACACTGCTATGGCAGTCAAAAAGTTGTTTGAACCCTAAAATGCTAGGTAAGCATTTGCACTCTAGTTGGGAGAAAAAAAGAAAAGAAAATAAAAAGAGAGAGAGAAAAGACTAGATGAGCAATTTTCCAATGTTCTGGGTTCTGAATATTGCAAAGACAGAAGCAAAACACAGTTGGCATGACTTCTTCCAGAGCAAGTAAAGAATACTTTGTTTGTGGTATCAAATATGTTGGAACTTAACTAGCTGCAAAGATACAGCCTTCAAGTCTCTTAACACACTATATATGAAGGGATCCTAATAATTGGGAAGGATGCATGGCTATTAGTAGGATCAGTCTGAATTCATACCTTCTGTGAGTGTGTATTGCCACACAAGTCCACCAGACCCATATCAAAAATTTCAGCTTCTCTGAGAAAAATGACCCATTGTGAACACAGGTTTAGCGTCTTACCATTTTCCTCATGGCAATACTCCTGTCCTGCAATGCTGCATCTCCGAAAAACCATCTTATTTTCAGTGAGGGTTCCAGTCTTGTCAGAGAAGATATACTGAATCTGGCCAAGGTCTTCAGCAATATTCAGTGCTCGACACTGAATTGTTGAGTCTGTTCTCTCATGGTAAAAATCAATGTCATTCTGTATTAAATAAATTTGTCCCAATTTGACAATTTCAATTGAAACATAGAGGGAAACTGGGATCAAGACCTACCAAAATAAAACATGGGGATTAAATAAAACCAAACTCTTTGGCCAGTTACAAACATGAAGTAGCTCTACTGAATTCAAAGAGTTACTTCAAGGAAATAAATGAGATCAGAATATGACTCACGTTCAAAGCAGACCAAAGTTACCTGTAATAAAATGATCATCGTCCAGAACATATTGAACCCTGCTAATGTTGGAGGAATCGATTTCCCATCTGGCTCAGGGATGTTAAAAAAAGGTATTTCCGAATACCTACTTAACCAAATTCCATGGCCTTGAAAACAAGAACAAGATAAAGTGAGCCAGTTGTATGTAAACTGTATCACAGTTCAGGGTCATGGTGTTAGCTGTTATACACTGCAGTTCTTTCTAAGCTTTTAAACTACCATTCCATCTCTTGAGTTTTTCCTCAACAGGAACCCCATTAAAATTAATTAAGTACCAATGCACACATGAATAAATACCTTACATGCATTTCTATCAACAGCACATCTATACAGCACATCTCAGAACTAAAGGAATACTAACTACACTTGATAAACACTCCCCCCCCCCCCGAAACACCTCTAGCAATTAATTGATTATCCTTGCTTGTCCAGGTTTTAGTTAACCTGTGAACACCATGTCATCATTATTAAGTGTAGTCTGAAGAAGTTTTTTTAAACGTTTTAAACACCTTTTTGATTTGTCATAAAAGTTAGCCTGTTTAGATTTACTCAAGCCCACTACTTAATTAATTCCTAAAATGTCAAGTCCTTACAACTCTAGTCACACTAGGCCTCTCCCCACAATGCTGTACATGCATCTCATGTTACCTGAAAAATCCTAAGAGAAAGTAGGAGTTCTGCAGAGCAATTAGCGAGAGAAAAGAGAAATGAATCAGAGAAACAGGTTTCCAGACCTAAGAACTCGCATCAGGAACATACTTCTTGACCACACTCCAGATTAAACATGACAACATGAACTAACACCTGGCAGCATCCCCAACTGCTAGGGAATTACATTTCCCAAGATAGGCTGCTTAAATGATCAGCCCCAAATTATAACACTAAGCATTGTAGGCTGAGAGAGGAAAATAGCAGGAGTCTGCTGATTCTCACTTACCTATTGCACCAGTTAAACACATCAAAATTAGAAGCAGAACACACCAAAGAATATCAGTGTTCACTTTTCTTTCCAATTTACTGCGCTTGTAATGTGGGCCGCTGTTATTCAGCATGGCTTTGGTTTCATGACCTGTAACCACAACACAGGCTGAAATTCTCCAATAGCAGGCATCAGGACCACAAGTGCTTTATACTTCTAAAGCTCTGGGAAATGGGACATTTCTGTTAACTAATATTTGAACAGAGATTATAAATATGAGCAAACTAACTGCTCGTAGAATATATGAATTCTGTCCTAAAGAAAACTGAACAAGCTAAACCAAAATCTGTCATGTACACATTAACTTTTATACTGTCAATAATATTCCTTCTTGCAGAAACAATCTTATCCTTGCTGTTTTCTATATTATTTCTAGTATTTTCTATAAAATCCTGCACCTGCATTACAACTATCTGGCTGGATACATCATATCGATTAGTTTAAAAACCTCTGCCCTTTGATACAGAACACTGAAGAACAGCACTAGCTTCAGTTTTGGACCAAAAAAACCTCCTAAGCAAGCTACGCATCTCCATGTCCACTTCAAAACCTGGGTTTACCATCACAACTAACAGATGAGGACAAGGACCTGTTCACATGGAACAGAGCTGGCCTCCCCTGAATAATGACAGATATCGGTTCTTTACACTGTTAAAATAGAAACAAACTTAATTCAGACATGCATTCTTAACATTTCTAGCTACAGCTGCCTCCTGCTGGATTCAAGCTTTTACTCTCTTAATTCCCCTTTGTACGATACTGTTTCTTAGGGCACATAACTCTTATCCTGTTTGCAAGGCAATCTGTGAAAGCCAGGGTGGTTCACTAACCTGCATATACCACTATGCCTACAACAGCTTCTGTGTTTCTCACTGTGCATCCTCGGAGTAGTAAGTTCTCCTTGCTGAGGCCCACTCGATCCTTGTTTGAATGCTCGCTGGAAAAAAAGCATATTACTTACTTCAGCTGTAGGACTCCAGCAATTACCAGTCAGGCTTTGCAAAACCATTAGGGAGCACATTTCCCAAAGAAGCTGCTAGTCACTGACTGCCATTCTGACATTTCCGATTGGACTTTTCAAAAGAATGGCGTAACATGCATGCAGATCACCTTTGAAAATCCAGGCATGTAGGCACTGTATTAAAATTTTCTTGTGTTTACAAGCCTAGCATTTGCCAGCTGGCATATGAGAAGTAGGCAACGCTATTGAAAAGAGCTCAAGACAAACACTGGAAGTCTGAAAGCCTATGGCTTCTACTTGGATTGCCAACATCAGAAAAAATTCGATCAAAATATGAAACCCATTTTAAATATACTCTGAGCATCATTACTCCTGCGGCATACTTTCAGCGCAGGTAGGCCCACTCTTTGTTAAGCTGTTTCCTCAGAGACTAAGATTTATATACATTTATTTTTCTTTTTATATTTCTAATGTGTCAGGGCCCACAGGGAAGAATATAGACATTGTAACTCTCAAAAACTGAAAATCAGTCACCCCATGAAATCGTATTCTGTTTTCCCACAGTCTACAGAAAATCATAAATCTCTAAGAAGAAAAGACACGGATAGGCACGTTGGTCAAAAGGAGTTTGATCAAGTCACTGATGGTTACACAAAACAAATCAAAGTAGGAGAGGAAGCCAGTCCTTCCCATTTCCAATGGGAAGCAATGCAGCTTGTCCAATTAGGCCATGGTCCAGACCAAATACTGTAGATATCACATGTTATTAAGAGCAGATTTGAAACAGCTATTTCAAATACGGAATACACAATTGCAAAACAGCCCGAACTAAGATGTTGAAAATATTCAATACAAAATAAAAAGCACTAGTGGGCTTTCCCCGTTCACAGTCAGCTGCTCAGAAAGCCCTCTGGAGCTCTATTTGTTGGGCTGCACCCGGAAATGTAGTGGTGCAAACTGACTTCTATACATAGTGTCATTATTTTTTAAAGCAAACGTTACAAGTTCCTGAAAATTAGTAAGAGCACCAAAGCAAATGACAACAGTTTAAAGTGCCAACAAGCCTACTTACACAAAGCCTTGGAAGCGACTGAGGTCATTGTTAGGACTTTCACACTCTATTCTACTAGAAAATTTTTCTGGATCAATTTCAGAGACCTAAAGCCACAGGAAAAAAAAAACCAAAAAACAAAAACCAGAGAACTCAGACAAAACATGATAAAACTTAAAAACATCATCAATTCATAGGTTCAGGTATTACTATCTAACAATTTAGCTTCAAAACTGTAAGCTGCTGGTGGTGTTGATGGATCTGCTACCCAGTGTAAATCAGACTTACACAGCATGGAAGAACTTCCTAGTAAATATCAAACCCTGGCAAGTATCCATTGAATTGCTGGTATTTTGAGAACACTGAAGAGGAGAAAATGGGTGGAATAGTGAGGAAGAAGAAAAAAAATGCAATAAGAACATCTGAAAAGCACAGATTTCCCACAGGTTTTTCCATGATAGGGAAAAAAAAAGGCACTATCTTCTGCAAGCAGAATTTCTTCCAAACAGCCATTGTTTCTGATACCATGACCATGGTATGCTATCTGTGCTAAAACAAAGCAAGCAGGTAGATGTAATTGAATACATCTTCCACATAATTTCAGGTCTTGGGAAGGCTGCACTCCCACAATTGGGTGACTTCACACTGGCAGAATAGTAACTGTGAGGTTAAAACACAATCCTGTAAGTAGTATGTGAAACTCAGAAGACAGAAGACATAATATTATTAACACGTACTTTGTTGACTTGATTAAAAAAATTTTTTTGCTATGTTTTGCTGTACTGATTTGTTGCACTGTATTAACCTCAAGTCAATATGAACACAGCCTTAGAAAGACAGATATCTTCAGTCTCTTTGTAAATTTAATTAACTTTGAAAGACCTCTCCCTCCACTGACCTTTCTCATGTTTATTTGTACAGGAAGTACAACATTTCTGTAAAATGTTAGACAGTATAATTGATTCATGCTTTTCAATCATTTCACATTGTACAATGATTACACAAAAAAAGAGCACAAAGAGAATAAGAACTACCTCCAACAGGAAGTAAAATAGCCAAAGCAGTTGATTTTTTTCTTCTACAGCCTGGAAACTGTCTCCAGATACGTATTTCTGGTGAAAGCATCTTATTTTTTATGGACAACTAAACCATTTGACTTGGTCAAACAATTTGTAATAGCAGTGAACGTGTTAGTAGGAGCTTCTTGCAATATACCTTGAAATAGCAACCACAGAAACTTGGGGTGTAACCTATAGTGGGCACAGAAGTTATGTCTACACTCTGCCAGTATAAAACAGAGGTGACAAAAACTATGTCCAAAACCAGGTACATTGATATGGGCAGTCAGATCTTCCTGAACTATAAGTTTATGGTCTATATTTCTTCATTATAATCTTAACTTTGACAAAGTAAATATTGAGAGTAGAAGATTTTGCACCTTATTTCTTGAGATGCTTTCCTATGTTTCTTGGCACAAAAGAGAAGATTTTCTATGGCAGAATTAAAGTTACTTGGATTTTGTGTAAAGGTCCCTAAAGACAGGGGACAATAATGATGGGAACTGAGTAAGGTAGCTGGGAGTGATAGTCCCTGCATCACTCTCCCACTGGAATGGGGAGAGAGGCAGCTTCCCAAGGCCATGCCTGCTGCTTTGGCTGTACTGTGGTCCAGACAAACTATGTAGTTTCATAATATAGCATGGAAATGGAGTAGGTCCATAGCCAAGGTGAAAGAAGAGAGCTGGCAACTCCTTTCATCAGCTTTGCTTCTTAGGCTGCCTGGAAGAAAAGGACAGCACTTTCCTCTCCACTAGGTTTGAGGATGCTGCAACTAGGACTGGATTCAGTCATTGACCACCTAGGCTGAGAAAGAACTGATGAGTGCAGTCCTGTGGCCTCTCTTATAATGTGACAGGAAACATTCACTGCTCACAGTGACTTAGTGCTATTGGCATATTAGCTTCTCCACTTCAGTGAACCTGCGCTTGGTTCAGCTAACCATGAGATGTGGGAAAGGAGATTAATCCCGTCTTAAAGGGAAGCAACATTTGAGTGTCTTGAAAGCAGCAGAGGTATATCAGTTTGTTCACTAAATAGCTCATTATCCTCAGGGAGCAGGTCCTCAGCTGTTTTGTGTATTTCTCTATGAATGCCAAGATGGTTGGAGACACTGTGTTCTGCGCCTTGTTACCCGCTGTTACCTAAGAAGCCTTGAGTTACTTTCCCAATTTCTTTCCTGTTGTCATTTAAGAATAAAAAAAAAAAAGGCTATTCTAAGTTGCCAAAAAATAAATTAGACTACTAGAGTTTCAGCTCCTGTTTCATGCTTTAATTTTGCTTTGCCTTCTCTTAAAGGAATCCCAAGCGCAAGAACAGGTGCCCCACTGATAACCTTTTTCATTGTGTTTCTACTTGCTCAGTCGCAAAGAAGCAGGACATAACACACCTGCAGATAGGTTAAGTCTTTCTAGTCCTTGTCTTCAGATGTTGTTTAATTTGATGTAGTTTATTGCTACTTTTCTGAGCTTAAGAAATGGAGAGGTCTTGCAGTCAGCCTCTTACACAGCACTGCCAGTCTTATTCACCCTGAGTTTATAAGGACAAAGCCTCTGGCTCAAACTCAGCTGGCAGGGCACTAAAGGTCTGTGAAGTTGACCATGGCTCTACATTCAGAAACCAGGCAGTCCTGACAAGAAGATCCTACAATGACTTACTTTTTTTTTTAAAGTAAGTCTTAAATGGTGAAGGAATTGTCACCTTTTTTGGACAGTACGACTCTTCCCAGCATTTTGGTGCAAGTTTTCTAGAAACAGAGAAAACTGTCTCTTTCTTGAGTGAGACTGAAATCAGATCTTGGTAGCAGGAGCTGGTATAAGATCAGGGCCACCTCAGTATGATGTAAGCCTGTAGAACCATTTGAATTTTGCCTTGCATAATGATATGTATATACAGAAAGATCAGTCAGTCCTTTCTGCCTTATTGTTTTAAGAATGCATGTGACTGTAAGGGGATAAGAAACAGCTTTGTTCATGGATATCACATCATGCCTTTGGTATTACCATACTTGCTAAGTAACAGGGGAGTCTTAATGCACAACAAGGTACTCCTCCTCACTTCCTCACCACTGCTGACAATTCAGAGGCAGGTCAGGTAATTTTATCTCCAGAGGACTGAACAGTCTGTTGTTATGGACAGCACAGAGTCTCCCTGCTGTTGTTGTCAGCATGGTGTTTCAGCAGCAGAACTCAGTTTCAGGTGTGCTGCAGAAATGCCAGGAGTCTTTGTTCTTTTGAGATAATTTTCTTTGTGCCAGCCTCCAGCATTTTGTCTACTAGGTATAATACTAAATAAAGTTTATTTGTCTGGTATTAAAGCAATGGCAGTCATCTCTTCAGTATCTGAAAAGGCTTTTATGAATTACTTATAAAGCCTTAACCACAAGACTTCCATGGCTGAAAAGCACAGATCCACCTATTTCCCACCACTGCTTGGTACGTGTAAACTCTCTGAGACCCAGTGATGCTCAGTCTTGAAAGGGAGAGATGACTCAGTTAATGCTTTTCGCAGTAGGCTTGTAGCAGAAAAATTCTAAGAGTTCCAAAGGTTTTATAAATCCTTGAAGGACTAGAATTGGAGCTAAAAATACATTTGCAATATGAAAAAAACAGTGAAAGAGAGAAGATAATATCTGCTCCTCTCTCTAGGTCTTTATACACCACAGAATTCCCTTCTAAAAAACTCCAATTTCTTACCCATGACATGATATGCACCATAAATGGCTTCTTGACATTTACCTGGATAGTTATTTTTACTGGCTAATATTACTTGAAATAGATCTCTCTTTCTTTGGGTTAAGCGAACACGCAAAGATTTCCACAAAAATAACTCAAGCAATGAATTAGAACTATGTTACCTAGCTGTTTTGTTTTCAGATGGGGATTGCTGTGCTGTCAAGAATTAGGCAATCTAGAGGGCTGGGTTGTTTTTCAGTTGACCATCTGTCATGACAACTTTCTCACACCCCTAGAAATGCACAATTATCACCTGCTCTGAATATCCTCTCACCACCTGCCTCTGCTTTAGATTGGTTTCTCCATCAAGGCCTGCTGTTTCAATGTAACAGATCCCATCCAGGTCACTAGAATACAACAGCACCATGTCAGCAGGAATTATTTCATTACGTGAAAGCCGGATGAAGTCCCCAACATTGACATTTTTCCAGCATTCATCTATGTATTTCTTCTCCTTCCTGAAATACAGATAAAAACAGTAATTTTTTATAAATGCATAAACTGAAAGCTTAGACAAACACACTGTAACTAGAAAATTACTCTAATTCATGCTTCCAAGTCATTAAAATAAACTCTGATGAGATAGTCTATTACCTTAAGGTGAATATAACTACAAAGAATCAGCTCTGGGGTCCAAGCCCTGTTTTTCTAGGAATTACATTCCAGGCACTCTCCCAGAATTATTTTAGCCCTATTTAAAATTCAGCCCACTTGCTTCCTGTATTTTCATTATTCCAAGAAAACAAACAGTGTTTTCAGATTTCTCTTTGGGTCACCACTTTTTCTGGCAATTATGCAGCCAAGAACAGCATATGTTTTTCCCTTCTGATAGGGCCTTTCAAAAATGTCTGTCTCCCAAGATGATGAACGTCTACCAGTAAGCAAAGAATATTCAGCAACCCCTTCACTGATGCTCTGAATATAAATACTTGTATTTACAGGCTTTTAAAATATGTTTTCCATTAATTTTGAACATAAGGTACCAAAACTCTATAATACTTAGGGAAGTCAATAAAAGCTCAGGCCCGTCAGCATTGAGCTGAAATTCTTTATTAATATGAAATATCCAGGCATGATGTATGTAAGTTTGAACTGCTTTCAACTTTCTTTTTATAGCTGCTGTTCTGTCCTCGGCTGAGATGAAGAATCTTCCTTTTATGTAATCACAGCAGTTTATTGCAAACACAATCAAGTTTAGAGTGGTGAATAGGATGCATGGTAATAAGCAACAAGGAGTGCTTGATGAGCTAGCACACAGTAGTAGGCTCCTGCAACATGGGTGATGAAACACACCTACAGTTGCTGTTGCAAACACTGCACAGGTCTGGATGCAGTACATTTTTGTACAAACTATTACTGCCCTTGGTGACTGCCTGGCTTTTCTGCCTTACACAGACTAACCCTAGAGCTATGTTTAAAGAGAGGAGCATGCGCTCTCCACAGTCTTCTTTTCTCAGTCGTCTAGATTAGGGTATAGTCCAGGCTGTGCTAGGGCTGTCTTCCACGTTCTGCTTCCTTCCCTGCATCTCATTCTAAGCTGGCTGAGAAGCAGACTCACACCAGTGAGTTGGGAAGTGCACCTAAGCTTCTACAGTGCAGACATAAGCTAACAAGCTTTACAACATGGCCATTGTGTGTAGATTGGCACTTATCTACTAGCTTTAATCAAAGTGCTAGCTGCATAAAATGCTTCTGATAAATAGTAAAATAGAAACAGACACTTCTAATGACAAAGAAAATATCAGAAAAATATTCCCTGTATAAAGCTTTGCACCCATACCTTTCAGACCTGCATTATCTGACAGTACCCTTTTGAAAATGCTGGTCTACAAACAGAAGGCACAAAGCCCACACAATTAATCAGTGTACTGATGACAATTTCTCTAGTGAAGATAAGGTGGAGGTAGTTATATTGCTTTCAAAGTGCAAACAAAGCAAAAGCAGGAAGCAACAAAAGCTGACATAAAATTAAACCAATATTAGCCACATCTGCTTTCTCCTTAAGATGCTCATCACTAGTTTTCTACACAGATGGAAAACCAGCACAACAGAAAGCATGTAAAACTTAATTAAAGCTTGTCGTGGTTTAACCCCAGCCAGCAACTAAGCACCACGCAGCCGCTCGCTCACTCCCCCCCACCCAGTGGGATGGGGGAGAAAATTGGGAAAAGAAGTAAAACTCGTCAGTTGAGATAAGAATGGTTTAATAGAACAGAAAAGAAGAAACTAATAATGATAAGGATAACACTAATAAAATGACAACAGCAATATTAAAAGGATTGGAATGTACAAATGATGCGCAGTGCAATTGCTCACCACCTGCCGATCGACACCCAGCTAGTCCCCGAGCGGCGATTCCCCCCCGCCCCCACCTCCCAGTTCCTATCCTAGATGTGGCGTCACACGGTATCCCCGTTGGCCAGTTTGGGTCAGCTGCCCTGGCTGTGTCCTGTGCCAACTTCTTGTGCCCCTCCAGCTTTCTCGCTGGCTGGGTATGAGAAGCTGAAAAATCCTTGACTCTAGATTAAACCCTACTTAGCAACAACTGAAAACATCAGTGTTATCAACATTCTTGGCATACTGAACTCAAAACATAGCACAGTACCAGCTACTAGGAAGACAATTAACTCTATCCCAGCTGAAACCAGGACAAAGCTACAGCCAGGTC
Organism: Aquila chrysaetos chrysaetos; assembly: GCF_900496995.4. Lineage (NCBI taxonomy): Eukaryota > Metazoa > Chordata > Aves > Accipitriformes > Accipitridae > Aquila > Aquila chrysaetos. The sequence goes on along the minus strand of NC_044004.1, from coordinate 29,170,899 downwards.
TATCACAAGATGGATGGATTCAAACAACACTGCAGGAATTAACTTTTCATACCGGTATATTTCCTTGAAAAGTTTAAAAAAAAAAAAAAAAAAAGAGTTGAAGGAAAAATTTCTGAACTAAATTGACAAAAAACAACCTAATAATAGAGGTAAACAGGAAAAGGGAAGGAAGATTTCCTGAAACAGGATGTGACTCTCAGTTACTGAAGGTATGACTTAAGGTTTGATAGCTGCAAAGGTGCTGACAAAGTAAATCTATTCAGGAGACTGAGCAAGCTGAAAACTAGTGATTTTTTTGTTGTTTAGAACTACACCCTCAGGTACTGAAAACTACATCAGCATAACTTTTTGTGTAGGCCAATTTACCCTGCTATGAAGGCCAAGTGAATCCATTTAGGGTACAACACCAACCAGAACGGAATGCCCTGCCACTCCACAATGGCACCCTTTTACGTCACCCTCCAAACAGGATGGAAAGGATATGAGAACCCAGAAGGGAGGTGGGAGAAAATTACCTCCACAGCCAGCTTGTATCTAGAAGAGTTAGAGAAAGGATGGAAACAGAAAGGTAAGCAAGACAAAATAAGCTCATGAACAAAGCAAGCAATGGCATCACTAATGAAGTAAGAGAAAAATATCAGGTCAAAAGTTGTCAATTTCTGCCACTGACTTCTACAGGAATTTTTCAAAGCAAATTGGAGCTTGCAAAACCACAGAAGTATTTGGAAATTAAAGATTTTGCAACAAAGCAACCCTTTGATTTATCCTGGAAGTAACTATTTACTGAAGATTAAAAAAAGGAGAAAAATGCTGGTGCTGTCACATCTCTCTATTTTTTCTAACTACCACATATTTAATGAAAAACTATGAAAACCTATTTGTCTGTACTGCCAGTGTTGAGATCAGCCTTCAGGAGATGGCAAATATCATAGAATCATACAAACATTTAGGTTGGAAAGGACCTTTAAGATCACCGAGTCCAACCATAAACCTGACACTACCAAATCCACCACTAAACCATGTCCCTAAGCACCACATCTACACATCTTTTAAATACCTCCAGGGATGGGGACTCAACCATTTCCCTGGGCACCCTGTTTCAATGCTTGACAACCCTTTCAGTGAAGAAATTTTTCCTAATATCCAGTCTAAACCTCCCCTGCCACAGCTTGAGGCCATTTCCTCTTGTCCTACTGCTTGTTACTTGGGAGAAGAGACCAGCACCCACCTCGCTACAACCTCCTTTGAGGTAGTTGTAGAGAGTGATAAGGTCTCCCCTCAGCTTCCTTTTCTCCAGACTAAACAACCCCAGTGCCCTCAGCTGCTCCTCATAAGACTTGTGCTCTAGACCCTTCACCAGCTTCGTTGCCCTTCTTTGGACATGCTCCAGCACCTCAATGTCGTTCTCGTAGTGAGGGGCCCAAAAATGAACACAGTATTGGAGGTGCAGCCTCACCAGTGCTGAGTACAGGGGAACAATCACCTCCCTGCTCCTGCTGGCCACACTATTTCTGATACAGGCCAGGATGCCGTTGGCCTTCTTGGCCACCTGGGCACACCGCTGGCTCATATTCAGCCAGTTGTCAGCCAGCACCCCCAGGTCTTTCTCTGCCGGGCAGCTTTCCAGCCACTCTTCCCCAAGCCTGTAGCGCTGCATGGGGTTGTTGTGATCGAAGTGCAGGACCCAGCACTTGGCCTTGTTGAACCTCGTACGATTGGCCTTGGCCCATCGATCCAGCCTGTCCAGATCCCTCTGTAGAGCCTTCCTACCCTCGAGCAGATCAACACTCCTGCCCAACTTGGTGTCACTTGCAAACTCACTGAGGGTGCTCTTGATTCCCTTGTCCAGATCATTGATAAAGATATTAAACAGAACTGGCCCCAATACTGAGCCCTGGGGAACACCACTTGTGACCGGCCACCAACTGGATTTCACTGTATTCACCACAATTCTTTGAGCCCAGCCATACAGCCAGTTTTTTACCCAGCAAAGAGTACACCCACCCAAGCCATATTTCTCTTTTAAATCACTACCTATTTAATAAACATGGGACTGAAAGTGTATGATGCTTCTTTTTTTTGATGCACCTGGACAAGTCCCACTTTCTTTTTGCCAGGCTGGAGTCTGGAAGAGGAAAGGAAAGCCAAAGGTAAGGAAGAATCTTGTAGAAAGGATTATTCTTTCCAGATCCCAATTCCATAAAGAAAAACTGGATATGAAATTATATCTGGATTTCAAATATATACAATGATTTGCATAAGCATGCATTTATAAAGAACAGTAATTATAACACATCTAGATGCAAGGCTTGGAATGAAACAAATATATTTGAGAGGTCTGCAGAAGAGGGAAGAGAAGAAAAATGTATCAGCCAGCAAAGTTACCCATCCTGCTGCTGATGCAGGATGGATCATGCACATATTCTTTACCCAATTCAGCAGAAAGACAAAAAGTTTAACTGTCTTTAGTAGTAGGTCAATGGGGGCATAAATGGATTTTCCCATCATAATCACCTCATTACAGATCTACTGAAATGACACCAACAACATGATTTTAACAGATGCTCAAACAGAAGTGCCTTCATACTTTGTGATTCATGGCTATTTAAATAAGATCTTACTACTTCAAAATGATAACTTGCTCAAAAGGCACAGGGACTTGATAACTATTAACATCATAGCAACAATTACAAACTAAGTTACGCGCACATTAGGACATTTTATCATTTATTGATATGTTTTATCACAAGGGAAAGATGAGACAGAAAAAAACTCCCCAAACATTTTAAGCAACATTATCTTATTTTATCATGTTTTCAAGACAGAAATAAGCCTTCCTGGAAAAATCAGCTTCAGGCTCTGTGTATTTAAGGCCAAATACAATAACTCTGATCTATCAAATGGATACATTCCAGAACTCCAAAAAGTAGCAGGCTGAACACTCTGAAACTATGGATGTCATACATTTGCTATAAGCAAGAGCAAATGGTGGGGGAGGGGGTGGGAGTGGGGGCAAAATCAGATTTGTCAAAAAAGCACAGGAACTAGCATCTAGTTGCTCAGATAGATTTGTGAAGGCACTGAGACTGGCACATTTTGTCATGGACAACAGAGCAGAGTGAAACTAGTTTCTGTTATGAACACTGTATAAATGCAAACCTCACAAGAGTTCCTGAAAATGCTTCGTGCAAATTATCTTCAGATACAAACAGGTGGCCTACCAGATTTCAAGCATGACAACTATTGCTTTGTTACTTTGAGATACCAAGAAGAGCCATTATATCGGGCAGTTTTCTCAGTAGCCAAGGAGGTATCAATATCTGATGTGTAAGTAAAATTATAGAGATGGCATGTACAACTTCTCCAGATGAACAAATGCACAGTAAGAAATTAACTGGAAATTGTATTCAACATTAGCTAGTTCTTCATCAAGTTTACAATTGATACAACTGTACTTGATTAAATGCATGCACTGGAAGAATCATTACAATTTCTAAGGGATTCTTGTTAAACCAGAAATTACAAATCCTAATGTGAGATTAATGGAAGTTTAAGATAAATCAGCTCACACGTAGTGAACAATCATTTTTGTACCAGTAAGACTTAATTCTCCTGAACTATGCCTCCAAGCTTATTTTTAAAATCAGATTACACTATGTAAAATAATTCATGATAAAGAAACTTAGGGGGAAAAAAAAGTTACAAAAACTAAATACTTATAGGAACAAAAAGGAATTCTTACACATGACTAATATGGCCACTGATTGTTACACATTTTTGGTGACGGGGAAGGAATCAAGCCAGAAAAGAAAACAAGTTCAGAAATTAATGCTGCTTCATTGACATTGGTATGAGATTGCAAGTAAAACAGAGTTTTCAGGAATATGGATATTGAATGCTTCACCTTTCTGGCAATGAATTCTTTCAGGGTACATGACAATTTATAGCAGAAATAACCCTGCTTCTCCCTTTAGCCTTCTCTGCAGACACGAAAAAGAAAGAAAAGGTTTATCTTCCCTAACAGCCCAGTTACTTACTTGTTTCAAGCTCAAATTTTTATAGGTTCAATACAAAGTTTCTGGGAAAGCTACTATATATATTCATGTTTGCAGAACAAAAAGCTGTTTGTTTTTCCTTTGATGATACAAAATGATAGTCCAGACTTTTTCTATAGTTATGAGCTAGCTCTTAAAATACCAATATAGAATGGTAAATGCCAGAAAGCTGGAGATTCCATCTTCTGAGTAATATCACAATATATTTAATGGTTACGTAGTACCAGATTGCCAACCTGCTGCATGGGCTGATTAAGGTCATGTCTACAGTACAGAGTTTAGGGTTTGGCATAACCAGCTAGCATATTAAGATTTTAGAAATGTTTATTTTTGGTGTATTGCCTTCACTAGGAAAAGGTGTGTCTTTGATGGAAAGAAGGAGCTTTAAATGTGGTTTGGCATTACAGCAACTACCGTATATTACTGCTCAGACCTTATCAAATTTGTTAAAGTGTCTAACTGCCAATCAATCCTCTCCTACAAGTGCTATTTATGATGGCTACTACAACACATGAAAAGTGACATTTTTCAAAATACTTGTTTCCCTGCATGACCACAGAGCATGCAAGAAAGAAAAAGGGTTCACTATACTTCCTTTATCTTTGTATTTTACAGGCTTTGAATGAGTCTCAGAAGATCCTTTTATGAGAGGTAAAAAAGAAAAATTATGTGGGCAGCACTGCTATGCCCTAAAAGAACTTTTTTGCCAGTTAATTTAGAATATGATCAGTTTGCCTTCCTGTCTTCTTATTATCCATGCATAATAACTGCCTGTCAGCAAACCTCTCACCACTAGCACGCTCCACTCCAGACCTGCACCTACACACAGTCTGTAATACTGCAGTCCTGCACTGTGGAACAGATGCTAACATTTGTACCAAACTATGTGATGCACTCAAATAGAAAATGATCTCATTCTGTTTGGGGAAATGTTATTACATTATGAGTACATCCTGATACCATTAGTGAGCTTTACCAATATTGTGATAAATTAGCAACCCTTGAATTTCCATGATGCTTACAGTGATTTTAGAAGAATTAAAAATACACCTTTCAAAATAAATGCTATGTATGACAATGCTTAAATAGTCAAACTACCTTGGTTAATACCGTACAAACTCGTGCATGAACACTCTTGCCTCAACCAAAGAATAATTTTTTTCAGCAAATTTTACACTAATTTGATATCCATTTAGCAAAACTGGTGAGCAAGACTCACCTGGACTAGTCCCTGAGCAACCTGATCTAATTAGACTTGCTTTGAGCAGGGGGTTGGACTAGATGACCTCCAGAGGCACCTTCCAACTTAAATTATTTTATGATCTCTAGGTATCCAGAAAGTAAACCAAAAGATTTATCAACAACTTTTTCACATATACTCATAATCAAATAATAACAATAAACCAGAAAGACTGTTCTCTCTTACCTGCTATATACTTTGGTTAGTAAGTTGTTTATCTGTTTATCCATTTTGTACTTTGAGTAATCTTCCAGACCATCTTTCACTGCAATAATTGTCAGAACCACTACTAGAGGTAGCATTGTAATTTCTTTTTGGAAGGCTTCCACCAGAGGAACCCAATTTAGGACAACTAGAAATAGGAAATACAAATTGGCAACTCTGAAACAAAGAGAAAACGTGGGAGTTAGCTGTGCTAGCAGACAGTCATCCTTATTCCTCCACTCCATGCTATACAGACACTTAAGTTAGCAGTAATTTATCTTTTCTTCACCCCAACTGCAATTTAAAAACTAAGTATCCAGAACTCTGTTTTCACTCTCCAGTCAATAGATTACTTAGCTGCACAGTTGCTTAATATGCATGATCAGAAGATGCAGAAACCAAGAATTTTCCTGTATTTTCAAACCTGTCCTCCAGGCATATGTCTTCTAGTGAGGCTTTGGTAAACCTGCACTTTCTCAAATTGCCAGGTCTTTTAAACTTAATTTTATCATCTCCTGGGTGAGATGACATTTTTAAAAGGGACCCATCCTACAACCTCCCTGCATAACTTTACAAATCAGCAGTCCTCCAAGCAGAAGGAGGATAAAAAAACCTGGCAACAGAGGAAGAAATGAGGGAAGAGGAGAAATACATTTGCAGGAAATTAGATGAAAATCCTACTTCAGATTGCTGCGTGGCAGTGCTCCATGAGTAAGGAATATTTCAATAATCTGAAGAACAGAGTTAGTGGAAATTACATGAACTATGGATAAAAGGATAGCCCTATGCTGATGATACTCAAGAGACTATGGCCAAATAAAAGAGATCTTTTCAAAAGTGACAGGCAGGTCAGGAGGAATTTTTTAATACCCATCTATATAGTTACACACACATTTAAATAAAAGGATTCCACTTCAGAAGAGTTACCACAATCAAAAAGGAGTTCATTACCTGTGAAATTGTTCAAATAAATTCCGTGGTAAAAAATTCAATAAAGTATACTTAGTAGTCCGTATTTGGTTGTTCATGTACAATTTTGATACTTTTTCATACTCTTCCTTAAAATGTCCCAAACAGGGTATCACTATCCTATGTTTGCCAGTAGTTTTTGATGACTGATAGCACTTGTTACTTGAACTGCTGCTGCTACCTTCTCTGCCCTCTGTAGATATCAGTCGCTGCCAACGGTATCGGGCCCAGCGGATGGGATCTGCCATTGCACCCAAAATGCTTTATAATCCAAGGAGCGTTCTCTATCTAGAAATACGTTAAAACACAAGTTAAATAATAATTCTGTAAAGGCTTTTCAACTAAAAAGTCACAGTTACAGTTTTGAATAAGCCTAGGAAAAAAGTCACTTCCATGTTTGGTTTAAAAAAGCCCAACAGAGAGTAACAGTTATGTTTATTATGAGTTATGTGAGGTCTGGAACCCCTGCTTCAAAAGTTGAATTTACCAGAATTTCACCTACCCTTTCAGGATTCTAGAGTTTGATTACTCTGTTTAAAATGCACAGTATTTTTGTAATAGCACCTTTTGTGGTTGTATTGGCTTTGTGTGGCAAGGTCTCAGCCAGACCCAATACAGTGGTTTAACCCCAGCCAGCAACTAAGCACCACACAGCTGCTCACTCACTTCTCCCAGCTCCCAGTGGGATGGGGAGGAGAATAAAAAAAGAGAAGTAAAGCTCATGGGTTGAGATAAGAATGGTTTAATAACTAAAGTAAAAGAATATAACAACAACAGGAACATAACAAAAAAAGAGAGATAAATAAAACCCAAGAAAATACAAGTGATGCACGATGCAATTGCTCATCACCCACTGACCAATGCCCGAGCAGCGATCTGCCCCTCCTGGCCAATGCCCCCCAGTTTATATACTGAGCATGATGTTCTATGGTATGGAACATCCCTTTGGCTAGTTCAGGTCAGCTGTCCTGGCTATGCTCCCTCCCAGCTTATTGTACACCTGCTTGCTGGCAGAGCACAGGAAACTAAAAAATCCTTAACTTAGGATAAGCACTACTTCACAACAACTAAAACATCGGTGTGTAATCAGCATTATTCTCACACTAAATCCAAAACATGCTGTACCAGCTACTATGAAGAAAACTCTATCCCAGCTGAAACCAGGACAGCACGTCATGTAAGCAGCCCACCCACCAGTTTCTTGTGCTGCAGTATGGTGAAAAAAGCAGACGAGCTGTTAATTCTGAAGAGAACAGCATTTTGAAAGGAATCCTTATCTCAGACACTGCAGTCCTTGCTCATGGTTCACAACCTTTATTAAACTCAGGAATCAACAATATAGTTACAGGCATCTGAGTGGCATCTTGACAACACCAAACTATGTGGTGCAGTCGACACGCTGGAGGGAAGGGATGCCATCCAGAGGGACCTTGACAGGCTTGAGAGGTGGGCCTGTGCAAACCTCATGACATTCAACAAGGCCAAGTGCAAAGTCCTGCACGTGGGTCAGGGCAATCCTAAGCACAAATACAGGCTGGGTGATGAGTGGCTTGACAGCAGCCCTGAGCAGAAGGACTTGGGGGTGTTGGTTGATGAGAAGCTCAACATGACCCAGCAACATGCATTCGCAGCCGAGAAAGCCAACCATATCCTGGGCTGCATCAAAAGAAGTATGAACAGCAGGTCAAGGGAGGCAATTCTCCCCCTTTCCACTCTCATGAGACCCCACCTGGAGTACCAGCTCTGGGGCCCCCAACATAAGAAGGACACGGACCTGTTGGAGCGAGTCCAGAGGAGGGCCATGAAGCTGATCAGAGGGCTGGAGCACCTTTCCTATGAGGACAGGTTGAGAGAGTTGGGGTTGTTCAGCCTGGAGAAGAGAAGGCTCTGGGAAGACCTTATTGCAGCCTTCCAGTACCTAAAGGGGGCCTACAAGAAAGATGGAGAGGGACTTTTTACAAGAGCATGTAGATATGGGACATGAGGTAATGCCTTTAAACTGGAAGAGGGTAAATTTAGATTAGATGTAAGGAAGAAAATCTTCACTGTGAGGGTGGTGAGGCACTGGAACAGGTTGCCCAGAGAGGGTGTGGGTGCCCCATTCCTGAAGTGTTCAAGGCCAGGTTGGCTGGGGCTTTGAGCAACCTGGTCTAGTGGAAGGTGTCCCTGCCCATGGCAGGGGGGTTGGAACTAGATGACCTTTAAGGTTCCTTCCAACCCAAACTATTCTATGAGTACAGCCTTAGACACGAAGTGAGAAATGGCCTGTGAAATGCACTAAGTTGCTATCATGAACAAAAGAACTCTTCCTATTTAATTAGAAACAGGTTTGAGAATTTTTACCAGCTGGTAGAGGATGAATAAACTTCATGCCAACGCTTCTCCTCTATTCACCTTAGCTAAGCTCTAGCAATCTACCCAGGAATTTGTTTTCCTAAAGAAAGCCAAAGTTCATAGGGATAGGTGATACTTTATCAAACCACCCAATGCAGTCAGAAAAGGACTTTTACGCACAAACCATGCTTTAATAGAAGCTCAAAACTTCTGTTTTTTCCAGTGAGTTTTTTTACAATTTACGAGTTTTTTTACAATTAATAGTTGCTACATTTCTTGTACTACTTCTTCCATAGAACAGCTCATCTTATATTTTTTTATAACTTGTGTGAGCCCCAAATCATCAGTACAGCTACTTCTTGCTGCAGATTACTTTCCTTCCATCTGTATCTTACTATTTGCATGAATAATAGCAAATTTTTTACTAAATCCTCTTCCTAAATTCCACACAAAAGCTGCCTCTAAAACTTGCTGGGTCTTTCTAAATTAAATTACTTTACTACAACAGTCATCAAACTAATCCTGATTTTGGCTTCAATCAACTCAGACTTTTATTCATGTGGTATCTTTTTCTCTGCCATTGACAAATGCCACTCTGTGCTGCTCAGATTCCTCCAAAATGTTGCTGCAAAAAGTTATTTTCCAAACTATCAATTTGACACCATTGTATCTTCTCTTACATATCTTCCTTGATTTTTCCTTTCTTCTATTACAATTGCAGAAATCTCAAAACACGGGCACAGTGTCCCCAGCAGGTCCTCCAGCAATGAGGTAGTATTAATATATGTACATCAACCCCTTCTGTTCTTAAAAAGAAGATTCTGCAAACTTCCTAAAAAGCCTGGTCCACTACATCACTACCCTTTAGCTAGAAAGCTTTCCCCTAATGTCTAAGTGGTGTCTTACTCTCATCAAATTAAGATGGTACATTTTTGTCCTATCATCATTAGATGTGGATAGTTATTGACTGTTACAATCTTAATGTCTTGGAAGACTGTTAACACGTACGTGAAACTCATGGTCCTATTTAGAAACCATGACCTGCATGTGAAGGGAGAAGAGGAACAAGGAGGGAGAAACAAACCTCCGTATAGCATCTCCTCTCAGCATGCCCCAGCAGTTCCCACGTGAATTACTGTTCTCCCAAGGCCCTTCTGTAGTGCTTCCCCAGGCAACGTAAGGGAGCAGTCTGAGAAAAAGAGACTTTCCTTTTTTCTCAGTGCTAAACCTTGTGGTCCCAGTAGCCATCAGACTACCAAAGGCAAGCAACTGCTGCACAGGAAGGCAGCTATGGCCAGAACTTCTCAGAGAAACACGAAGGAGGTTGTGAAGATTTTCCAAAATATATGGCATCCTCTTATTTTCACAGAATGTGGCATCTTCATAGCCCTGCTCCTTCTAATCCTACTGCCTGGGGGACAGTCCCCAGAGGGACTTCCCTCTGCATAGAGGCTACTATCCCATTTTAGTCAGGGTCAGTCTTTCCTCTGGAGATAGGAACTGACATCTAGGAGCAGCAACTTTACAACAACGAACTACTTTTAAGGTATAGCTACCATATAATCAGACATACAAATATTGATCTGTACACATTGTGAAAGAGATGCTTCAATTCATTTGCACTGAGTCTGAGAACAAGTCTAAAGCTTGGAAGGTAGCCAGGTCTTCAAAAATATTTAGGGACTGCAGAACATCTGCTAGTGGAGTCCATACTTGGCTATGCAGATCTCTTCAATACACCTAGAGCTCCTAAAAACCAAATGAACACCGACACATCTACACGAGTCAGGACTGAAGCAAAGAACAGAGTATTGAAAATTAAAGAATCTGAAAAGCTGACTGGCTGAAAAGAGGTACTTTCTTCTTTTGCAATCACAAATTTTGGCAGTTCAGCTCTTAAAAAAAACCCCAAACTTCTAGATTTTGAATAGCATCCTTAAGGCTTGGCCATTTTGAGGAAACAACATTCGTCCTTAACTGCCTCTGCTGTGACAAATCAGTAATTTCACAAACAGATCTTAGAGGATGAGTGGCCTTTTTAAAGAAATGTTTGCTTTAAATAACAACGTGCTGGATTATCAGGGAGAGTTTTACCGTGATTTCTTTTTTGTCCTGTTAAATTTATCAGTCTCTTTCAAGCCTCCATCTTTAGCATGAATCATACAGGGTGTGTATATTAACCATACTTCTGCTTGAAACGATAGTTCTTTGCCCAAGTGCAGTAATCTGACTTATCTCTACATACTGTTACTATGTGCAACATCCTTGTAGAAAACTTAAGTAAGTAAACACCACAAAATTTCTCAAGATGTCATACAAGCCAGGTATTTGAGAGCAGGTTAGATTTGTAGAGAAAATCATATTTGTTTTCATAAGACCAATCAAACATCTGATACTGGTGACTTCTGTGACCAGAAGCAGCAGCAAAAGTAAAGAAACTATTTCTCAAAGCAAACTCCCACAGCTAATGGGAATGCAAAGGCTTTAAATGACAGATCCTGTTCACTCAGTGAAAATTATAGAGGCAAAATAACTTATACAGCTAAATAAACTTTAAAAGCTTAAGGATTACATTATCAGTAACATGCAAATGAAGATGGGAAGAGAGAGTTGAGAATCAGGAAAAACAAAAGGGAAAACCTGACAAATTTCAAAACCTCCTAAATTCTAACTCTTTTTGGTTTTCATAATGTATTACCTTCTGTAGCATTTGATACCTGGTGACCACTCTTAAAAAAAAAAAAAAAAAAAGGTGGGGAGGGAAGAGTACTGTACATTTTAATGTGACAGCATGTTAAGACAGAATTCCTCACCACTGGATCTGGAGCCAAATGTTTAAACTGCATACACAGTGCTGCTGAAGAGCAGTCACCCCCTACGGCATACACACCCCTGACTCAGCTCCAAAACCTCTGCCCCACCCTTCCTCATCCTCCTTCAGAGAAGCAGAGCTTAAAAAGGAACAGGAAACATCAGATTCAGTTGTGTGCACTGCATATTTCTGCCAGTATCCCCAGCATTTTACTGTAACAACTTTTAAGAAAACTCTGAAGAAGATTGTATGGACAAGAAACAACTAACACAAAACCACCACAACTGCACTACATTGGAAACACTGTATGAGAAGCAACAAGTAATCTCCTGTGGTCAAAAAGGTGAATCAGACAATTAACCAGCATCTTGGGAAAAAAGTATCTGGATCTCATACTTTGCCACAACGCCCTCTGACTCCCCTAGGATTTGACTGAGCTATTTGCAAATTTTTTTTTTTTAAATCATTTGCATTTCCATTGTAAAGTAGGATTTATGAGGTTTCAAACTTCAGAAATCTCTTCTGCATTTGTTTTCCTCTTTTGAGTATTTTTCTTCTTCCTCATTACATTTGGATCATAAAGTAATGAGCACCTTTCCTTTGGTTAGCTAGAAGGTCAAAAGGAGATTCATCAACTTCATGTTAGATATTGTAAAGCATGAAGTTGCCCAAGATCAAATACAAGCTGTTTTAAACAATTTTTCTAAGAAATCCCTTCTCCTAAAACATTATTTGACCCTCTTGTCACATCATTTTTCACAGTAAATTCTTGAGTTCTCCAGCTAACGTGAATTCAAAGCAGTAATACAAAACTGCAGATGTTTCTTTAAACACTGGCAAAAGACCCAGAAGATGAGTTACTTTGAAGCAGGATTTTAAAAGGTTTATTTTTTAAAACTAAGTTTATGTTTAAAAAATCCAAGAATAATGTTCGCATATTTGAAAACAGGAAGCCTAAATGATTATATTCTAAGTTCTGAGGACAGCGTCACACAAGCTAGACTGTTCTCATTTTCATGCTATGCACTCAGGTGAACACTACTTGGATCTTGCTAAATGGCAATAGCTGATATAGAGATAATCCAGCTATGTCTTACATGCAAAAAGGCAAGTTTTTGTAGCAAGCTCACTAATGTCACATGATCATGATGAAATGTGGAAGGGAATTATCTGACACTGGACATATTTGCTTTCCCTCCACCTCAGTTCCCTCATGTACCCTGATTCTTCCCTCTTCTTATGAAGCACTCTGAGAAACGGAAAACTGGAAGGACTAGATACGGTTAATGTGCAATAGCTGGTTGTCAAATCTTTGTAAAAGCAAGGCACAGCAGTGTCATTTTTACCACAGGACAGATCGACACTATACTATGCATGTTTGACCATCCTATACCACAATAAAAAAGCCTTTAATAACTCTCTGCTAGTGGTACTGCTGAGAAAACCCCTATTTTTAAATGGTCCATACCCTGAAACAAGGACCTTTCATCATAAAGCCCAGTATAAGCATTCTCTTGTATGTATATTTCGTGTCTAAAAGTTGTTTTCATTTCCCATCACTTGCCATTCATTGTCTCTTTTAAACTCTGTCAGCTTCCAGTTCTGTGGAGTATCACCTTCACATCCGCATGCAAGCTTTTGCTCCTAGCTTTCCTGTGGGGAGATGGAGCTGCAACTAAAAATTCCTTAGTTCCAGTTATATTATTTGGTAGCCTTTGGCAAATCACTTGGCAATCACCAACCTCTCCCATACCAGAGTCTGCAAAACAGATGTGTACATAATTCAGCCAATGTTTATACTGCTCTGGAACTGCACCTGACTATTATGGTGTGGTCATTTGCTCACACATCATGTGAAGTGCCCTACCATTCACCCCAGCTTCTCTTGACCACTTCCTCCCTTCTGACAACATGCTTCTCTTTTGCTGTGATCTCCAAATAGTTAGTCCTTGTTTTGCTTTCAGAAAATTCTTTGTTAAACACACTTGGTAAATGACATATTTCACAAGAATGTTCCTCAGACCTTTGGCACACGCATGTGTATGGTGCGTGTTTCTACCCTGTTCCTGTTCAGGCACAATCTTTCGACAGTAGGCCTTCTGTGTCATCTGGGGCTGTTTCCAGTAGCAAATAATAAATTGATTCTTGGCAAATGGAAACGCAATCAAAATCGCATTATCTTACCTGCAAAATGTCTACAGCACCTAAAAGGGAAGCAATTCAGACAATGCATCTCTCCAGCAACACCCCTTTTCTTAACTCCCTACCTGAATATTTCAGGATGTTCTGCAGGTCTGAGGTTCTGGGGTGACCAGGGAAGATATAAAAATGTTAACCCAGATGGAGGTCACACTACACAAAGCTATGGAAGAATGGATCATCCCTCATCCACACAAAGTCCCACTTAAACCTCCTAGCAAGTGTTACTGCACAGGCTCACTAGCACTTGTGTCGCTACATTACGAGTGGAGTACGCTGTCAGAACTATACAGGCTAAATGTTAAAAATGCCTCCTAATAATTTTTGAAAACTCAGAAGCTATTAGACAACAGAGAAGCTTAAGGGACCCATGGCCTAAAGATTAATTTACACTGTGAAGAACAAATACTTCTTTTCTCCTAAGGTTTGCTACTTTCTCTGTAACACGCAATTTCACAAGTTTGTAGCATGTCTTTGCAAGCCAATATGAAATCTGCAGAGACACCCTAATATGCTAAACAGATCTGGATAAGAGACTTGTGCTGCCAATTTATGGGACAAACAGCAAAAAACCTGCAGGAATCAAAACTTCAGTTCTAAGAAAAAAATGTGGTTATTTGCAACCACATATTCTGAGTTATATTCATAAAGGGGATGCTAAGAACTCTTGGATTGAGAGCGGAAGGCAGATGTTACTATGGAAAGTGAAATGCTATGGCAATATTTTGCCACGCACTCCTACCTACAAAGTCTGATTTAGCAGAAGCAACACTGAAAACCTGCAAGCCTTGGAATGCCTTATCTTGGAAAGGAAATTTCTTGGTTGTGAGAACATTAAGCCAGCCATTGGCAGCTCTTCACAACTGAAAAACAATCAGCAGGATGCATTAAAACCCAAGAAGTGCCAAGGCCCTGACACAAGGTCAACTGCAAGATAATTTGATATTAAACCATACATACAGTAGTATTGATTAATGTGCTATAGTGTGGGAGCAGCACATAAAAGCAGAAAATCTCCTCCATCTTGGGTAGTTATTTAGGATGCCAATCAGATCTTGTACCTGCAGACACAACTGAACCATACGCTACCAAATTTTAGGTTTAAAACTCAGATGAATCTGAGAATTTCTGCTACAGGTAAACAGTTTCAAAATAAAACTGAAGACTGCTGGAGAGCTATGACTTGTGCAAATGTTTTACATCCTCTTCTCCATTAATCAGAAAAGTTCTGCTTTATGCCCTGTTCTCATGTGCCACATCAGCCTCTCAAAACTGTAAAACAAAACCTTCCAGGTTAAGTCTTACTCTTTTATGACCATCTTTTCTCAAAAGTATATCTTTAGCTCATGGTCATGCATCATTTAATCACTGCAGATGCTTTGATATGTGTGAAATTCACATTAATTTCACAGTAAGACTAAGGTGTGGGGCATGTTAAAAAATTTATACTGGTGTCCCTATGATGCAAAAGGATGTGATTTTTTTTATAGCCAGTGTACACTCCCTACAGTTACTGTTACAGTAAACAGTTTTAAAGGAATGGATCCATACTGGCAGTATTCCTGGTTTTTAACTATAATGACTTCTTTAAAGGGACAAAACTCTGTTGTGTCAACAAGGTCCAGGTCACTCAATTGAAATTTATACTGAAAGTACCTGTTACTGCAAGAAACTGTACTTGAGTTCCCAAGATCCTAAGTTAGGCCTCTGACTAGTCCTATTCTTCTCATTTTCTAAGACACCTACATTATCAGCTCTTCAAGAGTTCCACAAACTCCCAAGGCATCCAAGAGGCTTTCAGGTTTAATGCTCTAGGGTTCTTCAAAGGATCTGGGAAAGGAGGTTATCCATATGGTTACAAAAAGAGCACAACTCCAAATAAAAAAAAAAATCCTTCATAGCTCACTTTAAATGAATATACTAGATATGATTTTATCTTAAAGACTTTCTGGTTTTAAACAGATTTCTCTGCCAACACTGGAAGCCAGAAATGTCGATGCTATACATGTGAGCATAACCTGAGCTACTAAATATCTAGATAACTAACAGCAGTCGAGCCACAAAAGTGCAGATTTCCATGAAGGTCTTCAAGTATTGTGCAGACTTAGATGGCTCATGTCCAGGCCTGTAGCAGTGCAGCTTCACTGGTTTTTAGCCAAACAGATTAAAGCTACCTTAACCATACAGCAATCATACCTACCAAAAGTATATCTTGAATATGAACAATTTATATACAGCCTTCTGATTTTTAAGAAGCTAGAACAACAGCTACAACAGATGTGAGATACCTGCATATTTCAAAGGGACAACAACGCTACAGCTGACAGCACTTTAATTGTCAATGCTGTTGTATTGATTCACTGTATTTGTGCTGTAGCTTCAGCACAGCTCCTACTTTCTACCAGCAAAGCATCTTCCTCACATGCACTCCAGCTGCAAATGACAGTGCTGCTTTAGAACATAAGCTGCGCATCACTTGTTTTTTCCTTGGCATTTTAAGACTTTCAGTGGGAGATCCCTTCAGAGAGGCAGTTCTGAGGGTCAGACTGAAACTACACAGGCGTCTAGTTTTCTTTTCAGCCCTGTGACATCCTTTATGACGCTTCTATTTATTTTAGTATTGCTGCTTCTGTCCTTGCCTTTCTTACTCATCTCCATGCTCATTATCTTTTTACTTCTCTTCCAGTACTGTTTATTATATTCAGGTCTAAAATTAGGCTCAGATCTTGCAGGCTTCACTTAATATTTCATGACACTGATTTCAACTATTAGCTGTCCAACACAGGAATTGCGCATCGTTCCTATGCTTGGAACACATAAACATATTTTCATTTCATTAAAGTGACAGCAGAAATTATGCTAGTATTTATAGCCATTTTAAACAGCATATCAGTATATATTGATGGCTTCTGGCTTTATATGGACAAGACGGAGCTTTTAAAAGTCATTACAGAAACCACAGTTAGGTGTGATATAGGTGGTCATCAGCCACAACACCGTTCAACAGAATTCAAGACAGCAGTGAACATAGTTTTCCAACACTGCAGTGAATTTTTGACAAAACCGACTCTTCTATAACCTCAGGAATACAATCAGATATTCCTCATGGAGCAATAAAACCTGTCTACTGCTTGGGGATATTTTGACAGGAATAACCTATGAATCCACTTTAACCACTAGAGAGTTTCTGCAACACTACAAGACATGCCTCTTGAGAGGATATGTCAGGCCTGAAAGACAGAAGTGTCCTACAGTAATTCAGGGCTCAACTACAAATGTGTATCTTTAAAAGTCGTGTTATTAAAAATGAAACAAAAAGATATAGGAGCCTAGAAAAAAAATGCAGGGGTTTAAGAATGCTCAAATTCTGACCCTAGTAATCTCAAAACTATTTAAGACACTAAAGAATCAGTGCTGTGAGTAGCTGAACCGATTTAAAAGCTAACACTGAAAGGACTTGTTCTTGCTTCTCCTACCTCCTGCTCCTGGCTTTGTCCCCTCCTTCATAATCGATCTGGTACTTACTGAACCTGGTTCGACTCACTGATCTGCAAGACTTTTTACTAACTCAAAGACAATAACATTGGATTTCCCAATCTGGTTTACAGCCGTGAAAGCATTCTTGTTGGCACAGGGAGATGGGACAGCAATGTCAGATTAGAGTGTCTTTGAGTACTTATGTAGGGCACTCAGTCCTGATTTTGGTCTAGTTTTCATTAGCAATATATATCAGCTGTGGCTATTGCCTTTGAAATCCAGATCATCCACAGTAGTGGCAATTAACAAAAGAATGTGATCCTTGTCTGTCAGTCCTAGCTTTTGCTCCTGTAAATATTAAGTGCCCACAGACTAACTGTAAAGACTCAGTCTAAAATGATGGCTTCGGACCAGCTTTTAGGGCATGCAAAGGAGTTAAGAGAATTAAATTCCACTCTGATCGTGGGGAAACCATTTAGTGCCTCTCTCCTGCAATCCAGCATTTATGAAAACAGGGGTTATGACAATTCTGTTATCTCTTGGTGATGATATTAAGATAAATATGTTTTTAAATAAGGGGTTTCTCAATACTATGGTCATTGGTGAGACATGAGTATATTTTAAGTATTATTTTAGTATGAAAATAACAGTAGTTTTTATATTAAAAGTACTTTTTTCTTCAGTAGCTCTACTTCTGACCGAACAATAATTTCCTTTTAGGAACTTTGATTTTTCCTTCCCATCCTTGTGAACATTTTTTCACTCCTAAACCCAGTACCTATTATTGTGGCCTAATCCTGTAACTGCCCGTGTGCATGATGCACCCCTCCGTACTTCCCTGAAGGTTCAGGGATTTCCTTGTGACTTCTATGGACCTAAGTCTACTTACTTGCCGTAAAACTATAAAGTACGTAAAAGCTTACATCCGTTCCCTCAATCACCACCCTGAACTATCAAGGTCTTAACTACCTTTTCTTCCCGGTCTCCCTCCAGAGCACCTCAGCCGATGAGATTAACATACGCACGGGTGGTCTCGTGGCCCAGCGGACATTTAAAAACGAAACAGCACAAACCGCCCTTTTCCACTGCACACGACGGCCAAGGCACCACTGAGCTTCAGCCGCCGCCGGGTTTTGCAGGGGGGGACCTTTCGGTCTCCGCAGCACCTTCCCGGACCAGACCCCTGACGCCCTCAAAATGTCACCCGCGGTTAGGAAGAGGGGACCTGCCTCCACCTCCGAGTCCGACTGGGAGCTGAAAACGGACAGGTCGGTGGTGACGACCGTGCCTTTTCACGCCGAGAACCGACGGCTTCACGTTCCCCTCAGCCTGAGGGGCGGCACCTGCCCGGCGGAACTCCCCAGGCCGCGGCAGGACTGACGCACCTCGCGCGGCGGCTGGAGGGCGGTACCCGCCCCCCCGCCTCGGCGCGGCAGCCTCGCCTCGCCTCCGCCCCAGGCGGCGGGGGGCACCTGGGGGCCGGCGGCTGCCCGCGGAGCCGAGGCGGGCTACGAGGCCCGAAGGCCGGCAGCCGCAGGCAGCCCCGTTGTCCTGCCGGCTCGCATGTCCCCACGGCCGTACGGCCACGCGGGTGGCTCCGCGACAGCCCCCTCGCGAACTAGTGCGGGCTCCTCCACGGCCGCTGCTTCCACGTTTCCCTCCCGTCAGGTCTCGGCCCAGGAGCTCGGCACCGGTGTCCTCCCACCCCACCAGCCGCGCACCCGGTCCCGCAGGCAGGCTGCCTACCTGCCTGACCCCCCCCGCCCGGCCCGGCGGGCTTACCGGTAGCACCACTCGCATCCCAACGTAATGGCCGCGACCCCCCTCCACGCCCGCCGCTCTCGCTCCGTCTCCGCGGCCGCCCCGCCCCGCCGGTGCTGCCCGGCCCCCCGCGGCTGCGCCGCGCCCCTCTGCCGTCCCGGCCCGCCTCCGCTTCCCTTCCCCGGTGGCCGTCGTCGCCCTCGGGTCTCCGCACCTCAGCCTGCGCTTACCGGCCTTTTGCCGCTCTTTTCTGCTCGCCTCTTTCCCGCTCTGGTCTTTCTCCCCTGGGGAGTGACTGAGGCGGGACCCGCCGGGCCGGACTGCGGCGGGGGACCCTTCCAAAAAGCGTCTCCGCCGCACACCCCGCGGCCCCGGGTGAGGGCGAGGAAGCTTTCTTTGCTCGTTGCCGTGGGGGCCAGGCCTTTGGTTGCCGCTTCGGGAGGCGAGGTTAGGTACTGCCAAGCAAGCCCTTTTGTCCAGCCGAGGGCAAACCGAGTCCCAAACCAGCACGGCGGACTGCGTGCAGGCAAAGGGCCATCGTGCCCAGGCATTGTGCACCCATTTTTCTCCTGCCGTGCTCAGGAGCTGAGTTTTCAAAGCAAAAATATGAACAGGGTTGCTTTTACAATCTCCGTCAACCGCAGCGCTTGCCCATTCAAAGGTTAGTTATCATTTAAAGGCTCTTTTTTTTTTTCCTTGAGGCCTCGGCAGGTGGAGGCTGTGGCAGGAGTGCAGCTGTGACAGAACCTGATGCCCTTGACAGCTTGTCAGGGAAGCTGATGTTCTTGATCTGTTGCCAGGACAGTCTGGCACTAAAGGCAGCTCGGCCTGTCAAAACATCAAGTTTTCTAGCCACTGGGCTAATCAAGGTTAGCAAACACTCTTTCTTGTTTTCTAGGAAGTAAGCCTCTGGCTATTGAGAAACTGCCCAAATTATCTTTAATCACTGCCATCGGGAACCTCAGTGAGTTGTTTCATCAATAGCCCTTTTGCAGACCCACACTGTCCTTTTTGCTCTTACTGCCTTCCAGAGCACTCTTGCAGGCTGCCCCTTACGATGAAATCACATGGCCTTTTACACAAAAGTGAGAGGATTCATATTCCAAGACCATCTTCTGCTGAAAAAGGAAGAAAAAAAAAAAACCCAGAAAAAGTTTTTTGCAGACCCCTTGGTCCCTATTGAAATGGACTGGAGTTATCAGTACTTGTCCAGTATCAACAACGAATTCCTAACAGAGTGCTGGGAGGGCTGTGCTGAGCAGTGGTAATTTGTTGTGCTCTCCTTCCCATGCGCGTGACGTCATTTTCCTCTGTTGTCCTGCGTTTTAGCATGCCCTGCACCCTTGACCACACACTGAAAACACTGGTTACGTTTCAGTGAACAGCAGCTGATGGTCTGTTCTTTGAAGTGCCCATATGGCTAGCAGGAATTTCAGAACATATGGGCGTGTCAGATGGAATAAAAATACATCTACATGGAGGAAGTCCATAACGGCCGCCTTGAAATTACGCAGGTTTATTCTGGGCAGGAAAAGATACAGAGTTCTTCTGTTTCCTTGGCAGGATCCACTGCCTTTAGTGGCTCAGGAGCTGTAGGAAAGAGGATGCAACTCTGAGGAGGGCAAAACAAGCTACTGCAAGACCCAAGGTGGTAGTAGGCCTGCCAGAAAACAGTTACTTTGATGTTGTTTAATTGGTTAACATATTGATTTATTGGAACTTTCAGGTTAGCATAGGTGTTTGAGAAAGAAGAGAACATCACACAGCTTTTAAGAGAATAGCCATCTATCCTGTAATCACATCAGAGCTGTAAGTAATTTATATACAGAGTCCCATGTTTCCCATTCATATTTTTTCATGCATGTCAGTCCATTCTGTAAGCTTACAACTACAAAAGGCATCATTTTGTTTCCCTTGTTTGCCCAGCAATAACATTTGCCTTGATTAGGCCTGCACATCAGTGTGCTGCAAAAATACCTGACCAAACCATCAATGAGCTAGCTTGGCTGCAAGAAGGAGCATAGCTGCCTTAGTGCAGCTCTCTGTGCAGTTTAATTAGATGTGTTGAAGCTGAGTATATGAGCTGTTGAGAGAGGTAGGTCTGATTGGGTGGGTGGAAGGCTTTACTGGCACTGACTTGGCCATTAGACATGTTTTCACTTTTATCCTTTTGCACTACTGTCCAGTAGTCTTGGTCTTGATCCCAAGCATGCAAAGCAACCATCCAGCATGTCTGAAGTGTAATTAAACTGTCTTTTCCCAAGCACCCTATGGAAGAGTAACTACAAAGAAGATAGTCACCAGAGATAATGCTTTATTGAGAAATCTCACTGACAGCTTTTCTGTGTGGAAGTAATAACACTGAATGTCATCCACACAGATATATCCCTTTTTTTCTAGAGAGGTCTGTAGGTGTTTTTCATATTAACTCCTGAACAGTCACATGAAAAGGGAAAACTATGGGCATGTGAGAGCCATTGATGACTCCAGCACAGTTGGAGAGCTCTTTGGTCTTCTGTGTTCTTCAAACCCTCTATCTGTTCATTGCTGCAATAACTCTGCAAGTACAAGCATGAACAGCTCGTCCAGCTGTGCTCATATTGGCACTGGTTGGGGCACATGAAAGAGAGGAACTTACATCATGGGAATTGTCAACTAAACATGTTGGCAGACTCAAAACTTTCCCACGAAGACCTGGAAGGAAGAGGGAAATTTGTCATAGCCTGCCATCAAACATTTCCCAGAGCACCTGAAGTTAATGAAATGCTAAAAACCTGGTTATGATTCCCCAGGCATTCCAGTGCCAAATCCACATAAATAGCAGTGCCAGTGGGGATTTTGGGTTGTAGACATAGATGGTTATCGTTACTGCAGTGTGGGTGCTCCTGGACCAGCTTAGCAAGTACAAGGTACATTCATATCAGTTCAGTGGATGTACCTGAGAGATCTGGTGTGTATTTACAGTACAAATAGTGACATACTATGATATACACACTGCTTTAAATATCTTTGAAGATGTGGTAGCATATTAATCATAATTTATAGCAAGAAAGGGACTTGATTATCACCCAGCAATTTGATCCTCTTTTTCCTACTTAGCTCTGCAGTGAACCCAAATAATTTAACTTTAGCAGAGATTTCACAAAAAAACTTAAATTACATTGAATTATTGTTTACAAGATCATTGGCTAAATGATGTATTTAGAGTCCTAACCAACGTTACATGTGAAAACCCAATATTTTGCCAGTGCAGATTAAAGCTGTCTATTGTGCATATGCACTAAGGTAGTCTTTTACTACAAGATCCTCAGATATATTTCCTGACAGGACTGCAGTCTGACTCAGTTTACAGGATGATGGATGCCCAGTGAATGAGACAGTTGTTTATCTGTTCTAGTCTGTGTATGGCTATAACCTTTATTTACCGTACACTGTCTAAATCTGTATGAGTTTATTGATTTCTTCATGAGGAGATTGTGTTCATCACTGGAGTAAGCATTTTATAAATATTCATGAATTTTCCTTCACAGCTCCCTGTGAGACAAGAAGGTATTACTACTTCCATGTTAAAATAAAAAATAGAAACAAGGGAGAATAAACACCACAACATAAAAGTGTTTGCTCGTGATTATGAGACTACATGCTCACTTTGAAAGATCTAACATTTGGCTTTATGTTTTTACAGTGCAAGATATATTCTGTATATATTATGTACATTTTTCAAATCTTGTGAGAAGTAGAATAGCTATGTAAATATTATCACGGGAACTTTCCTGAAAGGCACCTTCTGGGTCATGGAATCTATTCCCTTTTTATTGCAAGCATGCCATGTAATCTGGTTCATAAACTGACTGAGGTTTATCTTAAAAGTAATTAGGCGTTTTGCTCATCTTACTGTATTAGAAAACTGTTCCAGAGTATGGTTGCTGTGAGGGTTAAGAATTATCTTCTACCTTCTAAGCTCAAGCTCCTACCCATTTGCTGTTATACTAGCAGTGACCACTGTTTTAATGGCTTAAATAGTTCTTTCTTTTTATTCCTGATGTTTATCATTCCACCTTTGTTTTGCTAAAGTAAACCAGATAAGAATGAGTTATATCAAACCAAATGAAGGCTAACTAAATTCTGAATAAAAGTGTCCAGCCAAAGGTGCAATGCAGTTTAACAAATCCATTCAGACCTTAGTTAATGTTGGATAAATGGCCATGACATAGCTTGGGTAGACAAGTTTTAAGGGAGTAACTGACTGTAATATTCACTCATGCAATCCTCATGCTTTGCCTGTGGTTTATACCATTATTTTTAGCCAATTGCAGAATGCCAGGAATCAGGAAGCTTGCATTATATCCCAGTTCCGGAGGGCAGTTATTAACAGTCAGTAGCAGTTATTATTATTGACATAGCATTTGCTGATATACCACTCACTGTGGTTTGGCCATCAGGTGCATAAGGAACTTCCATCCTGAAAGTCACTAAGATGATGGGACTTTTTGTTCTAGGGATTTTCATTCTGTTGCCCGTTCTGCAGAAAGTAACTATCAACTGGAATTTAACAAGGAATCTGAAAGAGTCTTTCACTCTTAAGGGGCTCTGAATTACCAGGACAAGCAGAAAATCATCTTAAATGAGATATCATCATCTTACTGCAGCTCCTAATGCAGCAGGAATTTACCTCTTATCTTGGCATTAGTACTTTCTACAATAGGGAAGCTGAATTGGTAATCTATAGTGAGACTCCAGCTTCTAACAACCCAGGTTCGCTACCCTGCTGAAGTAACACAGGCCCATTGAATAAGACACAAAACTGAAACTCTAAAGAAAAGGAACACCATCTAATGGTGCTAATTCTGGGCTGATAGGAAAGTGTGTATGGTTGGAAGGTAGTACTAGCTAAGTGGAATTTCACACAGACGGCTTTGATGCACTTGGGTAAATTGCTTTATGTCTTTTTCTGTTTACTGTGGTGTGGCAATTTCCCATGGCTAATCTTCAGCCTTATCTTATCTACAGCTGTAAACTTGTTATTAGCTTGTTTACACTGCTACAGTTTTCTTGTGCATCAGAACACTTTTGGTATGCGCTTATGAGATGTGCCTTCCTTTTCATTGTATATATAAACAATTTATTTGACTTGTTGATTTTATCTGGTCCACAAAATAACCTTACATTCTGCCTCTTCTTTTTATCAAACCACTCTATCAACTAATAAAATGAGCTGAGTCAGTGATATCAAATGAACTATTTAGTAAATGTTTTTTTTCTCTCTTTCTTTGCTTGTAGAAAGTTATTGTCTGGGTTATAATTTTTCTCAAGCTTTTTTTTTTCTATTCACTTTTTTAAAACAGTTTTTCTAACTCATAATATCTGCTGAACAGATGACTCCAACTATATCCATTTCTTGAACAAACAAAAATAATCCAGCTGATGGATATGAAGATGCCACTTGGACTTTTGATTCTCTCAGGTATTTTCCACAAGGGAAAATCCAAGGCTGTTTTTTCATAAGATGGTTAATCTCATTTTAGGAAACCTAGTATCAGATCAAAAGTGTTCACAAAACACCACACTGATAAATCTCATTTTTATGGTTCACACGTATTTAAACATTTTTGAAGGTGAAACCTTGTCCCAGCAGACTTTCTATCTGATCATCTCACCTTCTAGAGCGAGTGTAAACCAAGATAAAGCATAGACCAAGACCAAGACAAAGCACAAGTACGCCTTTAGACTTTGAAGAAATGTTACCACATGTGTGTTCCTGATTCACTTGGGTGGCCCAGTACATCACAGATCCAAGATTAATAGTGAAAAGCCATGGCCATGGTAAAGACGAGAGAGATTTATACTTTCATAGGTATCTGTAGGTCAAGTTCAAACTTGGAAGGAAGCCTAGGGTTTACAACTAGTACCGTATGTGACAATATTAGAACAACTGCTCTTTGCTAGGATTTTATGTCATATAATGCATTGTAGTTAACTTATGGAAAAAAACATACCCTGTCTTCAAATGAACAATTTATAGTTTCTCCTTATATTCCTCCTATAGGTAGAGGAACTATTTAAGAAAAACTGGGAAAATTAATATAATTGTAAATTTTGTATTTTAAAGTCACTCAGGATTTCTCCTGAAATATTCTCCAAACTGTGAAAGGAAAATCTCTTGTTACATTCCTTACAGTGGCTTGTGGAAGAATGAGTAGACCATGTCTTCACAGTGCAAAGAGAAATTATCTGGAGAGCTCTTCTCCAGAATTTGCTCCAGAGTAACCCTAAATAAAAGCAAATGTCATCTCAGCTACTTCACTGAAAATTAACAATATCTGCACCGATGCAACATTAAACTATTGCAAATCTGCTGTGAGCAAAATACTAATTAAACATATTGTCATCTGCATTATGAGATTCATTATTTCACTATAGCAAACCCTATTTATAAACACATGTATTTTCCTACCTTATACAAGCCTTGCACTTGTGCATGAGCCAGAGGGTTTTCAGACTTTTCCAGCTGGCTGGTAATGCTTCTAGGTAAATTAGAACTTTTTTTGTACCTAGAAAGAGAGATTATACACAGGCAAGCTGAGATACAATAGTTTTATTGGCATGACTCTCTTACTCGTCAGTGACGCAGCCATGAGAAAATCGTTTGCCATTGTAAAGAAGTATGCAGTATGCCTCTCTTCTTTCTGTACCTTTGTTAATTTGAGACACTCTCACGCTGAAGAAAAAGGGAAATTGCAGTAATATGATTCAAAGCAGAATTTGTCCCAGGAGTCATGGAGGTTATACAACTGCAGCAACAGTGTGACAGTTCGCGAGGTTCAAAAAGGTGGTAACTATAAAGAAGTTGTCCAGGACTCTTACAACTGCTTCTCAAAACCCGCTTTCCAAATTAATACATGAATATTTAGTTAGCTTTGTGAGAAGATGTCACATTCAAATTATTTTTTTTTGGCCGCCTCCTTCTCTGCGAAGTGGTTCTTTGTATTCCTCATGAACACTACATTTGCTGTGTTTAATATCATGTTGCCATGTGTTTCCTAAGAAAAAAGAATTTCTAGCATTCTGGACACACACCTGGCTTTCTGCCATGGTCATACTTTTCCCAAAATACAGAAGAACTGCTGGTTCTTATCAGATATTAGTTAAAGTTAATAAACATGATGGTGTAAAGCCACAAACTTAATGGATTCCTACACCACCTGTAGGAACAGTCACATATTACTACCTTAATTCTGCAGCTGGGGAAACTCAGGTGCAAGAAGATGAAGTGGGTAGGAAATAATATAGTGGCAGAGTTGGAATTTTTTCTTTATGCTAGTTCTGTGCTAAGTATGGTAGTCACACAGTCTGTCTCAGAAAACTAAAAATGGGAACAGATGTTAAATACCCTTCAAGGAAAGTTATATGTGTAGAGTGTACTAACTGACTCCACTTTCCTGAGCTTGGATACAGGCATGGATAGTTGGGATTTGTTGTTTAATAGGAGTCTAGGAACATCTTCAGTGAAGTCTATTCAGTTGTTATCTCCCATGGAAAAGGGAAGGGCAGAAGTAGGAGGTAGATGTGAAAAGCTGCCCCTTATATATTAATTATTTAGAGACCCCAAAGAAGTCCAGACATTCTGGCCAGCATGATGTGCTGCCAAACTGGATACAGACTGACAAGACTGAGAAAGACTTGTAAATCCCAAGGCCATTTGCCTTGGGAGCAAGTTGGCTGGATTTACCCTGGAACGAATTTAATGGTAAAAAAGCACTGCTGTGCTGTACTGGCAAAAGCACTCTTGACATGGACGTAGCTGTATCAACAAATTGTGCTTTTACTTGGTCTGTTAAACTTACCTTCTCTTTCTATGCCCTTGGTTGAAACAACCTCTGTTGGCAAAAAAGTTTTACCAGTGTAACTATTTGACCAACAGCTGTTTTCATTACCTTAAAATATTATGTGATAAAAATAAAATCTGTAGTAGCTATCATAGTAGCTCTCAACTAAGAGTCATATAATAAACACAGTCCATGAATTCCTTGTATGGGTGAGGGGAGATGTACCTAGTAGTGTGCCTATTATTTTAGGAATACTTTCTCACCGCTGCTATTATGATGTGTTGGTGCAACTTGCCATGCAGCATATTCCAGTGTCTACTAATTGTTGTTTACTAATAGGGCTAAGAGTCATCATAATCTACCCACACGGCATTTTCTTTTATCTTTTGTGATGCCCAAAGAATTTTGGAAAGCACCAACATGCTATTACCATTCATTATTAATATTAAAATCTTAGGGTTAGGCTTAGAGAAGGGGAGGAATATTTGGCTTATAGTTTTACTGCATCTGCCCTAAAAGTGATTATTAATTTTCTGTTGTTGTTGTCTTTTTGCATTCCAGCCATTTGCGAGAGACCAGATGGAGTTAATGCCTCAAACACCCGTTGTGATGGACAGAGACCGGGGCCTGGCTTTTGCCTTTGAGGGAAGGAACAGAATGTGCTTGCAAGGCACTTCAACAAGGTAAGTTCTGCTTAGCAACACCACATGTGACACGGGATGCTGGAGGCATGTCGGAGGATGTGCAGTCCTGTGTCCTGATGAACTGGGCAGAACAACTCACCCTATATGGCCAGGGGTCACCCAGAGTTTATTTGGGGAAGGGGCTCACAACCACCCCCCATGATGGCACACCTGCGCAGAAAATTGTGAGCTATATAAGTCTTTAGGGGCGGTGTGAAGAAAATGGAGAGGTCTGTGGCTGATGTGAGAAAAGGCGGGAACTGGGCTATAAAAGACGCAGACACGGGGCGCCCTGCACACACCCATCACCGGAGGATTACCGTGTCAGAGTCATCGGGGCGCCCTGCACACACCCATCACCGGAGGATTACCGTGTCAGAGTCATCGACTGTTAACTTCGTCCTGGGATCCAAAGGTGGTGATCTCTCACTCTCTCTCCCCTATTCTTGTTTTCCTCTCTCTTTTCTTCTCTTTCTCCTCCTTACCTTTGTAGATGTTTCAATAGGAACCACACCGCCTACTATTATGCCTTCCAAGTTTAGGTTGCTTCTGCTATAAGTAAAACATTTAACTGATTGTTTGGTGTCACTTCACCTTAATTAGCCCGAGGGAATTCTGAACTCACCACAACCCCTCCCTTGTCTGTCCAGCATGGGTTGTGACACCATTACAATCATTAGACCTGCACATAGTGAGTAAAATTCCAGTCCTGACGCATACCTGGTATTCAGTTCACCTAGAACTCTTAGGCACGGAAAGAGGGATGCAGAAGAACAGCAATGGTAATGATAGATTTTTCCTTATAAAATGGTAGCAATAAATCAGATTAAAATAAACTCTTTTGCATGTTCCCTGAACACAGGATAAGAAATAATGGTCCTGAATTGCAGGAAAGGAGTTAGGAGAATATTCATAGAGCCTCGTGTTGGGTGGGAGACGAAGGCTCCACCCTCTCCTGTCAAAGAAGCTTGTGCAAAGAAGTGTGTCTTAGGGACAGGAGAGGAAAGGCAAGACATCCATGTCCCAGAATAAGTCTGTGCCTGCCCAGCTGTGGCCAGAAGGTTGTAACCATTGGGACTTGTGAGCATACAGCCCCGGTTACTGACTCCAGTTTGTGTTGAGCTGTGAGTTGTTACTTTGCTAGGTATATGGCTCAAGCCAACTACAGGCTCCTTGGACTATAGAGTAGGTCACTCTTCTGGTCTAAACTGTTCACCTGCCTCTGTCCTACCAAATCGTGGATGTGATACCAGCTCCTCGTCATTCAACTAGCTCAGGCAGGCAGGTGTTGAGATGTATACAGTACACATATTTAAAAAGTCTATGATAATAACTTGTTTGATTTAGAATAACATGTACAAGATTTTTCCCATCTGGTACTTCAAAGTATGCTCAGCAAGTTTGGCAACAGCAGTTCCTCTCTGAAAATCTTGAAATGTAGCAGACTGTTTTGAATGATCTCTTTAGTATGTTCTTGTCTGTGAAAGGAAGTACAGAGTTCGGTATATAAATTGTGTGTCTCTGAGGTGATGTTGAACCATGACAATGTCCCTCACAGCTGTTGCTGGACCTTCAGTGCAATCTGTCGGAAGGGCAGAACTGCTACAGAAACCAGCAAGAGGATTTGAAATTTCAGAGTGAGAAATGAAATCAAGAACATTTAAGGAAGTCCCTCCAATTCCATCTCTTTACTGGAAAAAGCTAGAGAAGATAAAGGCAAGTATAGAGCTATGGGCATAGACTGTATCCACTATGCATGAAGTACTGTATTCTTCATGCCTCGTAGACTGAATACACAGGTAGTATATTTACAGAAAGGGGAGGCAGGAGGAAGAGAACTATAACTTGTCATGTTTTTCTGTGCTTGAATTTTACAAGTAAAATAATTTAAGGAACTGATTTCTTATTCAGGACAAATTATTATTATAGGTTACGAAGAGCAAATAGCTGATAAAGAATGTTCTGCACATCAGTGTCATGTTGTTTATCCAGCCTCACTTATTAGGAAGTTCATTGGCTGGTCAGAGTGTAAAAATTAAATAGAGATACATTATTTTCAATGTCCTTCAGCTGTAGCACATCACTATAAAGATGTTTGTATGTAAGCTTCTACAAAAGCTTTCAAAATTCCTGGTTTAATACTTAAAGTGCTTCACTGATTGGTATTCTTGTGTCAAGCTGTAGTTTCAGTACCAATTTCATCTGATCTAAATGTGGGCTGTGAGAGGAGTAGTTTTGCCTTCCCCCTTTGTCCCAATGACAAAGTTCTCTTCTGTCCGAAATGGTGCTCTGTTCCAATGTGGCTGAAATCTAACCCGTGAAAAAAAAACAAATCAGTGCAAAAATAACAATTAGTTTTCAGCCATATCAGTTGCAGTTTCATCCTGCAGCCACACCCACCCTAATGCTGGCAAAAGGGAGGGGGAAAGGAAGCAGAGCTGAAAACAGGGACTGGGGGACCAGTGGGACCTCCCTTTTCCACGGCAACTGACATTTAGCTCAGCTTAATCTGAACTGCAACCTCATGTTTCCTTGGCATTTAAAAATCCCATTTACTGGCCCCCTGTGTTGGCAAAATGTAGAATTATTTTTTTATTTCTGTTGCCATACCAATTTAATAGTTCTTTGTGGGTCAGACTTATACTGGTGCTCAGATGCTCTCCCCAAGTGGATATACTTAGAGCAGTGTAAAACACCTTTATGCTACTATAATATTAAGAACCTCTGACTATTCAATTATTTCCCAATGTTTTAATTATTGCTATTCCTCCAAAACCAAGAGTGACAAAAGGATTAATTTTAAAATATGTTTAATTACTGCAGTTAGGTTGTGGGTTATCTGTAAAAGCAAAGAAAACCCTCTATAACTCAGCAGCAATGTGGATAATACAATGCGAAGTTCACTCCGTATTTCTCTCTCATAAAGCTGCTTCTTTTCTTGCTGTCCTGAAGTCTCTTGCCTACCTACTTACTGTTCTACAAGTTTCCCTCTCTATGTCTGATTTTGTGGTTATTTGGCAGCTTACATTCAGAGGGGTAGGGTGGATTGTTGCTGCTGTGGTACAGAAGCATGAAAATCTGGTATTTTTAAGGCCTAAGACCTGATGGCAGATCCAAATAATTGAAGTTCAAACAAACGCCAAACTACCAAAGGCCAGCTTTGTATGCCCTACTGCTTTGTAGCTGTGCATGGGCTCAGAAAGATGGATTTAGCTAACCCAGCTCTGGTTTCCACGGGCAGTCTGACTTTGCACCTCATATGTCAATAGGCTGAATCCAAATATTATTTTAAACTACACATCCATTAAAAGTGAAACTCTTTATTCTTCAGACCTGCAAAAATAAGCTACTTTGAAGTGTTCACCGAGATTGTGTCAGACAGAATGGTGGTTCCCTGTCCTCTTTTATGTGTTCCTGTCTTTCATATGTTACATCTTTTCTTTCTTGCATTTGTCACTTGTTTGATCCCTTTCAAATGAGCGGGGCACTCATTACCTTTCTCCTTAACATTTCTCCCCCTAACATTTCTCTCCAAGTTTGGACCTTTCTCTTTTTCTCCTGTGCTGTCCCTGTGACCGGTTTTTTTGGAGCAGAGGCTCCCCCTGCTGCTCTGTTTTGTAGTGTGCAACATTGTACAGTCAAAAGAAATTGAATGGGTTTCCATTATGTAGCAAAGCAAATTCTAGGGGGGATAAAGGAAATTATTATTGAAAATTACATAAGGTCTGCCTACAAGTATATCGATTTCTGTGCATGTCAGTGTCTTCCTGAGACTTGAATTCATACAGGTTTTCTCATACAAGTGGTCGGGGCATTTTTGCTTCTTCACATTCACATTCAAATCAACTTAAGGCATGGAAAGGTTATTGCTAATGCTGAAGTCTGTTCCGTAAACATCCTCCACGGTCTGGTTAGCATTCGACTCCCACTTTGGCAAAGGAGAAACAAGAAATTAGCTGTTCATGGCAAACACTGTACCAGCAGCATGGACTTCTGTAGTTAGTATTTCTCCTAACTTCCTCGATTTCACTTAATATCCGAGATGTGGGCCTGTTGTAAGCCTTGAACTCCCCGCCCTGCCACGAGTTGGAATGTTAGCCTGCTAAGAGTGAAAAAGCAAAGCTGCGAAACAGGCGGAATGTAAAAATAGCTTAAGTGTTATTGCACATAAAAGCTTGTAAAATTCCGGGGGTTCCGACTTCGTTCGCCGTTTGACTGAAGGCTGCACAGAGCGGCGGTTTGCCCGCCAAGCCCGCTGGGCGGTCCCCTCGGCGCCGGGGCTGGGACTCGAACCCGTGACCTAGGACGGGGGGAGGGCGGGATCTTTGCCCGTGCGCGTGCGCATGCGCGCCGCCGGCGGGGAGGGGGTAAGCGCGTGCTCGCGACGCGCCGGGGCGGTCACGTGTCCGGCGAAGGCGTGGCGGGAAGGGCCGGGAAATGCTGCGGCTGCTGGAGAAGCTCCCGCCGGGACGGGCCCTGGAGGTGGGCTCCCCGCGCCCCCGGGCGGGCGGCACCGGGGCCTCTGAGGCAGGCGGAGCCGCGACCGCCGTGCCGGTCAGCAGCCTGCCTTCCTCCCCGCCCCACAGGGCGGCTGCTTCCCGTTAAGTCGGGGCCTCCGGGCCGCTGCCGCCGTGAAGCGAACTTGGGAGGGTGGGGGCGCGGCGGGAGCAGGCGCGTCCCGGTGCCGGTCCCGGTCCCGCTCGGGCGGCGTCGGGTAGCGGGCCCTCGGGGCTGGGAAGGGCGGTGTTCGCCGCGGGGAGGCCGAGGTGCCGCTCTCCGGCGCCTGTGAGGGAGGCCGGGCCCGTCGTCCGCCGGCCGCGCGGGGCTGCAGAGCGGTGCCGCTCGCCTCGCCGGGCCTCGGGCGGCTGCGCACCGCACCGCCCTCCCTCGCCGGCCTCTCTGGAACGAAGCCAAAAGCAGGGGCTCGGAACACGCCGGGGGTGCGCCCAGCGGGTCCCTCTGCGGTGGCTTTGCTATTGAACGATGGGAAATGGCCTTGAGCTCTTGCCAGCGCAAGTCTTCCGCCGTCTGAGGGCTGAGCGCTGTAAGCTGACGCTGAGGGCGATGGCCTGCGTGCGGGAGCTCTCGGCTGCTCCCAGAGAGGCTCCAGCGATTTCCAGTCGGTGAAGTACTGGACTGGCTGGATTTGCCTCACTACGGTGCTCAAAGAAGCCAGGGATATAGAAGAGCCTCAGTGCTAGAGGGCAGTGGTTTGGTTTGGGAGACTAGAGAGATCCGCAGGCACAGGCTTGGAGATCCAGCACTTTTGAGTTGTGCTTTGCATCCTGACAATCCCAGTGCAGAGATGCCTGAGGTGCCCTTTGGTGTGGCAGTGCTGCCGCTCAGCAGTACATTGTAGTTGTGCACAAAACTATTAAGTCCAAATATAAGTCAAAGGTGAATCTGAATCACATTTTGTTTTCGGTGGCTAAACCTAGTGAACTGAATTTGGGGAAGAGGGGAGGACAGTTCATATTCAGGGACTACCTCTTTATGACTTTTTAGAATGGTGCATGGGCTGCGCTCGGAGGAAGCATTGAGACAGTACCCAGTGAAGGGAGGGGTGATAACTGAGTTGCCTGATCAGTCTCATATCTGGTGTAGGTTAACTGTGATAGAATTATGTTCTTAAGTTATGTATCACGTTGTTTCAGTTCCTTCATAAAATAGTAGATGGCATATGTGGCCGTGCGTATCCTCGATATCAGGATTATGGCGGTATTTGGAGCTTGTCGGAGTGGATGGAGATTTTAGAAGCAACAATGACGTATTTCAAAACTGCAGTTGGCAAAAACATATCTGATGAAGAGGTAAGGGCACAACACTGATTGGGCTTGACTTTGAGAGATCGTACTGGACTGATTAGTCTTGTAGTTTATTTCGTCCTGAAGTACTTTTATAGTCTAGCATTTGAATAGTAGCAGACTAAGCCTAAATAGTTAGAAGGTGAGCAGCATTTAGAGAACACTGTGAAGACTTCTAAAAGAAAAAGTGAAATTGACACTTTTTTTTTTTTTTTTAAAATAGCACTGGGCAATACTTGTTAAAATACTGGTTTAGTCACTTAAATTGGTATCTTAAGTACCACCAAATTAAATCTGTTTTCGCTAAAATACTGTCATTACTGTTCATTAGCAATAAAACCAATTCACACTCTTGTTTGGCTTTCTTTGTTCATTACTACTGCACTGAAGTGTGTTAAAATATTGACTGTATGTAAGTAAAAAAAAAAAAAATTTAGACTGTGAATGGAGGACCATGTGGGACAGAGACATTCATTCAGGGCATTCAGGTTCAGGGCATTCTAATATGTATAAACTTTGCAAAAACTTGTTCCATTATCAGAAATCCTAGTTCTCATCTTTTACACATGGCTCATATTTTGCCTACCTGCTAGTAGCTAGATCAAAGAAAGATACTTGTGTAGCCATAGGAAAGTGCCTACATCAGTATGTCTGTTTCAGCTAATGTATTTTGTCTCTGCTCTTATGTTCAGAAACTTTCAGAGCTAAACCTGAGTTGTTTGTGTGTGTCATTTTTTGTCTTGATTTTAGGGTGGCACCTTAGATGCCACATAAAGCCTCCGTTCTCTGGTCTCTTTTAATTTAAATGACAAGAAAATTATTCTTTTCTTCATACGTTGCTGTGGTAAATACTGACTCTAACTATCAAATGTAGAGAGCTGCCAGTGAGGGCAGTATAAGAAAGGTGAGACTGTGGAGTCCAGTATAACAGCTATCTGGGTAGAAGCTTGCATATTTACAGAGCACAGCTATTACAGGTGGTACGTGTTATTTCTGTGGTTCATAGTTTAAGCAATCACAATTTTTATTTTTGTAGGCTGCTCAGCAGATAAATGAGTTAAATTCAAACTATCAAGAAGCAATCACAAAATGCCTAAAAGGCAGAAAGGAAGAAATCAGGAATGCGCTGGTGGAAAGAGTAAATGCAATCTCTTCTGCCCAGCTGCAAGATTTTGACTGGCAGTTAAAGGTGAGAGTGTTGTCTTAATGTTGTTTGAAAGAAGTGTTCCACAACACAGAAGTAACTATTGATATAATACCCTTAGGCCTGCTCATTCTGGAGCATCGTTCAATTTTTATAGGTATCAGAAAAGCACATTCATGATAAGACTGATCAAAGACTTGCCAGAAGTTTGCATAAACTGTAAAAGTAAAATTCTTCTTTTTTTCCTCCTTTTGAAGCTGCAACACCTAGCTCTTTCCTGAAAGGAGAATGAGCGTTATTCAGGAACACCTGAAAGTTTTGTATGCCATTACGATTTTGGGGGCCTGAATAGATGGTATTTTTACTCAAAGGAAGAAGGAGCATGTGTTTCCTTGGATTTTTAAAAAATTTTTTAGATTCCCATGGTAAACAATTAGTTAATAATTAGTTTGAAATCATTTATCTTTAGACTTATTTTGATAATAAGCCAGTGATAACTGTTGCCTCAAGTCAGATGATGCTTTGGGGTTACAAAGATGGCTGCTTTAAATTAAGCTCCATCAAAGACTTAACAACATTACTACACTGTTTATATTTTTAGTTAGTCCATGGGAGCTGTTAAACAGATTTGTAGAGCTGTTAAATAGTTTTCCATTTCACCAAGATTGTTAAATGCTTTGTGCAGCAAACAGCTTTGGAAATCAAAGAGCAATGCCCACAATAGACAAGATTTTAGAAGAGCAAATATGGCATCATAGTGTGCTTCAGATGAACTGATACTAGGGATTGATCTCTTGCTAACTGTATTTACTGCTGACAAAAATGTAAACTAGAGTTACATGAATTCTTGGTTTTTGTTTGTGGTTTCTTTTAACTTTTTCTTCTGGAGGATTTTTTGAGTTTCTATTTTGTGATACAAATTTCTGGTATGTGTCTGAACTATTGTGTTCATTTTGCTTTAAACCACTCCCCCCCCCCCGCCCCGTCCCCCTTGAGCTGGTTGTGATTTTTTTCACTTACTATAGTTGAAACTTACCAAGGACATTGTCTCTCCTCTGCTGTACCACATTCTGCTCTCTAAATAAATAAGGTAGGTGTGTACAATACTGACCTACAGTATTATCAACTGATCTTTGTTTTTAATGTATTTTAAAAGCCTTATTTATACTAGAGTGAGTATAATAGCAAACAAAAAAGAAAGCGCAGTTGGTGTGTAATTCTCTTCATCAATGTTTGTCAAATAGGATATCTGACAAACAGTGTTTGATCAGCTGTAGATAGAGTTGAAAACTGCACAAAGGTGTCCTCTTTCTCCCAACTGCCCCTTCTATAAGACCATTCTTACTTGTTGATTGTCAGAACTATTTGAATACAGTGACTTCAGAATTCATATACTTCACTTTTAGAGCCATGATCAAATGTATCCTTTCTTTTCACCTAGAACACAAAAATGTAGCAGCCCAGTAATTTTAACAAATTGATTAAACAAGTGTTTTGCTGTGAAGGGGGGGGTGTTAGTATTTCAGTATATTGTTGGTATTAACAAACAAGCAAAAATCCCAACAACAGGAAAAAAAAAAAGCAACCCCAGAAACTGCAGAGATGACTTGCGAGAAGTTAATTTTGTCATGTTGATGTTTCTTCTGGTGGTACATATTTAATATAAAGTGCAGATGTGATGGTATGAAGACTAAAAACTTAGTGGCTCCACCTTACACTTTGTTATTGTTGTTTTATCAATCTGCATAGCTTGCTCTCTCCAGTGACAAGATCTCCATGCTGCAAATGCCACTTGTCAATCTT
Source organism: Aquila chrysaetos chrysaetos (assembly GCF_900496995.4). NCBI lineage: Eukaryota > Metazoa > Chordata > Aves > Accipitriformes > Accipitridae > Aquila > Aquila chrysaetos. The sequence continues at coordinate 29,134,588 of NC_044004.1, read as the reverse complement.
GATTTGGATGTGAGAGAAAATGGTGAAATTAAACCAATTTCTATAGAGATGAATAAGGAAGAGTTGCAGAACCTACTAAATGCACTGGAAGCTGCTAATAAGGTAGCTTTTACTGATACCATCCTTTGTTCCTGACTTTTCATGTACCGAGTTTATTTTAACTGAAATTCTTTGTTCTGGATATCTTGCTGAAAACCCAAAGTAAATCATTCATTGGCAAAATGACTATAGAGTTACAGAAAGCCTTACATAAGGCAGACTATCTTGGATAGACTTTAGGGTTTTTTTAACACAGTTTAGTCAAGAATTTTTTAAAAATGTAATTAGAATCCTGATAAGCTTAATAGTCTGTTCAGACCGCCATTAAAATGTCTTGCGAGAATAGGTGGAGAAGCAAATGAAATGACAGCATCAGATGAGAGTTGATTTTGAAAGATGGGAGAGAACTCCAGTGTTCCCCCAGCTTCACAAAATGTCAGTGGCTGGGAACGCGTATGGGAGAGTTGTTTGGTTCAAATTGAGTGCTTTAATTTTCATGGCATAGTAAATCAGGAAGAAAGTTACAAAGATTCTAATATAGTAACCCAAGAAGAAAATTTCAAGTGAAACTTTATTTGGAGTGTCTCAGATTTCTTAATAGAAAAGACTAGAGGAAGTGAGGATTTGAAGAAAAATTGTTAGGGGAAGAAGTGTCATCTGACTTGCACCCAGGTGATAACTGCAAACCCTGAAGTCCCTCCTTATTCAGTTACTTTTCAGGATTACTTCTGGCTCTGTTATAAAGGAAAGTGGGATTTTTGTTGTTGTTGTTTTTTTTTTTTTTTTTTTAATCTGAAAATGTCTTCAAATATTTAAGTCTATTATCTGGGAGATGGGGTTCTCTGACATCTTGCAGGATGGATGTGAAAGAGTTGTATCAACAATGTTTTAGAAGTTAGCAGCTTCTAGTTGCTTCATAACATTTAGCAAGTAAGGTGTTTCTTTACATGTTTTATGTAATGTTATGATGCTATAGCTGGAATCTGTAGACCAACGTTTAGAAAAAATCTTCATCAATATGTAACAATTGAAAATAATGGATTTATAGCTCATAGAGTTAAATACTGTTGTAACAGTGCTGTTAGTATTTTGAATTTAAAAACACACTAAGTTTATGTCTACCAGTTGCTTTAATGAGGCTGTGAGACCTCTGAGTAACTATGCAGTTCCCAGTGAGAAAAATGCATTAGTCCAGATACAGGTGATGCTCTCATGAAATGAGAGCCCTTAACAGCTTGCTTTCCCCTGGATTTTTCCCTCCAAAACTAAATATAAAAATAGTAGCTTGTGATTAACTCTACACTATGCAAACAAGGATTCTTCCGGGACAGACTCCAGCAGTCTTCACAATCCTTTTGTTCTGCTTCAAGATCTGTATGGAAGCTGTGGGATGCTGTCATCTCCTTACTCAGTTTTATGTGTGTACAAGGAGGAATTCACTCCAGAAATGGTCCCTCGGTTCCACTTTGTGTGGAAGTAATCTCACTGGACCTGGAAATTACCATTCTACTTTTTGATTACAGGGAGCTGAGAAATGGTTTGTGTGCAGTAAGTGCTAAAGAACATTATTGGAAGTGACAGTCATGTGAGGTTGTAAAAGAGAACTGAGAGAGATACGGTGTATTTTCCAGAGGAAAGACATGTTTATATGCTTGCATATTATACTGTAACAGAAAGCAAAAAGCTGTATTTCCTAGACTGCATAACTTTTGGTCTCATCCAACTTTAATGTCATTCCTTTTCTCCTTTATGAAGGTTGTCTTGCAACTGAAATGATGGAATTCAGATCATCGACAGTGTCTGCTGGCAATGGCTCCCCAATTGACTTGTGGGGACAGGGGGAGAAATGTTCTCTGCAAAGTCAAAAACTGTTGATACTGTAAAATACTGAAGTGAGGAGGCCATTACGACTTGTGACCAAATAAACTACTAATCCTTTGATGAAAATAATAAAATCTTGTATCTGACCAAAAATATAAAAATCCAATGTACAGTTGCTTTTACTACTAAAGATTTATAGAACTATGGAAAAGTATCTCTTACGTGTGCCATATTTGTTTTGATTAAACTTTGGCAGTGACTGCACAGGTGCCTGCTAAAACTAAGGTGTCTTACTTGCATAATATGTTATCCTTATCTAAGGTGCCATGATAATGAAGAACATGACAGTACTTGTAGCATTAATGTATTTATATTTGTAAATAGTAAATAAACACTTGACTTTGTGTGTGAATAATTGCAGTAAGTTGTTTCTTGATTTATTAATCAGTAAACTCAGAATCCTTTTAGATGTTGGGAAAAATCAGCTTTACAAGCAAAAGCAGTATAGAATCACAAAATGTTTGAGGTTGGAAGGGGCTGCTGGAGGTCATGTTGTCCAACCCCCCTGCTCAAGGAGGGCCACCTAGAGCAGGCTGCACAAGACCCTGTTGAGATCGGTTTTGAGTGTCTCCCAAGGATGTTGGCAACCTGTTCCAGTATTCGGAAGTTGAGGAAGAAGCACTGGGGCTTTACTCAGAGTAAAGTTTGGGGTTTTAGATACAAAACCCAAGCTTAGTTGATGGCTTTTCACTTAAATATATCAATGTTTTCAGAAGGAGGTGCAGTGCTGGAGAGGAGCTGACCTACATAGACTGTGAAAAGGCTATTCCCAGCCCACATAATGGAGCACAGAACTGGTGAAGTGTAGTCTAAATCTTTCTGAAAGCGGATTGGGTTTTGGTCATAGTATGTAACAAGTTAGAAGCTGTAACACTAGACAAGCATACACCAGGAATCTTTATGGTTTTTACTATTTGTTAAACCATTTTTCCATACGTAAAGAACAAATTGTCTGTAATGCTTATCTAAATACTAATGTGTACTCCTCCGTGTGTGTGTATATGCACGTTTTGTATATATAAAAACATATAAAAAGGCGAAGTGTTGATCACTTACCATCTTCATAGTTTCAGAATCAGGGGTCTTGGGTTTCTTCTGCTGTATTTTGTTGTGCCATAGGTTTTCATATAACCAAAGTGTAAAAATAATGCATCTGTACAAAAAATTGGACTTCAGAGGACTGGTCAGGAAGAGGAGGAGGAGAAGAAGCTCTCTTGTAGAAAGGCCCCTATGAAAAGGATTTTAGTAGGCTTCATGAAGGGTAACCTAAATATATGTTTCTAATACTAAAACTAGCATAGAAGTCTTGTGGGTCAGAGAATATTAAAAAAAATGTATGTGTGTCTATAAAATGTAGTCTGTTGCCCTTTTATTTGGTACTGGTCCATTTAGTCAGATGTGCATGTAGTTCATTGTCAGCAATTCAAGAAAGAGAAAAAGTGGAGGCGGGAGTTAAGAGTTGTAAGAATGAAAGACTGGAAAATATATCTTACAATGAAAGGACTGCAATCTCTTTAACAGATATGGCTTGATCATAGTCTTGAATATTTATAAGCAACAGAAATGCGATAATGGATCAGATAACAGATAAAGACCTTGCATCAGTGGTACCAAATTCAAGCTAAAAAATTCAGACTGGAATTGATACTTGTTTAGCTTTATAAAAAATCTGGAAAGAGTTGCTGCAGTTTGTCCAGTAGTCTGTTCAGGAGAATGCTATTTTTTAACTGAGTTTAATGAATAAATTGGTCAGGCCTATTCATAGGTATATTTGTCTTGACTCCACTTTTCCCTTTTCCTCTAGAACTAGTTGCTTTATAGAAGAATGAATACACTGCTTTGATATGGCCCTGTGTGCTTAAGTGGTTTATGGATTGTATGATGCATACTGAAGGTGTAATTCTGCTGTAGCTTTCATTATACTGTGATAGCGTATGATGCTAAAAGGCTTTTGTAGAGAAAAGAGGCTTAATTTTTGGTGACTGATTTTTAACTGATTTTTATTGTTGGCACGCTTTTTTTATCCTGACAACTATTCCTTCTATTTACAGTAGCTAGTAGTATATTTCATATGAGTGTATGCTATCACTGTTGAGTTTGGGATGTCATTTGGATAGAAGATACTTGTGTGATGGTCCATTTTTACAATTTATAGATGTACTGTAAACACATTTAAGAAAGCAGATACCTAGAAGGTCTGTACTTCAAAGAATATGAAAGTGGATATTTTAAACTTATTTAGCAGTATGTTGCTGAAGAGACTTTTTATGTTGCTACCTCTTAGGTTTCAAAGATCAGTTGTTCAAAAATACAGTGCATTCTTCAAAATAAAGCTATCTGTTTTCTCAACAATAAAAGGCCACAGATGATAACTTCCATTTTTACGTTCAACCTATGAAACTCCTGTTGGAAAATCTGCCACATATCTAGCTGTCAAAGCAATTTTTTTTAAATGTAGATGCTATTTAAAAATACTACTTTTTCTTAGTAATAGAGACTTAAAGTTTACATAGTTTCATTTTAAATGTTATAGTAAGTTATGTAAAAATGGATTTATAATTACTCTTAAGGGTATGTGGTGATGTTTCACCTTTAGTATCATCCTATATTTGTCCTGTCCTGTCCTTTACTGCAGCACTGAACAGGAAAGGCTGAAGAATCATTTTTCAATTATTTTTTGCTTTAAAAAAAAAAAGACAGGACAGTTTCTGTTATGATGTGACAGTAATAAATGTGCAATGAGCTGCTTTTTTGTGGGTGTTAGACTTTATTGAAAGTCTGATTATTGTTTATATAACCATCAAAACGATGTTTTTGACAGGGGACATAGCAACAGTCACGTGAATGGCTAGAGATCGAGAGAAGCACCTGTTGACCAGCAGTTGAGAACCAGCAGCTAAATTAGTTGTCATGGAATTGCATTTGAAACGTGCATCCTGACCTTACATCCCTACAGAGACATGAACTGTTCTCGTAAGGCATATAACAGCCTCCAGTAAATGGAAAGGAAAAGGACTAAAAGGAATGGAGAAGAGAGCTTGCTGCTTTGTATCATCTATCAGAAAATGGTTTCATTCTGTCTCTGCTCTGAGAAGTAGGTACTTTTGGAGCAAGCAAGGTCTCCAGTTGTGACAGATAAGGCGTTTGTAGAGACTGTACCAGGCCAAATGGATGCAAAAAGCTAGAGATTCCACAAAACCCATTATATTGGTGTCAGCTTCAGCGTACACTTCGATGAATACAGGTAGACATGAAAAGGTAGTGAATAGGAAAAACGTACACGTGACGGAAGCATCTAAAACAAGCTCATGTGGCCAGGAGCATACCTGTCAAGTATGCCCGGCCATGCTCCCTTCCAGGCTGAAGAACGGGAGGTTAGGTAAGGAAGTTGCATTTCCACACAGAGGTTTTCATACAGCGCAGAGCACTGCAGTGCATGTCACAGCCCCTGGAGGATCTGTATGCTGGGACCGGAGTAAAATACAAGAACTGCACCAGTAACAAAAGCTGTGGAGGGGCTGTGATGTGGGGAGCATCACTCGCAAAGCCACTTGAGTGTGTGACTAAGGGGAGCATCGGGGAAATCTTCTGAAGGCATAGGAATTAGACCAAAGGTGCAGGAGTTTAAAGAGATGCCATTAACATCAAATAACTTTTAATTTTGTCCTTGCCTATCCGTTCACTTTGGCCATATCCATATTTTTATGTGTTCTTCCAGGCCTGAGCTCTTTCTTATTAGCTGGTTATGGTAAGCTGAATGGCTTTGATGTTTGTGCATCCCACCATGCTAACTTGTAACAGTTGTTCCCAGGTGATGCTGCTGCTTTTGTCCTGTTTCAGGGACATGTGTTCATATTCTCCTAGTGTTTGCCCCTGCAGAGCAGCTCACTTCTGGGTCCTGTGGTTGCGTGGGCGAAAAAAAGGAAAACAACCATCATAAATAAACTGGTGAAACCTCTGTGGTTTGGCAGGTACTTTGCACAGACCTTTCACGCATGTATAAGGCCAGATATACAATTTTGTACAGTAGGCTCTTTGAACCAAAAGTCCTGATGAAAATAGTACATATAATGGACACACTGTATGAAGTTTTCATTTCAACACGTAAAATGCACTTACAGCAATTCGAATTCCATAAACAGACCTGCAATTTGAATCGGAAAATGCAGCATATCTTGATACAAAATATAAAAGTGAATTATAAAAATAATCTTACTTGCCCTCCATTGGCATTCATTGCACTTCGCTCCATTTCATAGAAATCTTCCATTGATTTCAGAAAAATCATGGGGTTTTTGATCAATCATTTCAGCTTTGACCTTGGCACACTAAAGTGAATTAGAATAGGATTTGAGCAGCAAACTGTCGGTATGGAAGTGACTACTGTAATAAAACTGCTTTTGCAACAATGCAATTGTGTATGTCAAGAAGCTGTGTTTTTAAAAGATCTACATAAGCATGTAGGACATTTCTGAGTTCTGGAGCAAGCCTTTCTGACAACAAGCATGCTGAAACACAATTATGCTTTTATCTGAAAGATGGTTTTAAGAACCAGTAACACCTTGTCCCAAAGTATGCACACTTTGCTGTCATTTTGAGTTGTGAATTAATATTTATAATGAAGTATTAGCAATAAAGGGATTTTTACTTTTCTGGTACCGGAGAATGCTTTCATAAGTGCATCAAGGTAGTTTATAAAGTTTTTTACTTCTTTAAATCCACCTTAATTACATTTGGCAGTATACTACACGTCCGTCTGTAAATTTATAGTTTATACTTACTTCAGGAACTCTCCAGAAAGACCAAAAGGCCACTACCAAAACATAGAAAAGCAGGAAAATCTCACAAAGATTCATCCTTTGGACCTTTACAAGCCTGTGTGGGTCACATCATCAGGCTACTCTGTGGAGAGGTCATTGCAGGAGCAGAACCTGGTGTTTTAAGCTGGTTTGTGGAGGATATACTGGATGTTCAACCCTTCACATTGTCCATGGCTGGGAATTTTACTCAAAGGTACTCTTCATAGGTGCTGGCACCAGCAGGAGTCCTACATAGAGAAGGCTCTGGCTGTTTTTTAGCATCAGGTTACTAAGATAATTTAGCTGGTAGAGTAATGAAAGGCTGGAAGGTGTGGAGATTTTTCTGACCGGGAACTACTACAGGTCCACAGGGACTGCTTTGGTGGTGGACTGTCTGGGGGGGAGGGTTCGTAGCATCATATAGATTAAATAACTTTTTTTTGATGGCTACAGTAAAAAGGAATTTTGTTTCTTGGGAATACAGAGGTTTTGGATCTCCCATATTTCTGTAGATACTGATTTAGATGGGAGCCAGAGGAAGCGTTGGATGATCTGACAAGAACTGCTATTAACTGCCTTTGTAAAACCCAATCTTGAATTCTTTACCTATGCCAAAATCTCATTCAGCTCTTTATTGAAATGATGATTTGCCAGCTTTGTTTTGTAAAGCTGCTGTTTGCTGCAGCACACAATATTCAAAGTTAGTTACCTCTGAAAATCTAAAAAAATCAGGTAATATGTTTTCAGCTAGATCAAAACAGCAAATGACATTTCAGAGACAGGAACAAGGAAACTGGTATGTTCACAGATACAAACAAGGTTGCTGATGCTCTCACTGAAATGCATAGTGTGCCAAAGGAAACCATCTTTATGAACATTTTTGGTGGTGTGATTGATATTTTATACTTTCATGTGAGATTGTGCGGATACCAACAGCCAGTGATGAGTTAAAAGATGTCTTTTAACATCTGCCATTGCATTACATTTGCTATGTAATTATTTTAGCTCCTCATTGGTAATGATACTCAAATGCAGTTGGATTTTGCCAAGAATAAACGTGTAAAAGAATGACTACTAGGCCATTTCTTAGACTGGAACCAGCACAAGACAAGAAGTGATGTTTTTATAACACTTGGAGACTCAAAATTACTTATAAAATAATTAAAAAATAAACACACCAAGGAGCCGGACAACATAATTAGAGTTTACTCTGCACTCCAGACAGTAAGTAGACCAAAGTCACCTGGTCTTTCTTTAAGAAATGCCAGATTTCTCATTTGTCTCTTATTTTTTTCACCCTGTGCATATACATTTTGGTATCATTACGCTGAAATTCAATATTCTTCTGTGATCTCCTGCCTTTTTTGGGCTCCAGGGTGGATGCCCATGGGGGTAGGAAGAAACACACTTGTAAAATCACAGATGTGGGTTTTTATGCTTTGCAATGCAGAAACCATCTAAAAATATTTTTGCACAGAACAGGTATAACACAGCCCTTTTTTTGACTACTAGTCCCAAGGCAGTGTTAGCAACACATCCTCAGTATGTGGGAATTATGAGAAGGGGCAGAGGTTCATTGGTGATGGGAAACAAAAGCAGCTGGTGGAACGTGGTCCCCAGCCCTGCATGACTTTCCTCATGATTTATCTCAAGAAATCCTCTACTTGCAGTACAAGGGGATGGAACATTTTCTATAAGGGTGAACAAGGTGAACCAGCAGATGACTCTGAAATGGCAAATTCTGTGCTGTTCAGTGGTAGCATAAAGCACAGGAATGTTGTCAGAAATATGCCTATGATATTGAAAATACTATTTTTTGTGATTAATGAGGTTGGAGTTCATCGAGTCCCTTTCTGCTAGAGAAGAGGGGTGGATTAACATAAACTTTGTCCTCTGCTCAGCTAGCTTCTTTGCTGAAACTTGTAAGAATGTAGTATCTCATAGATCCTTACTGTTCTGTTATCTTTTGGTTGAAATTACCAATGGATTCAAATATTATTGGGAGACTCCCAGGTAAGCACACAAACGTACACACTCAGGGACAGTAGAAGCTCATATCCTTGGGAAACCTAGCTGAAAAGGAGTTCCAGTACAAATTGCATGAGACAACTGCACAAATTTTAAGGGGGTTTAGCTGAAATCTAATTAGCAATAGGACCTTATCTATGCTGATCTTAAGTCTGCTTCCTAAGGGCAGGCAAAATAACTACTGAAGTACAACGGTGAAGGAGCTTAGCATTACAGCATTATTCACCTTTATTGCTTAAAGCCAGCCAAATGACTCCAACTAATTGATGGGAAAAGGTTGTGTTTCTTTTGTACTCACTAATTCCTAGCTCTGGATGGCAATGTACATGAGTTACCCATAAATAGCCACATTTTTTCCATCTTGTGCCTCTAATAACCACTGCCTTTTGCTTGCTGCCAAGCTATTGCTCTCAAGTGAGAAATGTTTTCTTCTGCTTTTTTTCTAAAAGTAGTGGAAAGACTGTAGGTTATACACTCTATACCCAAGTTTGGTTTTAATTCTCTCTTGAAGCTTTGAAAGAGGCTTAATTTAAATCCAATGTGCCTTGCAAGATTGTATGCCAAGTTCTGTTTTCTTTACCAGAGTCAGTGGTTAAATGTGTGGATAGGAGCTCAGTGGGAGGCAGAAGATGCTGGCTCTGGGCTGAGATTTTGCCAGCCTGCAGTAAGTGGCTCTTGCCTCTGTATGTGGTGGGGTTATTAGCCCCTGCTGCAAAATTTTGTGCCAAGAGCTGGCAGCTGTTTTCTCACTCAAGATCGTGGCTTCCAGCTCTTGACGCAGCCAGGCCTTGCTGTGTGCCATTCAAAACTGGCAGCAGGGCTGGGGTCTGTATCGGTGGCATGTGCTGAAGGACTCCTGATGCACGAGGGTGGGCCCTGCTATTTTGGAATATGCCATTCTGAAGGAGTTTTGCATTTGCACTGCTCTTGGTTTGTTAATGGCCCTTCCTCTGCTCCATACCCTTTTTTTTTTTTTGCTTGGAACTGTACGATGTAACTGCTTTTAGCCCATGTGCCTGACATCTGTGCATGAAGTAGCTGGATGATCCATAAGCTAGAAACTGTGTATGCAGATGCTTGGAGTCTACAAGACAAAATGCTGAAGATCAGTAAAGCTGATCTCTGCTCTTGTAATAGAAGGCAAAGGATCCTTTTATTTAACCTAAATTCTTGTTTCAATGCCACGTTGGATGTTGGCTCTTCCTAAATGTCCACTGTAGCTGTAAGGAGGGGTTGTAAAGTCTCCGCACCACTGGAACAGCTGGTTCCAGTGTTGGTTAAATTACTGACCTCTTGTCTGTCTATGAATATCTTTGGGAAATCAGGTAATGCAAAAACATGGGTCACTGACTGTTGTTTTTCACAGAGTATTTTATGCTACAAATCTGCAGAATGTATTGCTTGCTTTGAATATTTTTCCGTGTATAACCACAAAGCTGGCAAGTTCACTGGCTCATGGACTTACTCTCTCTGTTTGTAAAGTCCGGTGCCAGTTCATTGAATTCAAAACTGTTTAATGGGGTTTGTGTTTGGAATGGACAGCACATACAGCCCTACTGCTGTCTCCCTCCTGGGGGTATTTTTTGCAGTTATGGAAAGTTCAGTTTGCTTAGCATGCAAGCCTTCCATATGTTCTGCATTTTATTTATTTTATGATGCCAAAATATTGTTGTTAGTTTCCACTATAATATTCTTATCTAAACATTTTTTAAATTTAACTAAAAAATTAATCAAAATGTCCCATGTGGGATGATATGTGGCAGTTCTTATTTTGGTTGCTGATATGATGCAAGTGTTGAAAAATTATTTGGAGTTGGTTTAGGGTGGGGATAGGCATACAAGTTGTAGCCTATTCAGAAGAGCCATTTGGCTGAATTAATATTTGTCCTGAATCACCTCAGGTTGTACCCAGTGGCTGATTAATCTGGTAAAATTGTGCAACTCTTTAATAGGTTGGAGGTTAAAGGTTGCAGCTGAAGAGACCACATTTGTGCTCCATTGAACTTGGGATGAGACTGGGACACTGAAGCCCACAGAAAAACTGATAATCTCAAGGACCCCCCTAGATTAGCAATGCCAAATGCCTGTTTTGCAGCCTTATATTTTTTGTAATGAGTAAATTAAACCTATTCCCTTTCTTGTTTGGTGATTTGTCATTCCAGACCCTTTCTGCAGAAGCCTTCTGCACAAACAAAGGGAAGAGGAAGCAGGTCCTGATCTGTTAGGAGGTCCAGGTCTTGCAGGATGTGACAAACATTAACATGTAGGAGTGTTTAATGTATTATTACATTCTGATTAAACAGTTGTAATGTCAGCTGGCCATAAGGTCATCAGCTGACCTTACTGCCAGGCAATGAGGAACTGGTGAAGAAGCTTTCCGCATTACTCATTTGTATTCCCTACTAACTCCTAACTGTGGGTACTGCTGCCTACTGTCCTGATCAATGTTTCTTTCTGTACCAGCTTCGATAACATTATTGATAACAATCACCTCGGTACCTACATAGACTCTCTTGTATATCTTGACTCTCCTAAAAGTATGAAACACTTTTGATACAAAACAAAATTTAACTGATAATAGTTCTGTTTCAATAAAATACTATGTTAGGCACCATAGTGTAAACACTGTTAGGAAAAAACTGGCAATAGAGAAGGGAAATGGATTGGATACAGATAGGAGGTGACTGACCTATTGCTTCTCAGTTGCACGGACCTTGCTAGCACTTCACCTGTGGCTCCTTCGCTGGAGTTGTGTCAAGCGATAAGCAGCTGGGTGGGGAGAGGCAAGTCCTCAGGAGCAGTGTACCCAATATCACCAGCATGTTGTTAAGACTCAGCCGTATCTCCTATTCCTCAGCAGAGTAAGGAAATCTGTAGGAAACTGTGTGCAGAACTCTCCTCAGATCTGTTCCAAGACATCTGCCAACGTTTGGGAGATTGTGTTGCAATTACCAGCCACAGGAAACCTGGGAGTCAAGAAAAGTGGCCACTCTTGGGCTGGGGTATCCCTCGGTAGTTGCTTCCAGGAATGAACACGTGTTTGTTTTCTACTTTTTAATACAAAATTACAGATGACACAATTGTTCTCATCAATTTCAACTTTGCTACTTTGTAGAAATAACAAAATTCCAGTTAGATCCAATCAGCTGATTCTTTAGTTGAAAACTCAGTGGGTTTTGTCTCTGCTACCCTTTCTTTCTTTTGAAGATCTCTGCCTCTGAAAATGTGAATTGACTTTTCCTTGAGTGACACTTCTCACAGACACTATGGAAAAACTTCCTAGTATAACTATTAACTTTAAAATGATGCATGATGTAATAGTTATAACCCTTTAAACAGTTATTTCTCCAAATTTCTCTATACTCTAAATGCTGAAAGACTGTGACATAACTACCACTTTGAGTTGTTTTACTGTCTTGTTTGAAAGCATGCTGCTGTGGGCTGCCAATGTGGTAAGAAATACAGTAGGACTAATTTTTATTCCACTTAAAAAAAAGGTAAAAGTGGGTACAGAAAGGTCACGGGTGATGCACAAACTTTGTAAAAAAAGAGGTATAGCGCTTTTGCTGAAGATGCTCTTTAAGAGCAGATCTCTACTATTCTGATCTGAATGTGGTGAGGCTGGATTTGCGTTGGTGGGGTTGGTGGTTTTTTTTTTGAAAGCTTAAATCTAGAAGGATTCGATGGCTGGGTATCTTACCCTGAACATGTAACATTATGGCTACTGCAGTTCTTCAGAGTTAACAAAACTGAGAAGGAAAAGAAACAAGTCTATGTTAGTCTATGGTAACGTTATTGCATAAATTAGTGGACATAATACAGCCAGTAAACAACATTGAAAAGAATAAACGTGATGGGAAAGACCATTCTGGACCACTTGTCTATCGAGTTAACATCAGTCAAATCAGGGATTTTGACTTTGATCTGGGATGCCCTTCTTCGTAAGCGTCCTTTTTTATGAAGCCTGTGCCTGTCCAGAGCACTCCTACTGTAGAGGTCTCTGCTGGAAGTGGCTCTTCTGTACTGCAGGTTGGCACTGTCGTACGTGTACGTGGTGGCTCGGGGGTCACGGAGGCTCGTGAACACATCTGAGCTGCTGACGTCATTTCGTATTTCAAGTGGGCTAAGCAGCATGTTTCCATGGGGATCAACCTGTGTCAAGGAAGGAATGTGAATTAGACAAGTTCCTCGGCCAGCCCAAGGTTTCCCAGGCCGACGGGTACCTTCTGGCTCTACTGCCGAGGTGCTCCTGGGGCTGCAGTGGCAGTCATGTCTTGTACAGCATCGACAAAAGTGAAAAGATACTGAATACGCTTTCCTGACTAGTGTGAAATTAGCTATTAAGCATCTAAGTACCTGCCATCCTGACCAGGCTCCTTGGTCTGGGACCTTTTAATTCAGTTAGTTATCTCATCCCCTGTAAAGACTTTTCTAATTTTATCTTTAACTTAGATCACAGTCTTTATGAAATACTTATTTTTAATATTTGGTGACCTGACAACTGAAGCTTTCACATACTCAAGGTGAAAATAAAGTGTTGCTGTCTCTGCCCATTTTATACAGTTTTATACGGTTTTAGTGCTGTAGGTTAGTTTCAAAAACAGTTTTGTAACAATGGCTTCCTCGTATGAAAAGCACGTAGGTACATGTGCGTTTTATCAGTTACTGTAAAATGCTTGTGATGACAACTATTTCTGGAGAATTACTATATTGCAGAGATGGAAGTCCCTACTCCCCACAGCATACCATTAACTTGCTCATGTGCAGATAGAATAATCCACTTTACTCAATGAAACCATACATTCAGTTGCATTTTTATATGTTGGTACCAGAAGCAGTTGCTTCAAATTTATCACTTACTTTATTTGTACTGTTAGTTAGTCAGGGCACTGCTTTAAGTACCTAAGCAAAGAACTGGAAACTGCAACTGGTATGTACATGTCTGGTGCAGACAATTATATATGTGTATACATAAAATATTTTAATATTGTTGCCTTTTTTATGTATAAATGTAATTAATGATGAATGGCTGCATTACTACCAAGTGTTTACCTTTTCACTCATCTTTAGTTTTCTACATGTTTGTAGTAAAATCTCTTTTAGGAAAAGTTTTTTGGTGTTTCCAGGATGACTTCTGACTTCTCCCTAAAGACTTCCTAGGTGTTTCAAATTCCCAGCTATTTAAACATCCACTGTAGCTCACATGAGGGAAATACACATCAGGACACAGAACTATTAAATGAAACTTCAAAGACTTTGCCTTGAGGCTTGAGTATTAAAATTGGTTTTTGTAAACTGTGGCATTGGACCTACCCCAAATATCCTACAATCTATACCATGGCTCTCTGGGGATGCCTTTATACCAAGGAAAAAAGAAAATTACTTACTGACAATATCTAGTCTTGTGAAGCACCAGTATATGCAATGCTTTTTTCGCACTCTGAGCTTTACATTTTTAGCAAGACGTAGCAGAGAGAGGAAATGGTATAATAATCTACGGCAGCTTTGACGTATGTTCAAGAAAAGCTCCAAGCAGAGCACGGGGGAAATGCAGTCTCTGGGGGTAGCTGCAGAGGAAAGCTGGAAGCCAGAGAAAGCCTCAGTTCCACCTGGCAGCATGGAAGACGTTCCTTCCCATCGCCGGAAGGACAAAATGTTGCATGATGACTGCTGGCGTATTTACACTGTGCCAGACTAAGCACTGAAAACTACTAACTGAAAACAAAGAAGCGAAGGGGCTATTTGTACAAAAGCCACCCAGGAGAGCTGTGGGGAGAAAAGTCTTCTAAATGGAGTAATAAGTCACTACAGATAGAAGATGCTCTAGTGAGGTTTAGCAACTGATTCGGTACACGCTGAAATGAGCATTCAGTGGGAACATCCCAGTTCCCACCACTGTTTTGGTGGGAAAAGCTCAAATATTCTGGGTTAGAGAGGCCAGCTGGTCACAAACCAGCATGGTGTTTGCAATCTTTACTTGAGATATGGGCTACCCAGTTTATACTTTTTAGGTTAAGTCTTCAAATTTAAGCAGAAGGAAGATCTAAACTAGGGTTTCCTACTCTCCAGAGGACTGCCATAACTATGGGACTATTCATTACTCCTAAGTTCTGGCATTTTCTGTGGAAAAAGCAACGATCTCAGAGTTGTCTCCATGTAAAGAGAGAAATTTTTTTAATTCTCAGAGGTTTTGATAGGTCAACCTTTTCTTCCCAGCTTTACGAAATAGCTCTTTGAGCTGTCTTTGATTACATAATCTAATGTTTAAGCTAATTGACTTCAGTATTATAATAGTAGTAACAGTAGTGCAAGCATCATTAAGCAGTTATTATAGCTTCTCTTTTGTGAAGACAACTCATAACTGCCTACAATCTAACGTGATTCATAGGGATGTTTCTTAAACTAATATGCCCTGACAGTTTATTGTAAGCCAAGCAGTGTACAAATTCCCTCTTTAAGTGTTATGAATGAACCTATTGTATTTTAAAATGAGTTTTATTTAAATCATTTTAGGCGGGATGATTTGTATACATCATGAAGCAATTTAGTCTTTGAATTACTGTCTTTGCAATTCAGAGCAAAGGGCCTTACACTGATCTTGAATAAATTAGCTCAGAGAAATATAAGAGCTCTTCTTATGTACCTGTGTCAAATTCTCTGCTTGTGTGATGTGAAGCTAGACTAATAGTTAATTTCCCACGTTGTTAAAAACCCTTTCAGAATTTATTGAAGCTCACTCCAAAATATTCTTAAACTTGTGCTGCTGAGGTTTTGTTACTGAAGCATAGGAATTCTACAAATTCCCATAGGAATCTGGAAAACATGCTAATTGTTAAGGGATGCCCCAAAGAGACTTGTTATTAGTTTTTTTTATATTAACATTAGAACAAATTAACAGCAAATATGCACACAGAAAAAGCTGTGCATTTTCTGTCTTAAAGTCTTTTCTCCCTTACCTAATATGAGGTTACCTGGGGCTTGCTGTTGGTCCTGTTCTGGAGGAAGCCTGTGCATCAGAAACAGCCAGCAGGCTTTAGCTCATTCCACTCCATGTCTCAGCAATGAGGCTCTTTGCCCGCATCAGGTATGCACCGCAGTTGTACACAGTCTTTGACACATTTGCATCGGATGGCATGACAAAAAACGGGGATGAAAGAGACAAGGGTCTGTCTACTCAGTTTTCTGGCCCACTAGCTGGCTGCCTGCTTAGGAGTAGAGCATCTCAGTCCCCTTCTTAGGTAGGAAAGATGAGCCATATCAAGCTCAGAGCAGTTCTTTCTTGCTCAGATATAACACATTTATTCTTTCAAATACCCCCTTGTTGTTCTTCAACTGGAATGCCCAGATTTTTTTTACATAAACTGAACATTGCTCAGATGAAAACAGAATTTCTTGCTTAACAAATATTCTGAGCCTAAATATGTGTTTGCTTGAACATATATACTTTGCCTTGTTTTTACAATGCATGAATTTCGCCTAAAGTTGTAGAAAGCTGAATAATTGGGGTTTTTTTTGTCTTTTGAACATATCACGAAGAATATGTGAGGAGGATGTCAAAGCATCTAAAGCTGACGTTGTGTTAGTCATCTGGTATAATTATCAAAGTTTAAATATTCTTCAGATCCATGTATGTGGTGATGCTTCTTGTAATGACATTTATATCTATATTGAGTGTGCATCTATACTGAGTTTATAGATTTTTAATTTTTCGTTTGCACTGGAACTACCTAAAGCCTAAATCAGCACAGGTACATATATATGAATATTCATCAGTGATGGAAAAGCCTTGAGGTGTGCTCAGGAAACATCATAAAAAAAGAAAGAATAATCTGGCTTGTGTGTTTACTTAGAAAATGAGTTTCCTGCTTAGGAGCATCAAATGATATTGTAAGTGTAAAATAGTTAAAGTAATAAAAAAACCCCAAAACAACAGACCTGTGTCGACCACATAAAAAGTAGTCAGTCAGCTCTAGGGGAAAAGCATGTTGGCATTCCTTGACAGAGAATGGGTCTCAAATGCTTAGTGCTGTCTGGAATGGATTTTTACCTACCTACTTTTTTTACATTAACTGTCGGGAGATAAAAGGTAAAAGGTAAGAACTTTTGTTTTGTCTCAATACAAAAACATCTTTTCTTTCTCTTAAGGTGAGAGATTCAGGGCTGTGTTACTCATATAATCTGTCTTCTTGGAACAAATGCAGTAGTGTTATCACAATCTGATCTGCAAAGAAACAAGTTATGCTAAGCAGGGATATACTTATTCAGGTGTGGATTTACTTGAAGTTTGAGCTAGTTGTGTGGTTATGTGCACCCTCCTTTTTCTCCTTCCAATAGCCACTGTACTGGAAAATCGTACATTTTCCTTGGAGCCTGTGGCTGGTCTCTGGCTTTCCGTCCCAGGTGTTTTGTGGTTCACAGAAGATTTGAAAGGAAGGTGTGATGCTGTGTAGAACTGTGGAGCAAGAGACCACCCGTCACCTGCCTTGTGCTGCCATTCATGAACCCCTTGATGTCTCAGCCCCTTTCCCACTCACACTATGATTGCATCCTATCTCTTTCTCATGCTTAAGAGACATCTTCTGTGTAATGATTATTCACACTATAATTGTCTGGGGAAACAGAAGCAGCTGCAGGCATGGACTATCTAAATATTTTCTTGCAGGGTGATTTGTCCTACTTATCTGTAATTATGGTGGTTTCCTCAGTGACATCTATCTTCAAGAAATGGACAAGGAGATATAAACAGTCTTTATGCTTTATTCAGAGAAACAGAAGCTTGTTTACTACAAATTAATATTCTTTTGCATATTAAAAATTAAAATGGCATAAATTGTGAAACCGGAGAGGCTTTATTTCCACCTTGTTCAGTCTGTAGAGCAAGGGACAGCCACACATGAAACAGCAGTATGGTTTCATTTTCCATCTGGTCTTCTCTATACTGTGTTAATATCACGGTCAGTTTGCTGAGTGTTGCTCACATGTCTAATGCTTTTGTTATCGGGTGAAGGAATTTGAACTCTTTTAGTTGTGGGAGTTGTATGTCAGATGCGAATGAGCATTATCTTCACCTGGCACAAAGAGAGGAAGCGCTGTTACATATCTTCTATTGATTATAGGTCCCTGTATGGATAGGTGGTATGGGTCAAGAGTAAAAGGGAAAAAAATATCCTATAGCTGTATATACTTACAGCTGTACTTCTTCTGTGCTCCAGAAAAACCTTTCCCCTGCTCTGGTACAGGCGTCATAATACAGTGAAAAATCTCAAAACATGACAGAGCAGGACTGGGAGCTGTCTTCACTAGAGATCACATAACCTTACTGTGTTCCACTGCTCAGGTCGTGTGCATTCTTCCTGCTGAAGACAGAAATACAGCTGTTGGACGTCAGCATTTCCATGCTGAGTAAAATGAATGCTCACAAGGTCCCACATCAATGTATCTCCAGTGGGATAACAAAATCCATTGATATCCATTCATGTGTGTATATCTGTGTATGTATGCATCTAAAATCACAAACTTGCATTGTACACGCAGAAAGCAGTCTGCTCACTTAAAGCAGAATGGAATTGCAGTCTAAAATGTGAACACTTACAAATCCTGGTACAAAGTGTGTATGCTTTCTGTTTTCTGTCAAAAATATGCTGATATATGCATGTGGTGCTCTGAAAAGTTCAAGTGTGGTTGCAAATACTTCCCATCCCATTCTGAGTACTGGTCTCAGCACAATCTTTGCCAGCATACCATTTAGAGAAAAGCTTTTAGTAATGAGTTAGGGCTTTTTGTTAGTTAAACAAATTCTCCAAATATGTAGGAAAAAGAGCTTACCTGCACTGTTATCCTTTACACTTTCTCATCCTTTACTCAGTTCAGTGCACTGGGGCCCATGTAGCCGAGGCTGACCTCTGAAGAAGTGTTGCTTCCCTCTTCATCATGAACCCTTGCTGTGCTGCTTCTCACCTAGGCCGGGTTATCTCAGGAACTGTTGAGGTGCCTGGTCAGAGTTTGTGGGTGTTGTTGGCTTTTTTTGCCTTCCTTACTTTCCGTAGAAATGGATAGACAGTGTCTGCACACAACAATCCGTATCGGGGTAGCTTATCTCCTGTGCTCTGTGGAGGACAATACTTTGTGGGACCTTGGAGACTGCTGCAAGCCTCAACTGAATTTGTGCACCCACTGTAATAAAGCATCTCCTACACATTGGGACAGGAGGTGAATACGAGTAAGTACTTTTAGTGGGCTCATGAGTTCACTGAGGACATTATGACTCTGTTAATGATGCTGAGCTGTAGTGGTGTGGCTGCTGGGACACACAAGACACACACAGCTCTAGAACTAATAAAATATCACAGAGTTTCTGAAATGCACTTCCTGACATGTATGTGAAATTACAACCATGCATAAAGCTAAAGTCTTACCTGTTAGAGTTTTATGTGTCAGTCTCATTCTTCAAGCTGAACAGGGGGCCCAAATATAGTTTTGTCCAAACGTTATCACCACTGGCCACAACAGTACAGAAGTTTATAGGACAGCCTGGGTAAGACCTCATTAATACTTGGATGTAACATATTGTAAGAAAAGCAGAGAACAGAAGAAAATTTTTGGCTCATTAGGATATGTATTTTCCTCTGAGTCAGACTGGGCCAAATACACCTGAGGGAAGTGTTTATTTCTGAAAAACTGGGAAAAAATGGAATAGGTTTATAGAAGTTTGCAAGTGCTCAGTGGTGTACTGCTAAATTAAACTCTTCCCTGTTAAAAAAAATGTCCGTAGTATTACTTCTTGGAGTTTGTCTGGCTTGTTTTTTAAGAGGGAGTAGCTGTGGTCTGCTTGAATTTAGCCTGAGGGAAAAAGCCTGACATCTGTGAAAGTTGTTATAACCTAGCAGCATCCTCCTTGCATTCCTGGAAGCTCAGTGGTGTGGGCTTCATTCAAAACTCACTGAAGCAACAGTGTCTGTCGTTGCTTTCTATTTTTGGTGAAGTTTCTGTGTGTAAAGACGAACTATATAATAAACATTTCTTGTATAACACCTTCTAGAGCAAAGAAATATACAGTTGAAATGGTAAATATTTAACTTTCTTGTACCCTTGTATTTCTTCTGTGCTGCAAAGAAATACTTGTTCTGAATACTCATTTCCATTTTCTGTAGTTTCTTACTCTGTTTTCAGTTGAAGACGGAAAAAAACATATGTTGCTGTAATCTCCTTAAAATATGATTTTTCTCTAGACAATCTCAAATGCTTTTGCATATGTGTTCAAACTGCATTTATCTCTATCATCATATACATCAACATTGTCACAGCAGAAATAACGTTTGAAAAGTTAGCTTGAACATTTTACCTGGACTCTATTTGTTTCCAGTCTGCTCTTCTTGCCTGTAACTTGTCTTGCCCTGCCTGCTGCCTTTTTTTGACGTTGGGGTCCTTTCCCAAAGAATATGTAGTTTACAAAGGCATATTCCAGCAAGGCCAGAAACACAAACACAAAGCATCCCATCAGGTAAATATCTATTGCCTTGACGTAGGGAATCTTTGGCAAGGTCTCCCTGAGATGGGTGCTGATGGTGGTCATGGTCAGCACAGTTGTGATTCCTGCAAAAGGAAGAAAAAGGCGTTGACTAACAAGACAGGGAAGGAGATTTGAGCATGAAAAGCATAATGGCAGCATTGCCCGGCTACCATGCACTTCTCATGCAGATGGCTTAATTACACGATCAGATTCTTAACAGCCAAGGGAATGCATTTTGCAGGACTGGAAAGGACGATATCCTTGCAGGCCTGCTGATAGCACCTTCCTTGGCTTTCCATGCAACGGAGGGTGAATGAAATAGCCTTCAAAAGCCCAGGCTATCTTGGTACATCTTGCCTTAATTTTTACAATAACTCTGCTAGGGAACGTGGTGTTAGCTGACCTGGATAGCAAAGAGTTGATCACTGTTCTTTCTATGTGAGGAAATGCTTCTCACTTTACTTACAACAGTAGCCCTGCTTGACCCCATAGGGTGGCTTGCATTGCTCTGGGGAAATGGAATGAGTATCTAGCTTTTGACTGAAACCAGAGGACTGAAAGGAGAAAGGGAAGCTTTATGATAAAGTGATGGTCTTTGATGAACAGAAAGGGATACATATTCTTGTGCCAAAACAGCTTTCCCTGTTAAAGGGGTGCTCGCAAGTAAAGAATTTTCATCTCTTTGTGTAATCCATCACTGCATGATCCTTTTTTTTTTTCTTTTTTGTGTGTGTGTGTGTGTGTGTGTTTTGTTTTAGCTGTATGAAATTATTTTTTAGTCTGCTTTAATCACAGGTCATTAATGAATCTAGAAAATAGTTCTCGGCACAGGTGTAATGAATTGAATTTATAGAGAGGTGGGACAAAATAGAGGTGGGACAAAGTGGCTTTCTGACATTAGCATTTGAAAAGCATACCTGCCTTAAAGCACAGATGGTGACAGAAGATCTTGGTTGTTATGGAAAGTTGCAGGAAGGAACATGGTACGGGAAATAACCAACTATGTAGGTAAACCAGGCTTATTTTGTGTAAGCTGGTATCTCTCCACTGATATCAGTAGGACCTTGTGTATTAATTCCAGCCACATATCTGGCCTGACAGGACACTTTTTAACATCAATGACATGTTGATGCAGCACAGTGTTAGATACCCTTGGATACCTGAATTAGACCTTTACGCTCCAGTTTGGAAGCAAGATGCTTTTGGCCTGATCCAAAGACCATTACGGCAACTGGAAGTCAGTCAGGGTCCCAACCTAACTGCAGGGCAAGAACTTCAGACATAGGCAAGGTGACACCTGCCTGCCTTCCTGACAACAAAGATCCTACACTGCATGTGTAAGACCACAATTAATGCTGCTGCAATCAGCTGTATGGATTCAGTGCTACTGTATTCAAAGGCAACATGCGTCTACGTGGTTCAGTGATTTTGAAAAGAAGTTACCTAGAGCAACTCTGGCTGCAGAGGCATCATAATTGATCCAGAAAGATACCCATGACAGAATTGTGATCAGCGTGGAAGGCATATAGGTTTGCAAAATGAAGTATCCAATATTTCTTTTAAGCCGGAAGCTAAGTGATAATCGAGGGTATGCTCCTGAAAGAAAGAAGTCATTATATGACTAATGCCTAACAAAAGTTAGACACTGATATTTCTGGGTTGGGGAAGAGGGGGAGATTTTTTTAACTAGTCAGTGCTTACCTGTTGTAAATTCTACTCTCTTTGATACCATCTTGTAATCAACGATAGAAAATTGTGGGAGCTCGATGTTATTAACTCCCGTTACTGCCGACTCTCCTCCATTCCAGTAAAATTCAATATCATCAGTAGTGTATCCATCTGAAACAGAGGCACAATTTGATTATTGATTTTTGTTTTTGTTTTATTACTTGGCTTAAATAGTTGTGGTTAAAGTGGAAAGAGCTGCCATTAATCAGGAATTCAGCCTTCTGTTGTGTGACACTTCTGTTATCCAGAAGCCACGTAGCCTCCTCTGTACCCAGAGGAAGCTTCGAGGTGCGGAAAGGGAGAAGGCAGGAAACAAGGACAGAATTTAAGATTAAAGATCAATTTTTAGCTAGCTGTAATACTACTACTTTTCGTTCAGGCTTGAGTTGCTCAGTTTACCAACAAACTGATATAACATCAGTGAAACTTTTAAACTCTCTAGGAGGAGTTCTGACAGGAAAACCAGGTTCAGTTCCCAGCTTTGCATTTGATTTTCTATGCAGGCTGCGACAAAATACAGAGTTTGGAGCCAGTGGATGCAAAGATGATACTAGAAGAATTCAGGTGCCTGTATGATTACCTGACAATGTCTGTTGGAGCTGTAGGTATCCTTTTGATATTCATGCAGCATTTTATATTTTAATTAGACCATGCCATCTTTGATCTTCTGTTATCACAGAACTACTTCCTATTGACTTCAAAACTAGCACGTTTCTTCTCTTTCCTTTTAACAGCGATGTTGATTATTTATCATTTAATTAAAAATTAATTTGCCATTCTACCATTAGGAATGTTAACATTATGGTTACCATTTTCAAAAACATTTTGATTAAACCCCAGTGACGGAGTTTCAAAAAAATCTCACAGTTGATGACATTTGTGAACTAATATTTAAACTGGTTCCAATTTATTGCATTTTACTACTTTCTCCAGATATCTACCAAAGGAGAGAACAACATCTCATCTATATTCAGACTTTTCCTTCAGGTGTTAGATTTAATCAGGCTTAAATCATATAACACAGATCAAATGAAAGCTTGTGTTTGAACTCAAAGTTTTAGAAAACTTGACAGTAGTTTTGCCAGCTGAACCAACCGTAGCATCAGAAGCCTCTACAGAGTTAGGAACTTACCTTTTCATATACACCAGTAATGCAATTTCTAGCTAGGGAAATTAGTCTCGAGATGTCTTTTCCTATGATAGTGCCTGGTAATAGCCTCGTCTCTGGAAGGCTGACCACATGCAGAATGGGTCCGTAGTTTCCCTGGTGACAATCAGAGAAGCTCTCACAACTTGCTGCCAGGCTCAAGGGACTGCTTAAAAAGTCTGCAATTATCGAACAACTATCTCTTGATGCAAACACACAGTGACGGGCTGAACAAGGTTAAGTGTTCACATATCTTATTTGTGAGCTGTTCAGTGCCATGGTTTGCTAAGTACCTGAATTGCTCCTGAAACTGTACTAACCTGTGTAATACGGATGGCTGCTGTTTGCTTAAAACTATGCTTCCTGTTACTTACGCTAATTTTTTTGATATGAACCATCCCAGGGCTGTCACACAGGGCTCGCTGCATGGCTGGTATTCCTTCCTTCCAGGTAGAAGCCAAAAGCTTTTCACTGCAAAAGGTCAAGGTAGCTGCTTGGTCGTGGAACTTCAGTAGCTGCTTTAAGGGTGTTGCACACAAACTGCGGGGCCAACATGAGCCACATGTAGGGTGTAATACAAAATGATTGAAGGAGGGAATGAAGACTGCTAAGTCTGTTTAAAGGCTAAGACTAAGATTGTCAGGGAAGCATTAACTTCATTTTCTTGCAAATCTGTATTAGAAAAAGTATCTCTTGAACACTTTCCCTTTTTAAAAAAGATGGAGCAAAACAGAGGAAATGGTAAACTATGATCTCATACTGAAAGGGTATTGATTATGTGTAGACTCGGTACCACACAGATATCCTCTACATGAGGTAACACTCATAGCTATTTCTTTGTCTGTAGAGGCTAGAATAAAAAAGAAAGGCACAGCACTACCTAGATGTTGCACAGGTACTTGCTGCAAAGACACAGGTGGAGGTTTAGATGTGAGAATCCTGGATTCTGCTTCGGGGTTTGGAAGAAAAGGGTGAACCTGATTCTTCTGCTCTGTGCCATCATCACCTGGGGTCCTTTTCACAGCCCTCCCACCAATTTTGCTCCAGTTGTGCCGCTTCCTCATCTGGTGCGTGCTGGGACCCAGGGCAGAGAGGAGCCGTCTCCAGTCCTCAGCAAGTCCTGACTTTATTTGCTGTCTCCTGAGGAAGCCTCTGCCAGCTTCTCTGCAGTTCGTCTGCCTTTTTGACAAAAAAGGGAATAGTTTGGCCACCTTATTGCAAATAAAATTCCCTTGCCCAAAGGTGAATTATCATAGATTTAGTTGTTAAAACCACAGTAGTATGAAATAAACACCTGGGATCTCACAGGGCAGATTTCAAAAAGAAAACAAGGACAACTTCCTATGAAATGATAGCACCGTGTTACTGGTACAGCGTATGGTGATGCTTGACCTTCGCAAAAACAGATTACGGGAGTTTTGTAATGTAGGCAGATGTGCTTTTCACTAGTCTTGGAAAGGTTTCTATGACTTTGGCTACTAAATGAAGAGTAGAACCACAAGGTTATAAAGTTAATGGACCAAAAGCAAGAACCTTGCATGGAAGATTTCAGCTGATTATGTGCCATCACTGCTGGCAGGCCGTGTCTTTAACCTTTTCAAACTTAAAAAAGACTTCCAAATACCACAAAAAATGGATCTAGTGTGAGCTACCACTGTTTCTAATATGCTGATTCATTCCTTCAATTTATTCTGGTTAAAGCTGGGGGAAATTATGAGAACGGGACAGTGACGTTTTTCAGTCAGGAGCATTCACATTTGTTAGCTCTCTTTTTAGAAAAGTAATTGAGCAGGAACACCTTTCTGCAGTTTTGTACGGAGAGAACCTCAGTACAAGCATGATTTCCTTGACAGTCATTGTAGTAACTGTGCTAGACACTAACAAGTTGTAAACTGTCTCCAGGCAGTCCATTCCCTGGCGTGATATGATTTTTGTTGTGTGATGCCCATCGTTGCGTGCTTTGCATGTCATTCTAGGTGCATGAGAGGCATTGCTTTATTGGCTGAGGATGCCTCACGGGTGCAGGGCTTGGAGGCCCTCATGGTCCATAGGCGCTGACGTTGCTTTTTGCTTTCCAAACTAGCAAACTCGAAAGGAAGGCAGCTGGCTGCAGTTTAAAGACTGGAACCCATCCGGGCTCTGAACAGAGTTAGCAGAGGGCAGATGGCTCCTTCTCCTTTTTGAAGTGGATAGTGCCTTCAAGTGAGGAGCCGTAGTGATGTAAATTAAGAAACGTTCAGTGTGGAGCAGCGTTAGTTTCTGGCTAGCAGGCAGTGATAAACCCTCATTTCTGGCAGCATGCACCTTTAACACTTACAACGGAAGAAAAGCTATTTCAATGGTAGAAAAAGCGGGTCTAGTCTGCGCAGTGGCCAGCTCTAACAGGCTGATTTGTTCACTGAATTTATCTGTACTGCCCAGGTATTCCCTCGGCAGCTTTTTTCCGCGTGATCCTTTTCCCTCTGCGTACGTATCCATGTCACCGCTTTAAAGGGATGCCTCTGCTTTTGTGACAGAGAGAGCAATACTTACAACTGGACATGTCTGAACACAAATTTCATAGAAGTCAGATATCGGGAACCTGAAATATTTCAATTGCGTTCATAATAGCTGTCAAGAGTGGCTGCAGCTGTGGAGGTCTAGAATTATATCCCCAGACATGTAGGACGTAGGTGACGTTAAGGGCATTTAACTGATTTAATAACCGGAGTTAACCGAATTCAGTCGGGGCCGTTCCCTAAAAGTCAGAGCCGGCTTCTCCGCGTGGGAGTCGCCTGGGGCCGAGCTCCCGCGTGGCCCCCAGGGCGCCCACCCGGGGGACAGAGGGGAAGGTCTGGGGCTCCCCGGCCCCGCCTGTCCTCCCCGCCCGGCCCGGCGCAGCGCAGCCCCGCGGCCACGGCGGGGCGCCCGCGCTCCGCGGCGGCGGCCGGGCCGGGCCGGGCCGGAGCTCTGCCCGCTGCCCCCGGCCCCCGGCCGCCGCCGGCAGCCCTCCCTCGGGCCTCGGCCCCGGGGCAGCCCGGCTCGCCGGGCCCGAAAGGTGCCATCCCCACGGGGTTAGGCCTGTTGCCGAACTTGGCCAGGACGGCCGTGAGCAGGCGGCGGAGGAGAGGCGGGCTGGCGGGGGGGGGCGGGGGTACGCCCGGCCGCCTGACGTGAGCGGCGGTGTTTGGCGGCGTTGGGATTTAAACACGTTCGCTCGGTATTCCTGGGGCAAACGTGGGCTGATTGCCGGGCTGACATCCCTGGCAGTCTAGCCCGCTTAATCACACAATTCTCCCAGGATTTCTGCGTGTGATTTTGTTGACCTAAATAATAAGTGATTGCTAAGATTTTTTTTTTCTTTTTTTCAGTTAATAAAGGTCCCATGAAAATTACTTGATCTATTTAAGCCTTTGTTTGCTTGCTAGATTCTTTTCCAGCTTCAAAACCATTAATACATGTTCGATTGCCCAGCTCGAGACATTAAACTTCTGCTTCCTAGAAAATAATGTCTAGAAATGATAATATAGCCCTTGATGTGCCAATGCTTCTCCTTTTTCTGGTTTTGGTTTTTTTTTCTTCTAGACCAGCAGCCGAGAGTTTAAGTGAGAACACTTAGGCAGAAGTACCACAGATCTAAAAAGTAACTAGATTCAAGCACGGCAAGAAATAGGTTATGTATAAAGCTTGCTGTTCACAGAAAAAAATACTTTAGAAATGTTGCTGACATAGTGATACAGCCAAGGTTAACAGCGTATTAGATGTTAATGTCACCACGCTGTTTTATTTTCTACTGCAGCACTTACTATCTCAAATACCTCTGGGATAAATAAAGACCTTTATTACATTAACTTAACAAATAAAGTCATGGTTCTACTATTACTACCAATTCCACAGAGATGTCCAAACAGAGCCCCATTTTTCTTCTGATTCTCCAGGGTAGGCAGCTCCAAAACACCCAGCAACAGGGTCTCTGCCTTAGGAATCTGAGTCTAACCAGGTCATTTCAAAAGAGTATTTCCACTCTGTGTGCCCCAAGTCATCTGGCCTTGTGTAAAGACATGAAGTTGGAACGCAGCCCTCTTCCATCACTACTGGATCGTCTGTTTCCTAACAACGTAGTTTTCGTTGCTTAATGTATTCTTAGAATATAATTTTTCTTGTTTCACACAGTTATTATTCTTATGACTGTATTCAAACAGGAAGATAAAGCATTTCTTCCGCACACCACCGAGGTGGTCCATACAGTGGTAAATTTATTGTACTATTTCAACTTAAACCCAACATGCGAATGGAGCACCGCAGATCTGAAGATGTGTTTTGGAAAGCAATGTCACTAGTTAACATTAAGGTGGTAGAATTGCTTGAAAAGGCTCCCTGCCACCTGTGTTCAGGTGGGTGTTTGTATCTATAAGTGACTCTTTTTTTCATTAAGAAATACTTTCAATAGGCAGATGGCAGATTGTAACTGGGGATATGAATCAGGATTTAGCCTAAGCAATACTGACCCAAACGAAAACTTGGTTAGACTGCTGGAGTACTACAAATTGTCAGTTATTTAAGAAGGTTTCTCAAATAAAAATAAATTTAACATATGGGGCAATCTGTTCCATCCCAGTTGGAGACAGCAGTTCCTACCCATTAGAAGCATAAAGTCACTCTTGCAACATCCTAATCTAGTTCAGAGAGTGAATTGCAACATTGCCTTACTGTGCAAACACCTTTAATATTGGTTCGTTGTTATTGGTTGTTGTAATTTTTTGCCCCTCTAACTTTTTAAATCTCATTTGCCAGTGAGACTTCAATACCAGGTTGAAGGTCCTTTGGGAGAGGAATTATTTGGTTTTGCTTAATATCTCTTTAATGGCTAACACAGCAGGACTTCTCAGTATCACTGTAATCTCAATAGATGGAAATGTTGAAGGTTTCTGGATAAGTAGTCAGACTTGTACTGAAAATGTCTTACCGGTTTATTTGTCTTCTTCTACTGGATTATGTCAGTGATGTCAAATGACCTACTGAACCTAAAAGAAATCTAATGCAGTGCACAATCAGAAAGATACAGTAATATATTTTATCTAGTATGGCTTTCATGTACCTCTTATAAGGCATACTGGTATTTTTTTTTTTCCTGTTCACTAATAAGAGTTTCATTCTCATTAGCTAGAAAAAAACAAACCAAGGAATTATTAGGAAAGGAAAGGAGAGCAAATGCAAAAATCTTTGTTTGCATTTTCCTATGCTTTCTAATTAATTTTATGCTATTTCTTGACTATTTCATGCAGATTTATTTCTTTCCCCAAAATAGCTGTACTAAGTTGGCTATGAAGAAGGGGCACGGAGACAATTAAGGATAGACTTGCTTCCATTGAAGGAAGGACTGACTGAGTCATGATTCTTCTGCCTGGAGGTAAGATGGATGAGGGATTGTTATGGCAAAAGTCTGTAGGATCCTAAGTGAGCATGGTGAGCTTGAGCAGGGCATGATTATTCACAATCCCTCACACTTCCAGACCAAGACAGCAACAAATCGTCTGTCTAGTGGCTAGTTTAAAAGAAATAAAGGGAAATACAATGTACAGATAAACTGAAGAACTCATTGCATAAGGTGACATGAGTGTCAGAAGTTTATGCTTGTTCAGAAGCTATCATATATATACACAGAATAAAAATCTATCCAGGTTATTAAACACAATGATCCTATTTCTGACTGGAGGTAGCAAAGTGCAGAACACTTACTGGAGGAGTTTACTGGGGAAGTATCAGCATGTGTATCCTGTGCTCTGTTCTAGCTTCATAGATATGTGCTGCTGGCCACTGTCAGATGATGGGTGAGATAGACATTTGATCTGAGATAGTACAGCAGTTAAGGGTCTGACATGTTCCACTGCAGCCTGATTTGCCTGTCCGTCTCATGTCTTTCAACTTTACAACTCATTTTTACTTCATCACTGGAGTGATGATTTTTAGCCTGGTGCTGAGAGCCTCTGACTCTACACATCTTTGTGTAATTCATGTAAATTAAACTGTGATTAGAAAGCCTTGTCCATGCCCACGCATTTTGTGTAGTAATAAGCAACCTGCCCATAGTAACTCAGTGGCCAAAATGTCACTGAAAACTCAGGTGTCTTCTTATATGCAAATGTTTAGAGAACAGTGCCAGTGATTTAACTTTGGACTTGAGACATTTTGATGACCTGTTGTCTCAAAATTAGCAGCAGTGACATTGTAAATTTTTTTACAAAGCAAGTGTGCAGTATGTGCTCCTGACTGGTGTCTTCTTGTGCAGACTAGATACTTGTGTAATTGTACATGTAACATGTACAGATGCACAACTGCTATTAACAGATCAGCCCTGATAAGTACAGCCATTATACAGCAGTTTCTACAGACCTTTAGCTAGTTTCTCATCTTATAATCTAGTTTGAGTGACTCTGAATCATGAAGTTTTAAAATGGTACTTTAGTTACTTTGGTAGTTACAACCGCTGAGGATCTGTTTGTTCAACTGCTTCTCACTTCTTTGCCTGAATCCTCTTCTCCTGTGGGGTTGAAACAAGCAAAGTTCTGAAGTCACACCGTTGTGTTCTTCTCTAAAGGCTAGTCAACAGCGATCAGGGCAGAGGCTATGCATAGGGAGATTAACCCCAATAGTTTCCTTGCCTTGCCTCCAGGTTCACGTGCTGCTGGTTCCAGACTGTCCTTGAGAGTTTGGAGCTGGGATGAGAGGGGTTGTTTCTTTCCAGTTGCAAGTGTCAGAAATCCCAGGCTTCTCTTGCTTTCATTCTGAGACACCTTTTTCCTGAATCTGTTTTGAGCTTTCTCCTTCTCCCTTTTTTCTTCTCCTTTTGAATGGACACTTATACTAGACACCAGCTGTATCTCAATCTGCAGAAAGTTGATCCAAAGCTCTTGGCCTCTTCTGGTGAGGTTTGATTGATTGCTTTTTTTCCTCCCTTTCTTTTTATCTTCTATGCTTCTATCCCGGTTTGATGAGGAGAGAAAAAAAATCCATTTTCAGGAACAGCAAAATGCAGACTACAAATTGTTTCTACTCCAACCCTGGCAGCACAGGCTGGGAGTGCCTGACTCGGGATGAGAGACCTCAGCGTGTCGAGAGAGACCTGACCTCTCTGGGAAGCCCAGTGTTGTAGTCTCTCAGCTCTTCTGCTACCACAAAGGACTTCTACACCTTCACACAAAGCAGACTAAGGTAACTTGCTTGCAGTGCTGTCAGGAGCACATTTCATGTAGAGTTTGTAACTCTGATGCGAATCACTCTTTTCACCTCTCTGTTTCCTCCTCTGTCTTTCTCATCTGGAGCTGCTGTGCAATAGACAGCTATCCCAGTCTGAGCCATAATCCTGGAAGTTTTTTCTGAGTTGAGTTGCTTTACAAAGTTAAAAAGAGAACGACACTATTTATAAACACATTATGTAAACATTAGCAACAGAGGTCCAGCTGCTTAGCATTCAATTAATTCAGTTCAGTCAATATTGCATGGTACATAGTTTTGTCTGCTCGTATTGTAAACACTTCTTGCCCTTGAGCACTTATTTCATTTGACTAATTAAGATCTACTTCTAAGTGCTCTCATTTTGTTGCCAGGCAGACTCCCCCAATTTTAGATACAGCTGTTGTACTCGGTGAAAAAGACATTTGAAATCCAGGTCCATCTGGTTTGTGCTCCAGCCTGTCAGGCCAAAACCTGCTTTGTCTAAGGCAGTAGGGTCTCTGTTTTCAACAGGACTCAGGCTGCAGATGAATCAGGACATGTTGTGGTTCGTTCTTATGCCAGCACGGCTTATGCAAGTACACCTTATATTTCTATGCAATATTGTGTTCCCCTGCCTGAGATGGTGAAAACCCTTTTAAAATTTTAATTACTTAATTCAGATGTGTAAATTTTTCAGAGAGGTAAATACGGAGGCAAGTACGAGGCCACTGTACTTGGGCCTTTTAGATAAACAATGAGAATGAAGTTTTCGTGGTGGTCTCACTCACTGTTCTGACTATGTAAGTAGCTGAATTTTCAATTCATGAACAATTGTAGAAAGATTTAAAGTTATACTGAGCTACATGAAAATTTTGTTCAGACAAAATTAAGAATAATTGAGTAAAAAAAGTACTTTTCTAAACGAAATTGATTTCAAATGACTTTTGAAAATGAAATACTGACTCTTTTTAGAAAATATATTTTACAATGCACATGTATTGTGCCTGTATTACACTTTTTCTGTATGCGTATTTTGCCAAAATAGTTACACCTTACTGAATTGATATACTTCACATGGGAAAAAGCCTTGCCTGAAAAATACCATGTTGTTCTTCATGACATTGTTATAAGACCATGAAAGGAAATGTAGATTTGAGTGTTGTTTTGAAACTTTGTCACTGATCCGCTTTACTTCTGTAACCATAGGTAAATACTATTTTGGTACTGCCAAGAACTAGGAGCAAGAAAGTCCTACAAAGAACCAAAACTTGGGGAAAAGCACATCCAGATCTGTACTTGGTAACAGATGTACAGCTGTAACGGGGAGAAAAAAAAAAGGAGCTTCAGACTGAATCCTGGTCTTGGTTCTGTAGAATTGACTCCCATTGCTTATGAAGCTGGGATGGCATTGCCTTCTCCTGAGAAGATTTACCTCTGCTAAGGCACTGAGATAAGCCAGCATCATTTTAAACACCGTGACACATACTGCAGTTCACAGCTGGGCTAAGCAGTGCAAGCTACCAGCATTTTTTGGGCTGCCTGTGTTGCTGAGACTGAATTTGTGCTAACAATGATTAGGAACAAAATAGCAAAGCTACAGCAGAAAATAGCAAAATTCTGTTACTACTAAGAAAATATACACCACTTTTCATCCATAGACTTTAATACTATACAAAATCAATCCATCTCCATTTTATAGGGAGACCTGAAGTGTGTAAAGGGGAAGTATAGGAGGAATAATACAGCATACTTTACCAACATGTTGTGTTATTAATTTCACCTTCGCAAATCAATGATAAGTCAAAGACAGACAAAGAGAAATGTTAGGCCTTACTAGTCTGGTACGACTGTACAGCCTGGCCTGAAAATCAGAATTAGCAAGTTGCGTGTTCCCTTGGGCAATGAACAGGCTGGGTTAAGGAGCAGGGTACAGTCCTCCAGCAAGGAGATGAATGGCTTCTTGGACACCAAGGTGTCCGTGATACTGCTATGGTTGCCATTTTTCCTTAAGCACTAAGGAATGAGTGGGGGATTTCTGTGGCTAAAAGCATAGGCTAAAGTCAAGGAACAGGTTTTTTAGGTGGTTGAGGTACAAAGACTGCTTAGCATCTGCAGTTTTCTGTGGAGGCAGACATGCGGCACACGCTCATTAGTGGACTAATACAAGGTGTTAATGGAGGGGCAGGTGCTCCATAGAGAGAGAAGGTCCAAGGTCTTACAATCAAAGGATGCTGAATAATTTTCCATGTGCCTAATCTTATTGATACAAATTCCTGCCCACAGTAAGCGTGTGAAATATTTGAATTACGGGTTCTGTTGCTTTGACCCTAAACGTGAATTCAGATAAGGCAGTCATGCTCTGTGTGGTTTGGATTAGAAATGGTAATATGTTAAATAACCGTGTGTTTTCTCTGGAAGAACTCTCCATAGGTAATTTAGTGTTCATAGGCACTTACAGAATATAAATGAATGAGAACAGAGATAGATTGCTGAGGAGATTAGCCATATATTCTGAGTTAAAAGTAAGTCACTGAGGGTATTAGCCAAAATTGCACCTCACCAGCAGGAACAGATATATTGGATAGCAATCTAGCAACCTTTAGGTCTTGCTTCATTAGCTCAGACCTGTACTTAGAGTTACTGTGCAGCTTTTCCATTTTCCCTGGCCATCAGCACTATGGCTATGCAGCCCTGATCCTGGCGTCCAGTGTCTCGTGTGAAATGAATCATTGTCTAATTCAGTTTCCATCTACATGCTGATGGGCAGCTGTCCCTTGTACAAACCAGGCTTGCACTCCGATGGTAACAGGTATTTGAAAGACCGAGGGAGACAATCATGCACCTCTCTGCACAGATGGTTCCTGCATGGCCAGCGACATTTGGGCTGGCAGTCTGGGAAACTTGGTGCTGCTATTTCCATGGAAGCCTGATGAATTGAGGGCTGCCAATCACCAGAAAAGATAAACTCAGTGGAAGATCATATCAGTATGAATGAACTCTTCAAACACAACTGAAATGCTCAATGTTTTCTTGAAGTTTCCCACACACTGTGGTTTGCTCATAACGAACAGTGTTTCTTTGTACAGTCTACTCTTGCACTTCATGTTTGTTGCTTTCAGTTTATGAGGAAGATGAATAAATAAATAAAGCTGTTAG
This sequence comes from Aquila chrysaetos chrysaetos, assembly GCF_900496995.4. Lineage (NCBI taxonomy): Eukaryota > Metazoa > Chordata > Aves > Accipitriformes > Accipitridae > Aquila > Aquila chrysaetos. The sequence continues at coordinate 29,101,107 of NC_044004.1, read as the reverse complement.
AAGTGGTAGCAGAAAGCTAATGGAGGAAGCATTAAGAATTTTATCTGAAGGACTCAATTCTGTTCCCAGTTCTGCAGAGTAGATTCTGAGGGCTGGACGACTCATATGTGAGTATACTGGCCACTTAATAAAACTACTTCATGTTAATGTTGTTCCAGGTCAGGTAAGCAGCCTTTCCATGTTGAGACTTGAGGCATTGTGTTTTGTTTATTTGTATTATTGCGGTGTCAAGGAGCCATAGGTATAGATCAAGACACGGAGTGGATAGGCACGGAACAGATAATTTCTCAAGATTTATAATAGCTGTCAACTTGGATGCATTTGGGGCAAGGCTTCATTCTCACAAGTTGAAGTGAATCCACGAGTACCAGAATCTTCCAATTTGTTCTGGGTTTTGTTTGTTTTATACAGCAATTCACATCTTGGCAGAAGACAAGTAAATACATAAACTGTACTTATGGCTGTAACATCCTAGGACAACTGCATCATCTCAAAGCACAATATGGCAGCTCTTCCAAAAATGTGATATGACCAGGTGCAGAGATTATTTTTCCTGCTGCTCTGACTGCAGAAATACAGACTCATTTAAGAGCACAGCTGTTTCCAAAGAAATCAGCCCCTCCTCTAAATGAACCCTTATCTTTGAAAAGCAAGCCCAGCTTTTCCTTTTGCTGTTCTCCTAGCCCGGGGGCTGTCAGAGGCTGAAGACTGGGACCTGGTGAGGCTGTGCTGGGAAGTGACTCAGCCCCAGCTTTCCTGTCCCCTGCGGTCACCAGGGGACAGCCTGGGCCCTGTGTTGGTACCTCTGAGGCTACTGAGATGGCACTAAAATGAGAAGAGCAGTTGTCCAGAATAACTCTGCGTTCCTCTGTGTGCAACAGAAAAGTACTTAAGATATACCAGATAGGTGACTTGGCTAATTTCATGTGCTCATGCACTGAAATCATTGATTGTCAAGTATTTGCTATTAAAATCTATGCATCCATGTAGAGACAAGCTATCCACCTTTTTGAAAATAAAAGGGAAATTCATATAGACTATACTATCAGCATCTGAGTAACTTCTAAATTTGTGTGCAGTGTAAAAATACATTGTGAAAATAAAATAACTGGTTTATAGTCCTCTGGGGAAAGAAATCTTTCCAAAGTGTGGAAATAGAGCAGTTGCTGTGGCTTAACATTAGTGTACTGTGAAGAATGAATTATTTTAGCTTAGCGACTGACTTAAAAGATGAGCCGTAAGGAATGACTTAAACTGAACCAAAAATACATGTTAAATTTTGATCTGAAAAAAATGAAACATACAGTCCTATTTGGCTAATTTCTCAGTTTCAGTATCAACAAGCTATTTGTGAATCTGCCTCTCAGAGTATGTGAAAAACAACTCGCTCAGCTCCACAGCTATGTGCTAGTCTTTCTGTCCTCATGATGTTTAAATCTGCTGCTGTGGATGCTCATGGCGTAACTTTAAAACCACTCCTGTTTTGCTGCCAGCATGTTCTCTGCAGCTCAGAAGGATGGCATTTCAGCTATGTCAGAAGTTAATGTGGATCTACAGATTGCTGTGTGCATGCAGAGTCTCCATGGGCGATGCTTCTGAGAGTAAATTTGCAGTGATACAAGCTCAGTGTGTGTATTCTGCATAGGGTGTATGGAGTGACCTAGGGTGTATTATCTGAATGTCTTTAGAAATGATTAAAGTGTGTTTCGAATTGCAAAATATGTTGCCCAGAGAGCCGTCGCTTTGCTGTCCCAATAGGCAGTATATGGGATCACACCAGCAGCCTGCGTGTGTTGATCTCCGTTCCTGCTCTTGCTGGGATGTTTCCTATGGTACTGTCTTTCTTGTTTTATGAGTGTGCTGTGATAAAATGTGCTTTTCTGTTTTTATGGTGTTACCTATTCTTTTGCTAGAGTTTGTGGAAGCTAGTTGCTTGAATGTGGCATTTGATCCATGGCAGAGCCCTTGTGAAATAAGGCATTTTGTGCATGTCATAGAGCAGGCAGCAATGGGAGTACAGAAGAAGGCATGGATGGAGACCCACCTGTGAATTGTGAATGCTGTGAATTGGATGAAATGCTAAGAACCTTGTATCACTGATAGCTGGCAGACCAAGTCAAGATGGGCAGGCAGGAACTCTTCTGCATTTTGCATTCAGATAGTAAATCTCAGAAAGATCCCACTGTTTGAGCAACCTGAATTTTGGAATAGATACCTCGCTCGCTCTCTTCATAGTCCACCAAGTTTGAAAGAAATTTAAGGCTGAGTATGTATTTTAGAGCAATTAAAGGAATTGGCCAGAAGCAGAGGAGAGGTCTTATTCCCAGCGCTGTACTGCAATAACCAAAGACAAGTAAAACTGGAGAAAATGAGGGTTTTCTTCCCCACGGTTTGCAGGGTCTGTGGGAAGCATCACATGCAGGGACATGGGTTTATGGCTGACACGTCTCATGGGGGAGCGGGGGGAGTCTGACAGGCGGGTGAGTGAGAGAAGTTCTTTGTTTACAGATGTGGCAGAACCTAAGCAAATGTGAGGGATGGGAGCTGCCCTCATTAGAAACATCAGAAAGATGGAATCTCTTAAAAAAGGCATAGATTTGAGTGTCCTTCCAGCCTTTTTTTTAACTGGGAAGGGGCCTTGCAACTGGTTTTTAGAATGCTCTGAGCAATGAGCTCCTTTGGGAGGGGAGAAATTATGCCTTCTGTGGAAGCAATTTGATGTGCTTGGTGAGAAGAAGCAGGATGAGACCAGATGCCCTTTTAGTGGCTTTGGGTACTTTAGGGAAAAGACATGAGTGGATCCAGCTCAAAGCTCCTGCTGCCTTAGGTACCAGCACAGTCATATTCATTAGTGAATTTTTATTGCCAGGCATGAATAAATTACTAGATATCTGGTGCCTGCAGACAGGCAAAGGAAAAGCTGTCTGGGAAAGCTTGGATTTAAGACAGGTTTTTCATCTCTAATAAAAATAGCCCTTTTTGTTTGAGGTGTAGGTTCTTACATCCTTGGTAGTTCAAATGCAATCATACCCTGGATCAATGCAATCTTGTCTCAAGCAGGGAGCTGTGATAAATCTGTTCAAATCTCATTCTGTCAGACCACTCTGTGCCAACAGAGGTGATAATGAATACTTAGGTATGAACACAGTTGTTGTTTTTTCTAGCATCAAACTACGTAGAGGTTCAAGTGGAGTATTTTATTGATTCACTGCAATATCACTTCAAGTTGGTTGTGCCTTCATCAAATCATTATATATATTTAGTGTTAGGTCTATTTCTGTATGAAGCAGGGACAGCTATAAAAACAATGGAGTCAAGGCATAATTGCCATTTTCTATACTGTAGCTGATTAAATAAATCTTCCTCTTTTCCCCAACTCGCTCTGTTCAGGTTTCTGTGGGCTTGTTCTGTTCACCCACACAAGTGAAGTGGTTTCTAAGAGTGCTGCTGAGAAGGCTAATGCATGGTTCAGTGTTGCAGTGTCGATCCCTGAATCACGCTGCAGCATTACAGTTGTCATAGAGACACAGATTTTTGAGACCAAAGGGACAGTTCTGATAATCTGCTCAGACCTGTTGTAAAACACAGAGTAGCTTGCCAATAAGTAAATAACTTGCCAAATTGGAACGTAGCCTGGCCCTCCCTCTCCTGTGACAGTGAAACACATTTCACTTAAGTTTGGGGGATGCTGGAAGAGAAACCCCAAATGGGGATTTAATTTATTGTCAGAGCGGTGCTGACAGCGCATCATTTTTTTCTGCTGAGTGAAAGCCAGGTGCAAGCTTAGTCCACAAGGTCACGCCATGATTGTGATACTGGTGACTTCAAAGTGACAAAGAGTATTAGAGTAATAACAGTATCCTGTCTTATTTTCTAGGTAGTGCGGTGAGGTCAGCACTTATATTTGTAATGAAGGATGCTAGAGTGGGGCAGCTGCGTGCAGTTAGAAGTCTCTGACAGACAAGCGCTGGGTGATTTAGCTGTGGCAGTTTGATGCTACTGTCCCTGGTTGTTTGCCTCCTCCTTCTGTCTGCATCTTTATCAGCAGAGATGCGTGTCTGCATCTCACCCGTGCCCATCCAGAGCCTGCTGCAGCTGCTGCCAGGGACAGTGGGCTTGTGCCAAGGCACTGGGTTGTGAACTGCCATAGCAGTTGTAGCCCTTGCCAGAGGCTACCTGGCACAGCAGAACTAACAGCTGGGGGATTTAACATCTTAAACTGCCAAGCTGACATCCATCAGAGCTCACGTGAGAGTGCCAAGCAGTCTGGGTAACCTCCAGCCAAGTATTAAGTCTCCTCTGTCCCAGTATATGCTAATCTGTGAGAAATGGATTGTTACAGATCCCAGCTCCGCTGATGAAGCGGTTCCAGTTATAAAATCCCTTGATTTTATACACAGAATTTTCCAGTGGCCATCACGGTATTAGACACTGAAACAGGTGTAAAGCCTCTGATATGGCCTCCCCATCTGCCGCTGCAGAATTTGGAATAAGGTGAACTGCTTGAGCAAAGCTGTGAAAATGTGTGTGAAGGAACATGTGCAACCGAAGTGCTCTCCTCCTCCTAAATGTATACATTTCTCTGGTTGTCAGCTGTGCATACATAGTTCTGCAGTCCTGTAAGATAGCTTTGGAAAAGCTGGAAATGTAATTTTTTAATGAAAAAAATCTGCTGGCTCAATATAAGCATGTATTATCCCTGCATTGGCTGCTCTGCTGGAGAGTTTTGATAATAGGGCAGCGTTTGATTCTTTGTGCTCTTTTCCCATTCCTGTATAGCACAGTTGTTTTGCTGCTATTTGCAGTGCCTTAAATTACTGCTAAGTATTATTAAGGAACAATTCTTAGCACTTCAGATTTTCAGGGGTTGTCTTTGACTAATTTCCACAGCATTCCTGTGAGGTGTAATGACTCACTGCCTTTCTGTTCACAAATAGTGTGATGTTCAACTATTCTTTGAGTAGCCTAAGAGCAATTCATCTGTGGGACTGCCTGGTTGCTCTGGAGCGTGCTCCTTCTGCAGTAGGAGTAAGTCTCCCTTAAAAACACAGGGGAACTCAAGACAGGGCCAGGTTGTGGGTGCTACAGTATTGGTGTGCTCTGGCACTGCTACAGAGCTGCGCAGCTGTTGTGGATGCACTGGGGAGCGCTGAGCTTTTGGAGGGGAAAATGTGTCTCCAGCTTGCTTGGTTTAGAGGTGGGGAAGCACCCCGGGACAGGGAGAGGACTCGCTCAGATGCCACCTTCCTGCCACCCTTTAGGGACGAAGGAGATCCTGCAGCTCTCATGTTGAGGGGGAGCCCGGGAGGGAGAGAGGGCAGTGTTTGCAGCAGCTTTCTGAGCTCACACCCATGCACGGTCCAGCCACAGGCTGACCCTGGGTGAATAAGCGAGGCTGAATTGAGGAAGCAGACAGGGCTTCAAACGCAAGGAGACAGGATGGTGCCACATGTAACACTTGTGAATCTGAGCGTAAAATCTGTTAACTGACATGCTTTCCAAAGGATGCTATTCAGGGAACCACTCGGCAGCCCTATTGTCCTTGTACATGGGATTAGAAGAACATAAAGCTCGTAAAGTTCAGGTTTTTTAAGGGAGTTTAGCAATGGTGGGAAGAACACATGATCCATCTTGGCCATGGTCTAGTGTCTCAGCACTGGTTTAACTGTTAGGATTTTGAGGCTTTTGCTTGCTGTTTCTATTGCACAGTCATACTGCTTGTGATTGCACCTGCAGGTATGCACCTCCATGCGAGCCATGCATTTACATCTGCAGAAGAGTGGAGATCAGTTTAATAACTACTCAAATTTAAATGCAGGATAGATATTTTACATGCCCAAACAGACCTTTGACTTGGTTTAATATTCACCCCTTGTCTTTTTGCTTAAATTCCAAATTGTCATGTGCATTTTCTACAGGCATTGAACACTCCTCATAAACATGTGTCTTCATTCTGGTTAATTTACAGTGTTTCTGCTAATCAGATCTAATTTAAAGGGTGGGGCTGAGGAAAGGGCTGTCCACTTGGAACAAACATTTGAAACAACCAATAAAAAAGCAGAGAGAAGATTCTCGATGTGAGTTGCATTGGTTTAATTGACAAAAATGGAGCCATGCCAGTTTTCACCAGCTGAAGATCAGACATGTTACTTCTATGTGAGATTATGTGCTGCTGAGAGCTACTAGATTTAGGGCTATTAGTATTGTATAGATTTACACATCCATACAGGTCTTTTTGCTGTCTCTGTATCCAGTTCCATTTATCGTTTTCTTTCTGCATGCATCAACCTTGCATGATTACTGGCAGCACCAAGGATAAAAATGCTGTTAAGAAACAAAGTTAGGATTAAAAGAAGGTCAATGTTACTGTTACTACGTTCCTGCTGAAGCCAAGATGACTGTAAGTAGCAGCAGAAGAAAGTCAGTGGCAATGGCAACTTAGAGCACATCTCCTCAAAGTAGTGATTATCGTTCGGTGATGGTTTCCACAAAACAGTACTGCTCTCAAAGCTGGTGCCATGTGGGTTAAACCATATAACTGTACACAGTATAAAAATGAACAAAACCACTTTCCAGTGCTTTGAAAATGGTCTGGTAGTGCACATAGTGTCCAGTATCTGTCTAGCAGTGAGAGATGCTGCTTGCTGTTAGACAGGCAGTGCCAGGACGGCTTAGTGATTGCAGCACCACCTTCCCTGGCCGTTTTATTTAAGGAACAGTTCTGCCTTGGGGTTTATTTAATTCCTGTCTTTCCCAAAATTGAGGTGGATAAGCCTTTCTTTTAAAGGGATATTTTTTAAACCAAGAAAATGTTAACAATTTGATTTTCATCCTAGCTGTGTGAAGATTTGTATACTGGCACAATAGAAAGCTGAATAGCTGAAGTGAGATGCAGGAGCTGGAAGGAGAGATTGAGGGTGAGAATCTCACAAACTGTTTCTGTCACAGAAGAAAACGTCACATGCCTAACGCATGTGGCATGAACAGAGAGGTAGTGGTCACGGTTATCACCTCTTTATTCACCCTCTCCACTCTGGCCCCTGGTAGCTTTCATGGGGATTAATGGGTACTACTAAGTGCAGAGTATGCAGGACAACTGGTTTATTTGTATTCAAATGCCTAAGAAAGAAGTAGGCAGCCTGCTCTTCAGAGCTCTGTTCTTCTTCCAGGTATGATCAATAATTTTCAAGAGTTTTAGAGATGCAGAGGAGAAAAGCTGTGATGCATAGAAGGTATATTTTAGGTGGAGAATTGTCAAAGATGCCAGTGCTCCTGACACATTTACTACCTGTGGGCTTTCGGTAGCAGGTAAGCATGCTTGTTCTTTTGGAAAATCATTCAGTTGTTTGTAGAACTGATCTAAATACTCATAAGAAGTAATGCACTCTGCCAATTTTGACCTGTTGGCAAATTGTGAATAAAGATTCTGTTGATTTCTTTGGATCGGCTCAACAAGTATTAACATATCAACATATATATCTTTGGAGACATGAATTATTTATAGCAAGTGTTCAAAAGGTCTGAAAAGCAATTTTCTTTTGGGCATGTGTGCCTGGCCACATGGGTGACATGGTATTCTCTCATCCCTGATTGTGTTAGCATTTTAATTGCTTATTCCATCTAATGCTAATTTTGATTCTTGATGAGGTCTCAGTGGTAGTACTAAGTCCATTCTCACTGAGCATTCATCCCTACAAAGCTTCATTTATGTGAAAGCTTGTGAATAAAGAGGTATGAGCCAGCCAAGTGTCAGTCTGGTTTCGTTATTTGGGCTTCTAGCTGATAAAAGCTCGGGTACTTTGATCAGCTTGAGTCATGACTGGGCTGGAGACTTCAAATCAACTATCTCCCAGCAAATAAATTCAGGTACAAATTCAGTACGAAGGCAACTTCAGTATGAACACAACTTCAGTATGAATTCGCCCATTTTGATTGCTCTGGTACTATATATATATCTCCATTTCCTCTCCTGATCAGGTAGAAAAGTTACTGAAGAGATGTGTTACGCACTTTATTTTGAAAATCAAGATATGATTTGTTCTCCAAATGCATCCATTGCATGCCTTAATAAGTTTAAGCTGGAGATGAGCCAAGCAGCAGCAAGCAACATCAAGAAAACTGTTTTGTGCCAAAAAAGGCAGGGAACTGCAAAGCCCAAAGGTGGGTATGCAGCTTAATGAGCGGCTCTGTAGGTCCTGTAAAGTGGTGGATTATGAGACTCGGACAGAATTTTGCACTAGCATAAAGTAACTGGGGAGATCAGTAGAGTGATGGGCAGCACTGGAAAGGGAAGTTACAATTGCCTACCACCTCTGCTTCTCGGGAATGAGAGGAAAATGGCTGTATATGTCTTTATACACAGGGCTGTGGTGTTGCGGTGCTTCAGTCAATTCAGAGCAATGTAGATATGGACAGGCTAACCAAAAGAAGATGTATAGGGAAAGTTAATGCATGTTGGTCTAACACAATTATTCATTACATGCACATTGACTTGGCCCAGCTTGCCACGCTACTGTGTCTGTTGAGGGGGTTTAGTATAGAGTATAACCAGTATGTCCTTCCAGAGATTTCCTTGTACGTGTTGAACGGTGAACAGAGAATAAGCTATTGTGGTGACTCGGGACTGTAGCTATTGAGGTGCTTCACAGGGAACCTTGAAAACACTGTCTCCCTGCTTCTGAGATGTCTGCCTGCAGTGCCAAAGTGCTAGGATCTTAAAAATAAAACCCACTATTTTTGCATCTCTAAAGAAATAAATTAGCAGGTTCTGTTCAGACAATACTCTCTAGTAAAAACAATTTTCATTAAGCCTACTGTGAATGTTTACTTGATTGAAATAATTTGCTGGTGGAATAAAAGGTTTGTTGTTCTCAATCTGGCAGAGAATTTCTAAAATCACTATAAAATGACATTCCAGGAAAAGGAGCAAAAGCAAATAAATCTTGGGGAAATATTTCAAGTTTCTTACCAAACAATTTAAAATCTAAACGAAAAGCTGCACCTCCACTGACTTATATTAAGGCTGATACTGATTATGCACTTACAGAGAAACAAAATACTTCATTATGGAGAGTAATTTTGAAGGTATGTGCCCTTTTTGATGCTTTAAATAAAGCATCTTTCTGGTGCCATCAAGTAGAAATTATAAACAAGTATAAACATTGGGCTGAGAGCCCATCTTGTCTCTCATCAATGCTCCAGACTGACTGTATGCCTTTTTCAGTGCCTGACAATCACCACCTCACAGATATGTTGAGATATATTACATTTATGTATACACATCTAATGAAAACCTCTGCAGTTCAGAATAAATTGAAATCTTTCCCAGCAACATTTTCTAAGGCTCAAAGTGATTTTGTTTTCTTTGGTTTAGACTTACTTATTCTATATTTGTGTTACAATACTATTAAACATTTCATATGTGAATATTCCATTGTTTCGACATTGAGAAAATGTTTTTATTTGTCAAATCTAAGCAACTGACGACTAATGGAATCCTTTTGAAAATTGATGCTCTGAGGTTTTGGGGAATTTAATATCTTTTCAGTCCACAGCAAAATCTTATATCATGTGTTTCTGCAGAATGAAAACTGTACTTACTGGATTTCTGAGAACTTCTAGTTCCTTGAATGGGATGTGCTACAAGCAATGAAAACATTGCTTTTGTTGATGACATAGGTATTAGGAAATTATTTTGGTTAATCTTTGATCAGCTTGTTTCTCTGTTCATTTAACACTTCAAACTATGCATCAAAGCTGAAGTTCATATGTTAAAAATGTTTTTTCTCCTCAGTAAACTGAACCAAAATACTGTATTTGGGGAAATCTGTTAATCCTTTCTAGAATGTCATACTTTAGAGAGAAGTATTATTACAAAAAAAGATCGCTTAACTCTAACAGTGCAACAGTTGTAATGTGAAAAATGGAAATTCTTAGAAAACTGCTGCAATATTTTGCCTTGGACTCTATGCAGTCTTAACCAGTTTGTTTAGACAGATGGCTCTGTGGTCAGTGGCAGCAGCTGGTTTGACCGATGACAGAATAAAAATTCTTTTCAAAAACCTTGATAGGCATTTCTCTAAAGGCTAGCATCATAAAACATATAAAGACTATGTTAATGACAAAAATTTGCAAGTGCATGCCTGGATCCTGTGCTCATGGAAGACAATGGCAAAGCTCTCATTAACCTTGGTGCTGAAGGATCAAGTTGTTTCATTTTATAACCTCCAAGTGTTTTGGTAAGACCAATTGATCAATCCTGCCACCACCATGTGGGGCAGACGTTAATCTTGATGTTAGAGATGAATGCACTGAGGTGAAGTAATTAATTCAGCTTCTGCAGTGATTAGGCACTGAAGATGGACAGTGCTCAGTTGCTGTCCTCTAATGTAATCACCAAGAAATACTCTTCACCCTTCCTCGACAAGAGATTTTGAAAGACATCTTACAAGCTTGGATCAATCAATATTGTGAATTAGACATATTTTGGCTTATGTATTACAGAAATACATTGGGTATGTTCAGTGTGCAAGCTCACTGGACACACAGTATTTGAACAACTTGCTCCTGTTTTACCTAACCTGTGAAGGTCTTTCAAAGCACAGCTGTCATTTGGCCAACCCTCTCCCTCCAGTAACTTACAACTTTCAATTTCTAGTGTGCAATTTTGTTCATCCAGAGGATATCTGCGTAGATCCATCATGCAAGCAGCTGTTGTTGTGATCCTGTAAGGGGAGGGTGAAAAAAAAAAGAGATTTGAAACCACATTTTACTTGTTTGAGAAGGCAAAATTTTCTATAGTGGCTTTTCTGTTTGTTTAAATACAGAATGGTTATGCACATGAGTTTCTGGCATACAGGTTTTACATAGCTTGTAAAGCATGATTAAATAATTTATACAGCACAATATACTGGTTACAGTATCAAGCATCAGAGCATATGCTGAATATCATAGAGCAGGATTTTGACTGAAAACTTGATGTGCAAAAGTGTACAGTGTTTTGAAGAACATTTAGTGAGATTTCTACTTGGACATCTTATTTTTAATGTCCTTAATTCAGACATCTTCAAATTGTTTTGCAAATTGTTTTATTTATAACTTGTACTGCTGATAGCTTTCTTTTTTCATTTTGTTGTCAAATGTACCGCTATTTTAATTTTGTTTGATACATATGTGCATTTTCATCCATGCTGTGGAGATACTGATAACATCTGATTCATTATTTTTATGGTTTCATAATCAGTTTATCATTAACTATGATAATTGAACATCACCTCTTAAAAATGTCATGATGCAATCAAACACTTGTGAAATATAATACTGTATGGTGGTTACTTAATGAACATTGAGAGTAGCTACGATGTAGGCTGGATCCTTGCTCCTTCTAGAGGGCATGTGAGTTGATGTTCCGTCCATGAAGGTATTCTCCATAGCCTAAGACTTTTTGCAAGGCAGCTCCCCTCCTTTTGTTAGCCCATAAATCACAGACCATCTAAGCAAATGCTTGCTGATAAGCTGGTGACACTTGGGGGCAAGGTTAAGTGGCTGTGTGAGGATAGGGGTCAAATTATAGCTTCTTTTAAAGATCCCTTTAAGACAGACACTCACAGTGGTGCTTTCAAACTCACAAAAGTGAGTTATCACCTGCATTTGCCTTTTTTTGTGATAGATGGGTTCTTAAATGCTTATAAAACTTCTGAAGTTGTGAATGGGCAAACTTGGCTTGTAATTTTATTGGTCTCTCTCTCTCCAGCAATTCCTACCTGAGAAAGGCAGATAACCTCTTTTCTTGATTTGGATTTGATCCCGTTGTTCCAGTTCCATGTTAATTAATGCCACAGGAATACATCTGGAGATTTTACTTTTGATGTGCTGAAAGTCAAGCATACTTACATGCTGTATTGGGGTGATAATTCTTGCTGTCACAGAACTGACAGAATTAAAAGAAAAAAAATGCCCCACGCTTCATTACTGTGACATGCTTCAAATTATCCTAAGTCTACAAAATCCATCTGTCTACCTGTGTATAAGGACCGTCTAGCAAGTGGTGTTATGAGAAACAGTCCATGAAACTACTCTATAATACTGTGTAAAGTACCATGGAAATGGTATATTTATGCTTTTCTTCAGGCTGATTTTTGTCCCATTGAATTGAATTGCATGTATCTTAACAGGTTTTGCATTTGTCATGGAAAAGGTCGAGGGCTTCAGCAGAGGCAGGACCTCATTTAGTTTAGCCATGTACCAAATATACCTCCCTGAGGGGCATTGAGAAGACATGCAGTAATCATTTGTCAGATGCCTACTTAATAATGCTTAAGATCATACATAACAATATACTAACATTAGTCACAGTTAAATGCTTTTTAATGAAGGTTTCATAGGGTAACATTTTGTTCCCAATTAATAAATCAGCCTTTGTGGTAATTGAGTTCACCTATATCAACCAGATTTATTTAAGTGGGTACAGAAGTAGAAGCTGACATAGTGTTTCCTAGACCACAGAGTTACAGTGGCCAGCTATTTCCTAATAGCCAGTGTATTTGTACTGCTGACTTCTGCAGTTTTGCATATCCTACACAAGCTACATCAGCGATAGCAATGTGTTACTCTTTATAACATCAATGCAAATTAATTGTGCAGTAGTAAATAATGCAATTGTTGTATACCTGAGGTTTAAATATTCCACATAATTTTTTTTCCCCTGACATTGTAACTCTGACAACTGTATTGTCTTCTCACTGTTTGTGCAGTTTTTGGCACACTGGTTGGTTTGGTGGGTCTGACCGCTACTATAATCCAATAACAAAAATGAATGTACGTGTTACTAAGACACTGCATTGCTAATTGCAGGTAGGGTCTGGAAGTAAATACCTGGATTATGCAGAAGAAAGATAATAATTGGTTTCTGGCAGCAGCAAGCGATCCAAATCTGCCTAGCCTGTCTATTGGTAATTTCTCATCCTTCATCCTTATTAAATCACTCTTTGTCTCTATGCTACAAGGAAAGGTGAAACAGAAGCACTTAATCTATGTTCTCTGCTTCCCTCAGCTCTGTTTTCATTTCCCGTAGGGCCTGTAAGGCAGTCTCCATACTTTGGGGTCAGTCTCCATACTTGGGGGAAAGTCAAAGGTGATGGTGGGGAGCAGGTCTCCCCCTCGTGACTCTTTCAACCCCTTAGCAGCAGTGCTGAATGCTGCTGCGGCTCTCTGGTGCAATAGGAAGCAGTTGCTTCCAGGGAAGAGGGGAGTGACAGGTTTTTTTGCTGAAGTTTGCAGAGACGAGAGCTGCACAACAAGAGACAGGAAGGACAACTGGAGACTATTGTCGAGCAGGTAGTGGAGGGGGGCTGTCAAGAAGCTTGAACCTTGTGGCTTCCAGCAGCAGGAGAAAGGATCCCGCTTCGCCTGTAGACCCGCAGCTTTGGAAGTGGTACAGTGCCCTGGGCAGGGGGGATGACGAGCAGTATCTGCCCAAGGATGTGTCAGAGCCTGCTCCCCCAGCCTGAACTGCATGCCCGTGCCCGTGTGAATGGGAAAAGGCAGGCAGTAGCTACTGACGGCTCCTCCCTGAAGCCTCCAACCTGCCAGCACAATGTGATGCCCCCTAAAGCTGGAGGTGCTTAAACTCTCTTGGGAATCTTAGGCTTCCTTGAAAATAGCTACTTGTAATTGCAGTAGGAGTGCTTCAGGGTCCAGCAACATTCGTTACCTGTAGTTCATAAATCTGCCTTTCAAGCATTTCTTTCTCCCTCACGATAGATCTCAGCTGTGTAAAATTCTTAATGGCATTATGCTCTGGATAACCACAAAACTTGTTTAAGGAGAAAAATTAAACCCAGATGCAATCATAGTAATTGCTGTCTCGATTAAAAAAAAAAAATCTTTTATTATAAATAGAGTAAAATCGCAAACTTGTTACTGGATGCACTCTCTCAGTGGAGAGAGTAACTGATGGCTTGCACATGCACCAGAAGCTTAAAAATGAAGACATTCAAATGCAGAATACAAGGGTGTGATGGTAGGAAGGGGAATGCAATAGTCTGAAGATAGGGCAAAGCTAGAATACATCTGTGTTCAAGAGGATTAGTCCTGAAAAATCCCTGGGCACAAGCAGTTTGTGGCAATGGTGGAATATCATGAGGCTCTGCAAAAGTTTAAGTGGAGGACTAATCCTACACTTGAAGCAGAGCTATTTATATGTCAGAGTAGGATATGTTTCTTCCAGGCTTTCCATTCTTAAAACATGTTTTAAGTTCTGGTGTTGGGGCTAACTTATTTTGTTTGTACAGTGTCTTTTACCCTACTACCCTTGCATTCTTTAGATTCTTTTGAATACAAATTATAAAAATGGGATTATGCAAAGAAGACAAGCAGTTAGGTGGAGATATAGCATTATGCTACTTTATTTCATTTATGTCAATACTCAGACATTCTGGGTTGGAGTGAAGTCTGAATTGCTAACAGGCAAGATAAATAACATTTGCAAAAAAGCAAAATGATTTTTTTTTTTTTTTTAATTGTGGCTTGGGGTGCAAATTATTTGATCCACTGCTTAGCTTTTATTTTGATATCTGACTCTCTGAATACCACATCCTTACTGTAGAATCAAGTTATTTTTGGCAAAAAATAAAATTATATGAAAACATTGATGTCCTGTATTTGCAAAACTGACTTCATTAAGTAATACTGTCAGAGGTTTCCCTGCAGGCCAGCAGGTCTTGTAGAAACAAATGGTAAAGCTTAAAATTTTGGGTTAAGTCATCAGTGAGCAGTTAAAGTAAGTTTCAGAATGAGTGTGGGAAGTGGAGTTATGGTTCAGTACTTAGAGCATTTAATCAAAATGCTGTCAAAAAGCTGTTCCTCAATTCTTGAAGAAGAAATAGAAGTGATATTTAAGACAGCAATGACAACTAAATGTGGAGATGATCAGAGCTAAACAATGCAAATTCTGTCATGAAATGTTTCCTCTGTTTGGAGGACAGGTATCAAATTTTAATATGTTTGTTCTTTTTCTCTCAGTCAACAGAGCATAAATTATAAATGTATATGAAGGTACGAACCGGGATGGACTCGTTTTTCCTTTTCCTTAAAAGCAAAATAAAATCTTCAAATCAAATAAAGAATAACCATGCTTCTCTTAGCCACTGCAGAGCTTGGGCTCTAGTACACACTGGAAGTGGACTTTTATATCCCAGGTAAAACATTGCTTTTATTAAATCAGTGTTAATTTAACTTCAGTGGTATCAGGGAACTTAATACCATAGCAACTGTTTGACATCAGAACCCAGTCCCATATCCCTGGTGTAATTGGCCTAATTTTTCTGGAACTTGGAAGAATCTTGATGTTTAAGATTTAATGGGATGTCTTGTAAGAAGAGTTATTGAAGGAATAGAGGAAGGCAGAAAAAATGTATATTTAATCTGGAATTTTTTTTCTTTGTCCATACCATTTACAAGGTTTAGAGTTGTCATGCCTGCTGACACTAGATTTCTAAGCAAAGCCTGTGTGCTTGACCCTGGTAGAAAATGTCAGCTCTGAACCTGCAAACATGCCCAACTTCTAGTGCTTGGAAGAGCCTACTTACAGGATGTACATTTGAGCATTAGCGTTATTTAGCTTGGTATCATGTATTTTATATAATGTAGTGTGTACTTGGGAAATCTGTGTTCAACAGTCTGTGTATTGCTTGTCTGGTCAAATTCTATTAAAAAAAAGTTACACGTGTTAGTAAAATTGGGAAGGGCCAATTGATAAAAACATTACTGTCCTCACTGCTCTTTCATTCACATATATTCTTCTCCCCAAAAGCTACTGAGCTGCCTGCTTGGGCTGCCGTGCTCTCCTGTAGCTCCCCTAAGACACTCCTTATCCCATTCCTTTTTCCCCTCAGTCATATCAACATAACAGCTGCCCTCCCAAATAAGACAGAATTTGCCCAAGTTCATTATTGTTCTTGTTAGGTTGGTTTAACATGGATCAGTTCATCAGCTGGGCTCACTGCTGGGCCCCAAAGATGGTTAAAGGGCATCATCTCTGAAGAGAGTATCGATGATGAAGAACTAATGAAGGCAGTGCTCGCACGTAACAAATTTTGTGAAGTTATTCCATTGTCAGTGTTATGTACCAGTGAATTGCCAAGGTCAGCCCATTCCTGGTAAGCTGCTTGAGCTTTGTCTCAGACAGAAGTCCTGGAAGAGTCAAAATGCAATTCTTAAATACTGTTTCCTGTCCATCTGAGCAGTAGAGCCTAATCCTGTGGGATACATTCAATATGTCTTAGGCAGTGGCAAGCCACTGATTTAACACACAGTGTGACAGCCATCTAAGAGAGAAAGAATGGTTTGTGACTGTGTCGTTATATGTCCAAACGATTTCCAGGTCTGATGCAGGAGATGGTGGTTTGCAGTAAGCATGTGCCTATTGCTGTTGTGGTCATTTCAGTTTTCTCCAATTAATATTCTTTAACATAACCCAGGAACTAGTTTCTTACATTGGTTTTGTGCCTACAAAGCTATGCAGTGAATGGTGTCTTTTTCACTTGTATTGGGTTTGTGTGGTAAGGTTTTGGTAGCAGGGGAGTTACAGGGGTGGCTTCTGTGAGAGGCTGCTGGAAGCTTCCCCTATATCCAACAGAGCCAATACCAGCCGGCTCTAAGACGGACCTGCCACCGGCCAAGGCCGAGCCCATCAGTGATAGTGGTAGGTTGACCCTGGCTGGGTGCCAGGTGCCCACCAAAGCCGCTCTATCACTCCCTCTCCTCAGCTGGACAGGGGAGAGAAAATATAACAAAAGGCTCGTGGGTCAAGATAAGGACAGTTTAATAAAGTGAAAGCAAAGGTCATGCGTGACAGCAAAGGAAAACAAATGATGTTATTCTCTACTTCCCATCAGCAGGCGACGTCTGGCCACTTCCTGGGAAGCAGGGCTTCAGTACACGTGGTGGTTGCTCTGGAAGACAAAAAATGCCCCCCCTTCCGTCTCACTTTACTTAGCTTTTATAGCTGAGCTGACGTCATATGGTACAGAATATCTGTTCAGTTAGTTTAAGTCAGCTGTCCTGGTTACGTCCCCTCCCAAGATCTTGCCCAGCCCCAGCCTGCCACTGAGGGGGGAAAAAATGTTGGAGAGACAGCCTTGATGCTGTGCCAGCACTGCTCAGCAGTAGCCAAAACACTGGTGTGTTATCAACACCTTTCTAGCTACCAATGCAGAGCACAGCACTATGAGGGCTGCTATGGGGAGAATTAACTCTATCTCAGCCACACCCAATACATCACTGAATAAAAATCATGAGTTCTCTCTGAGAGTAGCTGGTAGCTTGGTGGTGAGGGGAAGGTAAAGCAAGAAATCAGAAATCATCTTAAGCTCTCCCCAAGACATCCGCCCTTGGTCAGTGCTGGGGACAAGGCTAGATGGACCTTTGGTCTGGTCTCTTGTCATAATTTTTAAGTTTCTGACTTTTAACCAAATTTAACAACTTTAGTGGAGGCCTACCCCTCACCACTTTGTCGTCCATTTCAGGCTATCTTTCATTCTCCAAATCCTTCCTTTCCAAGTCCAGCTCACCCAGCATGTTTATATGGATCACCTGCAGGTGCAATAAATGAGTTTGGGGTAGTGCTTCTCAGGGAAGCAAGGTCTAACTTCCTTCAGAGGATCTAATACACAATGGAAGATGGGTGGAAATAGTCCAGTCTTCTACAGGAATTACAGCAGTACAAAGCAAGATTGATTAAAAAAGAGGAACATGTATCCATGATATTTTACTCCTGTATGCCCAGGAAATGTTTTCTATTCCCAAATATTTGATCTAGCCTCTTGCACCTGTGCGCAAGTGATGGCACTGCTTGGTCTTTAGGGCTCTAGTTGTATGAGTGGTCCTGCTGAGTTACTCATGTGGCCTTAAATTTTGTCAGCAGAGATTGTGGGATCCACAGACTAAGGCAAGTAGAAGTGGGTGCAGTGCATTCTAACATCTTTAGTGTGTATGGTAATATATATTTTTTAAAGCCTGAATCACGACATCATGTAGACAGAGAGATGAGATGTGGATATTGTCACAAAATACCTGAAAAAAATTCACAACTCCTTCATTCCTCTTTAGACATACACAGCCACAAGACGTGCAAAATTAAAAAGGAGAGCTCTTGGACTTGTGCATTGTAGATTCATTTATGCCTCTGTAAGCAAGCCTGTGATGGTGTCAGACTGAGTCACTGGCATTTTGTGCCAAGTTGGAGCAGGTGTAAATAACTAATGCATGCTACAAAGCAGAGGAGCTGTAGGGCTGTATCTTTATCTCTGGCAATTCCAGCCATTCAGGGTGAGCAAACTATTAAAGACCACAGTATGACAATCAGCTTTGTGCTACCATCTATTCAAGTGTAAATACCCTCTTGCTAGACTGAACTGGCTCTGAATTTGAAACCTGTTATCAACATGCTGTTTATCCCCCCCCCCCCCCCCATATAGGCTGTATTTGCTTTCTTTTTTCTCTCTCTTTTTTTTTTTTTTTTTTTTTTAATGATGAAGGGCGGTTTGCTGGAAAAGGTCACTGCCAGTCTTCCTTTAAGGATCCCAGGTTCTTGAAGCACTTTGACGCTTGTGGGTTTTCTGACGAGGGCTTGCAGCTGTAATGCCTTGCGATCATGGTGCTGTGATCTATAGGACAGTAGTGTGTGCTGCCTAAGAACTGCCTGCAACAAGCAGATGGCCTCGAACCTTCACCACCAACGCCACCTTGAGCACTGGGCAGCTGCATGCTGGCCCCTCCGCTGCGTTAGCAGAGGTATCTGTGGGGCGGTGGTGTTACCCAAAACAAAGTGTTATTTCTCATCAAAAAGAAGTCTCCTGTTCACAGCACGTCTCTGTGAGCAGCCGTGGGGCAGAGTCAAAGGGGTGGTGGGCTGCAAGGAGTGAGGGCCAGCAAGCGGCTGCCTCCTGGAGAGCAGGACCTCCTTTAGCTGGCCCTGCTGCTGACCTCCTCTTCAGCTCACGAGCCTACAGATTCAACTGCCATTCCTCCTTAAGAACAGATCTCTTATTAAGCTCTGTAAATCCAGAGTGAGAGCTGCTCCTTAGTAACAAGTGTGCGGGTGGGCTAGACTATGGCATGTTGTCAAGGTGAGAACCTGACGGGAAGGATTTGTTACACTCCCTCACTGCCTGCATCACGTTCTCTTCGGGTTTATTCAGTGATCCACATTGAAATCTAGCACTACGCTGTCGTGCTCAGCATATTTCAAGATTTGATTTGGGGTAGCAGCTGGTTGATTTGAAGGTAAGTTTTGGAGTCAGGAAAAGAAAGCCAAGTATATTATAAACACTAGCTCAATGGATATTCATCCCTGAATTCACCTTTACAATGAACCAGATCTTTGAATGTAGAGACTGTAAAGCATAACCTAACACAGTAACATCCACATGAGGAGGTGTTCAACTCTTTCAGGGTCTCTGATTCCTGGGAAGAAGTCAGGATTTCTTACGCTATACTATGTATGCATTCTGGCCAACTCTTTTTCTATTTTGTTCACATAGAACATCGACTTCTACAGGCAGTGCCAAGTAGAAGTGTCTCAAAGGTTAGATAATCTTTGACTTGAGTGCTGTAGGCACTAAAATATTTTGAGGAAGGGGATATGACATTTCAGTTGTCTTGGGAGATTTACCTTGGCGCTCAAAGTAATTATCAGTAAATTAATCATCGTTATTTTGCTGAGAGAAACAAACCCTTGCTGAATAGTCTGTTTTTTAGCTGCCAGAACTCTGCTTCAGAGGACAGTTACCTAGTACTATCACAAAGCAGGGATGGGGTGAGGAGATTACCCAAAATGGGGACAAACAGGCTTGCCAGCTCCTGCCTTCCCCAGGAGGAGAGCCTGAAGCTCCAGGGCAGCAGTGGGTGTAGGAGGCAGTGAGAAAGGGAGAGATCTGATGTGGAGGAGTGGGGGGAGAGAGGTAGTGGGAGAAAAGGTCTGTAAGAAAACATTTTGCTTTGTCTGAATTAGAAACTTCTAAAATCAGATATGTACTTTTTATAGATAAGGTAAGATCTTTTTCTGTTCAATACAGTGTATCAGAAATAATGCAAAGTAGAGTGAAGATGAATGACTTGCTTGTAAAGATCTAGAAATATAAAAAAAACCCCCACACTAAAATGTTACAATGCAACTCTTTTTAAATATTAGCAAAAAGCTCTCTTTCCTTGATGCTTGTAAGCTAAATTTCAGTGCAATGAGAACTTTTACTGCACAGCTATAAACCCATGAAAATAAATTTTATAATATAAATCCCAAGAGAACTATAACAATACCAGGGCAAACAAGATACTTCAATAAAAAGTGCCTGAGAGTTGGAGCTGAAATTTACTGCAAAAAGTAATTTAGTTTGACAGCACAAGTACGTTGCAAGCCAAAAAGAAAAAGAGAGTGAGCCAGATGGGAAGTGCTTAGCATAAAGGAAGGTCCAAGAGGGAAGTAAAGTCAGATAGCTGGTTTTCAGTCTGGTTTTAACAAAAAAAATGGTGCTAAATCTGTAACTTTTTCAGTATCTCTACACAAACCTTCTAAAAGTGACTAAATGCAAGAAGAGTGATGTTACAACTGAAATTCCTAGCTGCAGATAATATCCACAGACTGAAATATCCTGCTTGAGGGAAGAGAGGTATGCTAGATGGCATCAGTGATGTTTAGTGTCATTTGGTATCTTCATGTTTTGGGATGTTTGGTTTTTTGTTTTTTATTCCAAAATAAAACCAAACCAGACACCAAGATATGTATTGTGTATGCATGAAAGACAGACATGCACATGCTCAGATGTCTCCCGTGCTTTGGCAGAAGAGGAATCTAGGCAACATCTTCCACAACCAGCCTGGTTTGTAATTGGAAGGCTTCAGGTTGTGCTTGGTCAAAATGACTGGCAAAAAAGATTGTTTCTGGGATCAGACATTCTTCATTTTGACCCATCGCTATCTAACTTCCTTGTAATGAAGGAAGATCTTCCTGGATTTTGGAAGCAGGGGTGAGGCTGGAAGAGAGTTCTGTCATTTCCCTGTAGGTGCTGTGCGACCCTTCAGGAACTGTGACTTCTCATGCAGCTTCTACATGTCAACATTACCCATATTAGTGCATCTCAAAGAGAAACCTGAAGTCAGGGGAGGAAATGTACAGAAGCAAGGATTAAAACAACTCCTTGCTTTCATCTTTCTTGCCTTCTTCTGATGTCTGGCCTGTTGGATTTTCCAAGATGGGGAAGTCTGCTCCTTTTCCAGTGGTTTTAGCTTTACCTATGCACTGGAAAAACAGGCCAAAACAATGTCTTTGGTACTAACTACACAAACTTGGCTGAGAAAAATAGAGATCTAGTGATTTTAAATGAAGATAAATGAGGTGTTATAAGCTTTCATGGGTGGCAGGGAAACTCTTTCATAGTTGAGAAGCTCAATCTTTTCATGAATTTGCAAAACGCGAGAAACAGAATGATTTTGAATGTGGCGTGTCCTCTGACTCTCTGTTACACAGTTACTATTCCTGAAAACACAGGTTGTCAGCCCTTACTGTTGGTTCACAACACCTGTGTAGGCCAGCAGAAAGGGGCAGGGCTCTGAGAGAGGAATTGGGAACACCTGGGGAGGTACCTGCCTCTTTTTGTTGGTTGTGTCTGGCTCAATATCTAGCTTCTTCTGGAGCCATGAACTAAGCAGAGAGCTGCCTTGGGGTGGGGGAGGGGAGAGGAGGTAGAAAATACAAGTGCATGCTAAATTTCTGTGGTTTTTGTGGAAATGGGTGCCTGACCAGGTGCAGTGTCTGTTTAAATGTGAGATGCTAGGCTTTTTGCTGATGGTAGGTGAGCCCTGCTTCTTTTTTAGCTGTAAGGAAGAGGAAATTAGTAATTAATCAATTGCAGAGAAATTTGACTTGAGATTTTTAGGACTTCATGGTCCTATGTTGTTTGAAACTACAGTCCCTGCTTCTAGGAGAGTGTAATGGAGAGGGAAGGCAGCATTTTCTACAGAGGTCCTGTGGAGAAAAGAAGGAAGGGTAAGAGACGGGAGGAAACTCTGATGCAAAGGAAAAGAGGATTCCACTTCAATCTCTGGTTAGTTTTATGGCCACATTTCTTTATAATGAGCTCATCTATGAAATCTATTGATGACATGTATCACCTATGAAAGATTGCAATAGCAGCAGTAATGGTTTCTTAACGTATGGTACTGTACTGCTTTATGTTTGTAACTGACTGTAAGACCTAATACTCATTAAAATATGCTTTTATCACTTATAGAGAAGATCTTAAATTATCAAGCCTTTACAGACCACTCAAGCAATTCTTAATATAAAGTGTGATTGTTTTCTGAAGACTTTTCTCAGGTCTTTGGTATTCACTGTTTTACCATGTTCTCCCATCCTGACCAGACAGTAAGCACACCTCATTTGTTCCAGATAGGTAGCTGAATGTGAAAACTAATAATTCCAGTCAGTGAAGCTGGCAGCGTAATTATGTCTTGATACATATGTTGTGAGGAAGCTTGAGTGCATCTGAAGAAGCTGAGCTGCTGCAATTTATCTACCATGTGCGGTGACTGATTTAATTGGAGAACTGAAAGTAAAATGAAAATCCTGCACTAGGACCTTAATGAGACGATCTTTGCTTTTGCCAAAATATTGACCCTGCTGGCAGTGTAAAGCGTGAACAAAGAAATTGGATTGCTTTCTTGCATACCCCTGACTCGGGAGGAACACTGGCGTGATTTTTGTGTAGAAAACTGATTGATGATCATGCCCTGTCAATGGATCTTAACTGGAAAACAAGATAAATCAGAGAAGAAATGAATGTTTTCATTGCATGTGGCCCAAGACTGATTCTGTGACAGTGAATAAGTTTAAGGCATGTATTATTTCAAAGGGATTTCTAGTTGCAACAGCTTATTAATTCTCATAACTTTTTGAATGAGCATAAATTAACATTGAAATAAACTTGGGACAGTAAGGTGTTTCTGTTATTCCAGTACAGCTTTTTTGTAGTTCTTATGCCTTATTTTTCTTTCTGAATTCTTCTGTTGAGTGAGTTAAAACAAACATAGGAATAAAGATTGTACTCTGCCATTCATTTTAATTAGAAAACAAGATCTGGGGCGCAGTGGGAAGGGAAGGATCTTTGCGTTGTTGTTAGTACTACTGGAAATACCACCTCATGATATTTCTTTCATAAGCTGATCAATACGTGTCTTAAAATACTTGGGATTAGTAGGGCAAACTATTAAATAGGAAGTTTTTTGGAGAACCATGTTTTTCTGATAGTTACCCCTCTAATTTGCAGCCTGAATTGATTTATACCTGGCACGTACACCTTTGCCTTTGGGACAGTATTGTCCTGTGGCTTACAGAGCACTTTTCCCTAACATAATTTTTCCTCTTTCTGGACAAAAAGCACATCTCCTGTCAGTACTTCTTTTGCTGGGTGAAGCAAAATTCTCTGTCCTTGTTAAGCAGACATGTGTCCTTTCCCAGCTGCAGTAGCACTAGATGAAGAGGTTATCATCTTCTAATTTATCCCCCCCTTCCCTGGAACTTAAAATCCATTATTATCTACCACCAGAGCTACTGATGTGAAAACACCTTGAATATCTTTGTGAATCTGTTTTTGTTGACTGGTAGTTAAATTGGGTAAGGTGGTAACTAGCTCATAGTGACTGAAGTAGATTAGGAAGTGTTCACCAAAGCAACCTTAGTTAGCATCTCTAAGAGCCATAATCACTAGAAGAGAAACGGTGACAGGTAACTTGGTGTAGACTGGGAGAGACCTTCTTAAACCAGCACAGCATAGATTAGGAGAGAATATATTTGTACATGTGTGGGCTCCTCTGTGTGAATGTTTTATCTGATCTTGTCCTTTTCACCTAGTTCTTCAGCTGGGCGTGCATAAGATGGAGCAGGTTAACAAGCCCCAGAGAGTAGCTTAGTCATACTTAAAGCATTTAGTTTCTCCTGACTGCCAACACCAATGAGTCATACGCAGATTTCATCTGAATGGGTCACATCTTTGAAAAGAAAATTGGGTTTGTGCCAATGAGATATTTTTATCCTAAAAGATCTGTTAACTGAACTCAATATTGATAACTTTGAACTGGTAGGGGGTGGATATTTTGTATTTGAAGGTGTTGGGTGTGTGTGTGAGTATTTTCATTGTTTTTGTCTTTCAGTAGTGGTAGTCATTTTACAAGGTGGGTAGCAGCTGTGTATACCAAAAGTGTCTTATGGGGAAGAAAAAGGTATAAAAATTGTAAGCAGTTCTAGAGTAGAACATATATATTTATTTGTTTAACTTTATTTATATTTTAATAGAGGTGAGAACAACTTGCTCCAATGTTGAAGTTTTGTCTTGTTTTTCTTTTGGTTTTAGACTTCCTTTATATTAAAAATGTAATTTCTTTTTACTTTTAAACAATGATACTTAGTGCTCTCTTATATTCACTGAATGCTGTGTGCACCAGTAATGCAGCAGACAGATACGTAGCTGTATAGCATCTTGAATGCACAACATCTGTCGCTGCTCCTCTGTAAACTGAACATCCCTCATAGACAGACCGCACAGGATCGTTATAAATGGTGTTATTTCAGTAATTAAATGTATTTTTCATAATTTGAAGAAGTGTGCATGTCCTATAGACAATATACTTCTATAAATGCTTTCCCCATGATAACTTGGAAGACCTTATTTTGTCTGTTTGCTATTTTTTCCAATTTTTTATTTTATTTTATTATTCCAAAACATACACATTACTTTTAAAAGTTTCATTAAAAGATTGTCTGGTCATCCAAGTTAGGCACTCAAAATCCACTAGCTATTCTAATTTCTCCTCAGCACAGAACATTTTTCAAACGCATGGAATACAGGACAGCCAGAGAGACAGACCTCTTCAAGTAGGAGAGTAAAAGGTCCAACTAAGTACTTGAAGTTCAGGTTGTCCGCTCCATGCCTCGTTATGCAGCACAGACATACTTTTTGATACTTAGCGTTTCATAAGGCTGGCAGGTTGCAATTAAAACTGTGCCAATTTGTATCTGAAATCCAAGAAGAGGTATGAATAGAATCTCCTGGTACCTTTTTACATATTCATTTTGACTGTAGAGCTGCAGTTAGGGTACTCACATAGAAAGGCTGTCTAGAGAACACTTGATTTTTCAGTAAAATAATGAAGGTTAGCTATGTTCTGAGTGGTGGTGCAAATACATTTGGCAAGATTGTGTGCACTTGTGAAATGTGAGGAAGTTGGATGTTACGCCAGTGTGGGGAGGTATTAGCAATTGGCTCTTCCAGCAGAAAGACTCAAAGCCTTGATGAAAGAAACAAAATAAGCACATTTTATGAACCAAAGCCATGAGCTGAATGAGAGCAAGACTTGTCTTCCTCAGGTCCGTAAACATCAGCACAGATAATATCCATGTACTTTTGAGAATTTTCTGGCTCAGGGTCTGGTGTTGACCTATGTCAGGCCTTCTTGTCACCTTTTTCCTCCTGCCTTGAGTAAGCTTTAATATTCTGCAAGCTTGGACTCTTTAGCTTTTTGTTCCCTCCTAGCAACATATCTGCATTTGATTTCTACAAACTGTTGACATATAATTCCTCACAGTATCTGTTGTGCCTGTTTCTTCCATCTTTAGCTTTAAGAGCACAGTATGATAGGCTGTTGAATGCTACTGTGCCTTTATTCATGCAATGTTCACAAGGACAGAATAAGCAAAAATCTCCTTAGATGATAGACATGCTCTTTACTATAACATTAAAATACTGGATGAAGAATGAAGCTTATACAAACAGACAAATTTCTTTTCTGCTCAAGTTGTCTGACTCATTAAGGAGAGTTTTCAGATAAAATCAAGTTGTTCATGGTGTTTAATTCTCACTTTGTGTTGTTTTGTCACAACCTTGCTGTGTTGCGTGGCTTCTTGAAGCCCCAAGAAGTGGTTGGGTAATTTTACTTGTTTTTTCTCACGGGACAAGAGAGTAAGACACTGCTGCGTGACTACTGTATTGTATTTTCTTCTGGATTTCATAGTTCAGAAGTTCTTCTCTGAAATGTTTTAATGATGGAAGCTGTAATAAATTACATGGGCATTCTTTCATCAAGGTAGCTAATGAAAATATAGAAAAGTATGAAAGACATCATGCCAACCTGTATTGTTCTGAAACTCTCATCCTTCCACTTTCCGTTCTGTATAAATTTTTTGCTATTATGTTTAGTAGCTAAATAACATGTTATTGCTAAGGCTCAGTGTTCAGGTAAGCCTAAAGAAAAGGTGCTCTACAGCCTTGATGACAGCTCAGTGGATGGATTATTATGAACTCTAGATTTTCAAAGAGCAAGATGGCTTACTTCAGAGATAAGAAAACAGACAGTTCCTCTCTTACCCCCAGCAGATCAAGATGCAAAAGGAATATATAATTTATAGGGAATGATTTACACTCTGTGTTTAGCCCCTTTTTTTGCTGTTTCAAAACCATCTGAGAGAGCAGGAGTTCCTCAGGTGAATAGGCTTAATGCTGTTTGCTGGTTTTTGCCTTCTCTTATGGGCTGCAGATGGTTCACTATAAGGAGCTATCACACTGTGTTCAGATTCCACACTGGTTGTCCAAGGGTTTCACAGAATGATTTCTTTTCCTTGAATGGACACCTTATTTTTGTATTGAAGGAAGGAGCTGGGAACCTTTCCAGGAGAGGGATCTAAAAATGGGTTTGGAAATGTTATATATTGAACTTTATATATTGCAGCTTCTACAAGTTTAATACAGTCTTCCTGGGTCTAATTTGAGGCTCCTTTGGAAGGAGGAATATTTACGTATAAATTTTACTTCTTGTTACATTTACACAAAATAAGTGCATGCCCTGGTATAGTGGGAAGAACTATGATAAGTTTTTCTTCCTTTGATCTTTTAACTCTTCTTGCTATGGCCAGGGCTGTCTCTTTGAGTGTACTAATAGCTCTTCAATTTGGCAAATAATACCTTGGTTTTACTGACAAAATTTCCTACAGGTGACTGAGTATGGCAGAAGATTGAGTTATTCCCCATGTCAGTGAAAATTCATGGACAGCACTGTGCAGTATTCAGGGAGCTTTACTTATAATCTTGTGGGCATGCAGGCCTTTGAATTTTTTGAAGAAAACTCTTTGATATTTTCACTGGCATCTTAAAAATAAGCCTGACATTTTGCCACTAAGAAATAATAGAAAAAAAGGAATTAGAAATGGAATAAAAGATCACTAGTGAATGAAAGCTCATATATATATACATATCAAACAGCCATCGGCTCAATGCTCATAAAAGATGAAAACTCCCATTGCCATTGAGAAAACATTTCCAATGAAGCAGGCACTCCACTACTGATGTCTCAATCTTGAGCTTATAGGGAGACCTACAAAACATCCTCAAAGGTGAATCTGGAAACTAAGCTTGATGGCTGTACCATTCACAACCAGAAGAGTGAAATGATATGGGTACAAAATACTTATGGGAAAAAGCTGCTGCTTATAATTCTGGGTAGTCTAATTGCACAGTGCTCTGAACGGCTGTACTTGGTGGAACGGAAGAGGTAGCGATTGCAGTATGGGTTGAAATATTCTATATGAGTTTTGTCAGGAAAGAAAATACTGAGGGATCTGTGAGTTCAGAGCAGTTGTTCTAACTTACTTAACCTGAAATTTGTTGCTTTGGTTTGACCCAAAATTGAGCTTGTGTGCCTGAAAGCTTGTATGTTTTTTGACAGTTAAATCAGGTGGTGCAATAAAACCACTATTCTTCCATAGAAACAAAGATGAATTTTGGCATTTTTCTTTTTCTGCAGCCCTAAAAGTGTTTTACTAGGTTTTTTTGTTCTGTCTGGGCTGTTGTTGCTTGTTGGGTTTTTTTTGTTGTTGTCGTTAATCAAACTGAATAAACCTAATTGTGTTTTATGGCATCTTTAATGATAGCCACACAGATCATCTGCCGTTTTGGATCCCTTATATTTAGCACACAGGCTGTCTGTTTCAATCTCCATGCATTTCCCAGAATTAGGAATATTTTAAAATATTTTAAGTATTTAGCAAATTCCAAGTAAATGGATTTGTTATGCAGAGAAAAATTATTTATTTTTCTCCTGCATAGTGATTTGCTTATGAGAAATTAAGCATTCAGTGACTCTAAGGTTGATAATATACCATATGTAGAGTAATTAAATATTACTGAAACATCTGTGACGCACCTTCAAAACAAAACTCTTCTCTTTGCTTGTTTTTCAAAGGCAGAGTCCCAGCAGGGGGCTCCCAGGTAACACTGAGAAATCTTTGGTAGTCTTAATGCACGCTTATTGCCCACAATTGGATGATAGCTGTGTATCTTAAAAATTTCTAGAATTTGAGTTAAATTACTACTTAGAGTATTTTTTTTTTTAAAGCATTTTACTTATGGAAGGTTTTAGTTGCTAAACTCTTTTTGGCTCATCTTAAAGTGTTTCAATAGTAATTGCTGTTCCTTGGATCCAAAGGTAGATGGTGAAAAGCTGAAATATTTGTCTTAAATATTTTTAAAAAATCTGGTTGATAGAGGTCTTATGCCAGTTTAGGCTTAACACCATCTAACATCCCAGAGAGAGCTTGGAATTCTTACGCATTTTAGCAATTTTCTGCAAACGGTGAGGTGTATACCCTGTATCAAGAAGAAGCAGCATTAATTGTATTGAAAGCCGAATTATCAGTCTCATGCAAAAAGATAATTTAAAAAATGAAAAATTGATACACCATCCTAGAATCCTGCCAAAAAAAAAAAAAAAGGTGCTAATTTTATAGTTGTTTCATTTATTTCTTTCAGTGAAAGACTCAACAGTTGGAGACCTTGTAACAAGACAAGTAGGCCAGTAGCCAACTGTATTTTAAATGATGCCAGCTGGGGTCAATGGAATGATTCTTAGGAAATAATTTGACAAATTTTTATTCTCTCCCCTCCCTCATTTGCACAATGTCTGACTAGAGATTCTTCAAAAGTATTTCTTCAGAAACATTTCTTCAGGTATTGAAATACCCCTTGTAGAATAGTTTGAGCTAATAAAACAGAAATTGAGAGGGTTTTTTTTGATTGGACTCCAAAGCTGTGTTCACAGATGTTTTCTGACAGAAGAAAATAATGCGAAATGGGTTAAGACATTATTTGAACTAAATCGTTACCTAAAAAATAAATCTGTGCAATGTTTTTCTTTCTGTCCCTTGATCAGAACATACTAAAACTAATAAATACAGCATTGGGGACGTATAGGTGATTTACTTGGATAACTGTTAGGCCTTTCAAAAACTCTTAAATATTATCTCCCATTTTACCAAAAAATAGATAGCCTTAAGAGATATGGTCTTTCCTTTGTAAAAAGGCTTATCATCAAACCTGAGAACAAATTTAAAACATCCCATGTTAGCTAATAGAACCAAAAATATTAAGATTTCCACACCAGATTTACTTTCCAGGTTCTTCATTTAAACAAATATGTTGGGAACAGGACTGGAAGTAGACTTATGCTTCCAATATAACCACTTGATCACACTGTCTTACATAGTTTACAAATCTATCTATCAAAAGATTATGAAAAATGCTGCATTTGCAGTCTCTTGTGACCATGCTCTTGGAGGTGGCTAGAGTGGCTCTGCTAAAAGCGACATGCAGCATGCATCAGATAATTATATTTCCCAGGCCTGAGAAGGGCCAAGGGGTCTAAACTTCCCCAAATTTCTTCTATCTGCACCATGATGCATGGGAGATGTCAGCTTACACTTTGTATGTATCTTATCTTCTCAGATGATCAACTTTTCTGCCCAATCTATAGAAATGATGGTAATATAAGAGGATATATATCCATCTATCTATCTATCTATCTATCTATCTATCTCTTTTTTGGAAGATGATTGGTGTCTTGATGGACCAAGCCTATTGTTATGCACATAGCTTTGAAAAAGTGGTCTTTGGCATTTTTTCATGAGCGTGAAGAACGGGACTCTTTTCATGTGTGGAGAATACAAAGTTTTGCAAAAAGTAAGCACAAATAATTTGTGTTTGCTTTGATTTGGTTTTAGCTGTTCTTTCCAGAGAGAAGCTAAGTTTATACTCTTACTGACCCAACTCTAGGAATAACCTGTGTGTGTGTGTGTGTTTGTTTGTTTGTGTGTATGTATTGTATTTTATTTGGTTGTTTTGTGTGTGTGGTATGTGTGTGGGGTTTGTTTTGGTTTTGGGAAGTTTGTTTTTTAAAGGAATTTCGAGAATTGGAGCCAATGCCTCTGTCGGTGGGACTTGTTGTTGGTACTGAGGTTGGAGGCTGTGATTGCTGTGTTACTCTGACTTGTGAGGAGGTACCTCAGCTAAGGTGAAACCAGCCACACTGGGTGTAGACAATGCTGTACCTGGGCTGGGGGAGCTGAGGCTGATGTTGCTGCCTGATGGTATACCCAGAGATCAAGAGATAGTTTGTGGTCAGCTCAGACCCCCATGTAGGTCACTCCCATGTAAATCTAGCTACTATAGGTTTAACTGCTGAGTTTTCAAGTTGCTTTGTCCACACTTTTGACTCTTGCTTTAGGCTCCGAGTAGCTCCAGTACTTCTGATACTTCTAGATTCTTCATTCATGAAAATGAATGAACGATTCATCATTCATGAAAAATGATGTCTAATTATATTTGTAATCCAATCAAATATGTAATTCAAAACTACATAAATTGTATTTGAAATACCTACCCTTCATGGCTGCTCAGGTTGACTTCTCAGTCCAACAAAAAGAGGTCAGTTTAAGGTGGGATTGTATTACCAATACTATAGCAATACTTGGTAATCTCACTTTATTAATGGCTCTATAGATTAAAACATTCTAGTTGTCACACATTTTGCCTCTTAAAATGAGGTCATTTTGGCCTGGCAGTTATGAGACCATATATGTTGATACTATAGCAAAAGTGCCAAATAGAGGAATGTACTATTGTATTTTATGGAGTAATTCATTTTACATTTTATTATACTCAAGGGCTTGGCTATTTTCTAGATCGTAAATTCTCTTGCAGCTACTTCTAAACTAGGACAATGATATTTGAGAAGAAAGGGTAATCCTCTTTTTCTTTTAAGTGGAGATATTTGTAGAAGAGTGAGGGTTAAGGAGAAAATACATTGCCTGAAAACAGGTTTTTTTTATGCATGCTTATTTTCATCTTGGCATTGTACTCAAAACCCAGTTCTTAATCTGTCTTAAAGTTACTTAAAAACACTCTGTGTGTTTGCCTTAGTGAATTAATCAAGGCAGGGTTGCTCTTGATGCTGATACCCTTAAACACTTGATTTGGTACAAGCCAACCTTCTGTGTGGTGCAGCACAGAGCAGGTACAGCCTGACAGCTGTGAGCTTTGTGAGCAAAGGGGATGTCTCTGAGAAGCAGCAACGCCCACAACCTGGCATCTTTTATTAATCTTTTTCACTTTGGGTGTTGTTAGTGAATGGGCTGTCCCAGCATTTGTTCAGGATTTCTGCAGCTTTAGGGTAGCGTTCGTTAGGATGGTTCTTATCTCTTGGAGAGAATACCTAAATTAAGACTCCTCCCTCTTGTGGATCGAAGTGCATTCATCAGTTTGGGGCAGGTCTGATAAAATATTTGCTGCCTCCCCTAGTACCTTAATTTACCTGACTGATAATTTTATTGCATAGAAAAGGTACAGATTTACCCCTCGCCACCCACCACTCTGATTTTGGTTGAACAGGAACTTCACTGATGCCACGGATCAACATCAATATAAATGAAATGAGAGCGAGCTTGGTTTTGAGCAGCTAAGAACTTGCGTTCTTCTCCCTCAAGAATAATTGTTCTAGGCATGCTCAAAATTAATAGCATGCAAATTGGAAATCTGCAGCAAAGTACCACTTTAATTACTGTCCCTTTTAAATTTTTATTATTAGAGGGAAATGGATTTGCTTTTTATTAAATGCCTTTTTAATGAACTTCAAGACCTGGAAAACACACATACTGTGGTATGTACCAAATGTATGCTGATATGAAATGTACTACTTAAAGTATGTTAGCATATTAGGATTCAGCACAGATCTCTATTGTCATATCCTTGTATGTAGCATTATATAAAAACATACACTAAATAATCTGTACTGCTAATGATACGTAGCAGCTTTATAAGTTAAATTGCAGTGGGTTTTAGAAAAGCTTTTGCCTTTTTCTTTCAAAAATAGAAGTGGTGTAATTGTATATGTCCATTTAGTGTTCCTTGCAAAGTATAAGCAGCAAGATGTGTTCAAAATCTAGTATTCCAGTGAAAAAGCAAATATTATAAAGTTATGCAAAGTTAAGCACTAACTTCCAGAGTGTGAAGATGACATACGTGCTACCACAACGGTGCGTATGCAAATGGCCACACTGATACAGTAGGAGTTACATAGCTCACTTGTGAAAAGCTTGTGGGGATTTTCTTTCTGGTTGCTGAATTATAAGATATCTGTGCACCTAACGTTATCAGGCATGAGCTTTTACAGTTTGTGAGAGGAGAAAGCTGAGATGGTAAATACACAAATGCTCCTTTCTCATCTGATATCTACCCCCTAAAAGCAAGTAAAGAAATACTTGTAAAAAGTTGCCTATGCTATTATTGGATGAAGTGATTCTTAGAGTGTATATAAATTTATTTGAAATTCTTCTTGATCAAAGGTACTTCAGTGTTATTCTCTGCCATTAAATTTATTTTTACTTAATTTCTGTCTCCCAATGTGTTTGAGGCAACTACAAATAATAGCATTATTTATACACACTAGAGATGAGCTTTGGTGTAAATGGAGTTCTTTAAATTTTTTTACTATTTATTTTTTTTAAAAGACCATTATATTTAGAAGTGCAATTTTGATGCAGATTGGGTTGACGGTGGCTGAGTAATAATTCCAAAGTATTGGAAGACATTTGCACTTCTGATATGAGAGAAAGGGAGGAGTTGCTCAGATTTAGTAGGCAGAACACAGTCTGTAAAATAGAGGATAATAAAATTGTCCAAAACCAATTTATACCAAGACAGTAAGAAATGATGTGCTGCATAGAAAATATGTAATCTATACTTTGCAGTGTCCTCCAGCTTTAAGATTAAACATTTGTTAATTGTTGTCTAATTATTTTTCTATTGTTCTTTGGATAGTATTAATGTGGTTAAATAGTATTTTAACAATATTAATATATTTAAATAGGTGACATGTAACTTCAGTAATCTGAGTTTGATCTAGAATCTGCTTGAATTAAGTGGTCTTTGAAAAAAGCCTAGTGGGCTTTGCTCTACAAAATGCTTATAATTCAGTTCTTCAAAGTGCTGTACTTGATAGCCACAATCAATTACAGCATCTAAAGCTTGTGTTTAAATTCAAGCCTGTGAAGCCAGTTGTGATGACTCCACCAGACTGCTTATGTACTTAACTACTGATTACAAGAGCCACTGCTCACATTTAAAGCTGAGTCCATGTTAAGGACTTGTGGTTTGTGTGGTTTTTGTTTTGGTTTTTTGTTTGTTTGTTTGTTTTAATACACTCTCTATAGGAGTCATTCAACCTGAAGTGTTTCCCCACCTTCCCTAGGGTATTTTCACATCAAAAAATGCTATGTGAAAATCGAATAAAAATTGAGTTGGTTGAAATTGCAGGAAAAAGCTCCAAATCAAATACAGGGAATTATTTGACAATTTAGTGGGAGTTTATGAATAGTTGCTCCCCCCAGAGCTGCGTGTTTCTGCCACATCTGCTGTTTACTGGGGGTCGGGCAGGGGGGAGAGTTGCTGCACATGCCACTGGAGGGATTTTGGTTTGCGTGCTGTCAGTGACGAGGAGAGCACCTCTTTTGGGGATGGGCAGCTGGTGGCTTCCCCCTGGCTGTTTGTGAGGCCGTTCGTGCTAAAGGAAGACAGCAAGGCTGTCTCTGAGTTACGCCTGGGACTTCTTCCCCTGCCCTGGCAGCTGGAGAGGACCCTAGCTGTGGTCTTCCTTTTTCTTACAGTTTTCAGCCTTCCATTTCCATTTGTGCTGTTTGTGCTACCAATTTACCACTTTAATAAGCCTGCAGGCTCCATTTTGGGCTTGGCACTGAAGAAAACTTCAGTGTTTTGGAAGCAGTATTTTTGGTTTGCACATAGAAGCCCATAAGCAGTTGCAGGTTTTCTGGTTTACCTGCAGTAGTAAAGGTCTATGTAAATGAGGCCCTGTAAGTTTTAAGGGCTGTACTCACTTTTGTCTTGAATTTCCTCAGTTTTGGCTGTGTGTTTTCAGTTATAAATTACTACAATGATCTCATTCTCAGGTATTCCTTATCAAACGATGTTAAAGAAATGATAAAACCCTGTGTTGATTAATATGTTATGTTATGTATAACAAAAGTGTGAGGAAAGTAGTAGTGAGATTGCATTTCACTGTATATACGGCATTACATGGACATAGCATAAAAGTTACAAATCCAACCAGTCTAGAGTGAGGAGGTGCCTGAACTGAGGTTGTCTCTTCAATTTCCAGCCATGGCGTTAAGCAGTGAAGTACACTGAAGCCTCTGGGGATGGGTATAGAGCAACATCGTACATAGAGTTTCCCACCAGTGCCCACCTAAACACTGGAGAAGTAAAACAATGATGAATTGAGCTTCATGCAGCGGAATGGACTAAATGTGCTGGTCCCCCACTGATTTATCATCCTTATCATCCTGTAGCACTCTGTCCCTTCCAATCTTTGTACATTAAGTTGGGGAATAAGAAACCGCAGGCTGGGCATGAAGAGTCCTGGGAGGAGCTGGAGGAGGCAGGTCTGGGGAGAAGCGTTCACACCGGGAGAGGAGAGTGCAGCTAAGCTGGCGGGGAATGTAAATGCAGGTTTCAACATCTAAGCTGAAGAAAAGTCTGGCTGGCCATGAAAAAATGTTTCTGAAATGCAACAGGCCCAGTGGGGAAGTAGAGATTTGTGCTGCTACTGCCGCATTGCCTGCTGCTAGCAAGTTAGACGGCTGCAGGGGACAACCAGCCTGGGGAAGAGACAACTGTTAAAGTAAAAATAATCAAAAAGTGCTTTTTATTTGAACTAGAGTAATGCAGTGGTTTTTTGTCGTGAGCTTAGGAGTGGCAAGGTTACAGTTCCTTTATTCTTGCTGGTTTTTTTTGTTTGGTGTCTGAATATAATTACAGCTCTCTTTCTGTCTGAAGGACAAAGTGAGCAATTACAATTTCTGCAGGATTCTTTTATTCTGTTCCATATTTTTTCTCCTCAACTAGAGCATATAACTGTTTTTCAGTTAGATTTGCTCATTCACTAAAAATGAGTGATGCTGAGAGTGTCTCATTCCCTGGCGCTCCTTCACCATTCTTCCATAGAGCTATGAGACAGACTATACCTGTACTGCCTTCTTGTGCTTTCAGCAGTATTTAGATGAGCACATACCTCAGCTTCTGTGTGAAAAATAAGCTACATCTTGGTATGCCGGTGCCTAGTTGAGTGCTACTGTGCTTCATGCAGTAAATTGCAGACTGTAGCTGTATTGAGATGATAAAATATATTTTATCTTTTTTCTCAGAGTGTATTATACAAACCAGTTTGCAATCTCTATCAAATTAACTGCAGTATGTGAGAAGTGACCTGGGACTGCGTCAAATTAACCAGTTTTGCATGTGGTAAGAACAATCCTGAAAATGCATTTTAGCTTATGGCAACATCACATATTGGTGGTGCTGCAGCTCTCTGGCAAATACAGATGTTCTCCATGTTGAATTTATGAACGTGCATGCTGGAGGAGTGTATTGGGTGTGGCTGAGATGGAGTTAATTCTCCCCATAGCAGCCCTCATAGTGCTGTGCTCTGCATTGGTAACTAGAAAGGTGTTGATAACACACCAGTGTTTTGGCTACTGCTGAGCAGTGCTGGCACAGCATCAAGGCTGTCTCTCCAATATTTTTGCCCCCCTCAGTGGCAGGCTGGGGCTGGGCAAGATCTTGGGAGGGGACATAACCAAGAAAGCTGACTTAAACTAACCAAACAGATATTCTGTACCATATGACGTCAGCTCAGCTATAAAAGCTAAGTAAAGGGAGACGGAAGGGGGGGCATTTTTTGTCTTCCAGAGCAACCACTACACGTACTGAAGCCCTGCTTCCCAGGAAGTGGCCAGACATCGCCTGCTGATGGGAAGTAGAGAATAACATCATTTGTTTTCCTTTGCTGTCGCACGTGACCTTTGCTTTCACTTTATTAAACTGTCCTTATCTTGACCCACGAGCCTTTTGTTATATTTTCTCTCCCCTGTCCAGCTGAGGAGAGGGGAGTGATAGAGCGGCTTTGATGGGCGCCTTGTGCCCAGCCAGGATCAACCCACCACACTTTGGTGCTTTTTTCCTTCTGGTAACCACCAAGGGTAAGGAGTAGCTCTTTCTCCTACACTTACTGAAGCCTGGTCAATAAATGCAGCTGTATTTTGGCCATGCATGCTGTATTCTGTGCATAGACTGTTGGTGCCAACTGCTTTTTCCCCATGGCTTTAGGCACTGGTCATTGCTCGCTTATCTCCTTGTACCAGCCATGCCGTGCCCAAGGACTGGGTTATGGACTAGGAAGAGGAGGTGACAGTAGGATTGACAGAGGGGCACAGACAATTCAAACAGTCCATAAGCAGCGGGAGGGACAAAGAGGAAAATCCATCTGCCTCAGGATCAATTTGCCATGTCTTCTTCCTCTCCTTTTTGCTTCTGAGTTAAAAAAACACTTCTAGCAGTGCATCCCCTGTGATTAGGGGCCATGCTGGCTGCCCATCAGGCACGTTTGCTCGCTTAAGGGTAGTCTGTTGGAAGAAAGTTTGCAGCAGGCGCAGTGTGACCTGCGGCAGGCTGAACTGGCATCCACAACGCCTATGTGAACTGCCCCCCTCATCCCTACCCCTTCCTAATAGGTGTACGTTGGGGAATCTACTCATTTGCCCGTGAATCCTGAAAACTGACCCTCAGAGACTGAAATGTTTTGGGAGGTGGAAGAAATGACAAATATTTGATTGACTTATTTTTGCAAAGTTCTTGTATATCTTCAGGTTCCAAAAACATAAAGGAAGTCCTAAATTGGTTCTTGTGAGCCTTAATACCAGGTAACCGTATAGGAAACACTAAGTAGGAGAAATTAAAGCTTTCTGTGTCAGCTGTGATCTAATGTCTTGCTTTTCCTTGGATTCTTTACTCCAGCATAACACTTCTTTTTTTAAAGATGCCTGCTGCTAAATCTTTTGGCATTGCTACATGGAAGAAATAGCTTTTTGTATCATTTTCAAAACTACTTTATCACCTGATAAAAGAATGCTTTATAAGTTGTTCTGTATTTTTCTGGAGAGTGAAATAAAAAGTAGCTTTTTATTTCAGTTAGAGGACATCATTTTTTATCATTTAGAATGATTGCAGTCTGTCTTTTGGCTGGAGATGTTTAGTAACACAGGTGAGAACAATCTATTGAGTACCAGTGTAAGTAGGCTGCTTGTTGCCATGATGGGATGTCCTCAAAAGGACCCAATAACTGAATCTCTAATAAAATCCATGAAGGATTTGGAGGAAAACCAAAACTCCGAATCATGGCAATACAAAACCAATTCACAAAGCAGTGAAATATCACTCCACTAAAAGATGCAAGCTCCCGGCTAGCAAGTTTCTTTACTAACACTCTCGGATGTGTCACCAAAATACAGACAGTCAAGAAATTTACTTTTAAGATTATATTTAAAAACAAAGCATTCTGCATTTAAATATAGCTTTTCTTGTATTCCACCTTTAGAATATGCTAGATGGGCTTCTATGGATATTGCATGAATAAGTGGTTAGTAAACACAATGTTGCGTGTGTCGGTTCACATTTGTGAATTCGTTGGAGGTAGATGGATGTGTCTGACAGTGTTTACGTCACAGAAGACCTTCTTTGTGTAAGAAGTCATGAAGTAAGAAGTCTTTATGTTGAAGGCAAAGATCATCATTCCCCCGTCCCCTTGCAGTTGTAGCAGTGCCTAGCAAAGTGGCATCCTCTGCTGCAGCAGTATAAAAATGTGTGGTCTCACTAAACCCAAAAGTTTTTGGTTCTCCAAGCCAGATCTTCGTGTCCTTGTCACAATATGCTCAGTCCCCCTGCCTTGAAATAAATGAAGACCTGCCCTAATGAAAGATGGGTTTGTGTCTGAACATCAGAAGGGAGGGAAATCTGTGTAAAGGTATCACTGAAGGTAGGTTGCGCTTCTCAACAACTAATACTTTTAAAGGATATGCTGCTTTCACCACACCAGATGAAATTCTGCTGATGTTTATTTTGAGGCAATGTCATGATAACAGAACAGATGTCTCGGAAGCAACAAGATGTCATTGTTCTGCTACTGAAATGCTGAGAAGAATTAAGAGGTGGCATAAAAATACTAGGAAAGGATGATTTAAATCAGAGCTTCCATTCTTAACATCGGGACATAAGAATTTAAATATGGTATTCAATACAATAAATTAATGATGTTTCCTTAAATATCTTAAAGACAGATTACATGTCTAGGATCTTACTCAGGAAAGGGGGAGAAAGGATAAGAAAAAGAAACAACAGCATGTGTTGGTTTGAGAATCTAGAGCTTTGGGAGTGATTTCTAGAGAATCTTGCTTGAAAAGGCAATAAAAGGCATGAGAGACACTGCTGATGTCAAAAGGGTTATAGCTAATGGGATCTGATGACTTATTAAAAATGCAGAAAAAATAAAGAAGAATCCAGTATTTCACCAGCTGTACTGGGACCAGGCTAGAGCTGTCTCAGACACCAGCCTCAGTGCTGCAGGTTTGCACATTGACTCAAGGGGATTTTTTTTTTTCCTTAGGAAGCAGGTGGCTACATCACAGAAAATAATAATAGCTGCTGGTGGGAGTACTTGATAGAAACTGAAGAATCATGCACTTCAGGTACATAATACTTAACAGTGACAGTCAACTTCCCTAGCGTATTTGAAGTGGAATTCAGTGGAAATACTAATGTGGAGTTAAATATGTTTATGTGTGTTTAGTTTCTTGGGTGATAGGATGAAAGACTTATTTGGTTAGTAACGTTACACATTATTCACTGCTGTGAATAATTAACAGAGGTAGCATTTGCAGTAAGAGACATAACAGCAATGCACAATTTTAGGAGTATTCTGTGTCTGCACAAGTTTATTTGCACACATTGTTCTTTAAACTGTGGGGATATAACAGCTGAAAGTTACAGGAAAAAATAGCTAGAGAGACTTTTTTTCATCATAGAAATACTATAATGGAGACATACTGAAGTGATAATGCTTTGTTATATGATCTAAAACCAGTTCACTGTATTCAGTGCATGTTTCCCTTGTTTATTCATCTGTAAAGCCAGATGATTAACCTTGTTTTATTTTTCCTCAACTCTGTTGAGACTGAACATTGCATCAATGCCAAACTGCCGAGTACATGGATGCAAGCAAAACAGGTTATTTAGAGCTGCTGTGATTGTTCCAATTCCTGTTTAAAGAAGCCAGTAAAATTTCATATCTGAGCCTGAAAAGAAACATTTAACTCTGGACTGAAAATAGAAAATTTGTGTAGGGAATAGGATGCACGGGGGAAAGCAAGCATTTAAATCATCCTTGAGAGATGGTTTAAGGCCCTGCCTAATTTGTTGGGAACTCAGACGCTGGTCTGTAGTGTAATTGGTGTTGTCTGTCTTGTTCAAGTCATGCCAGGCCAATGCTCTGTCTTCAGGAATGAAAGTGAAACTCACAGGTCGCAGCTCCTGTGTGAGAGGTTTGGTGATTGTCCTGGTTTCAGCTGGGATAGAGTCAATTTTCTTCCTAGTAGCTGGTACAGCACTGTGTTTTGGATTTAGTGTGAGAATAATGCTGATAACACACTGATGTTTTAGTTGTTCCTAAGTAGTGCTTATCCTAGGTCAAGGATTTTTTATTTTCCCGTGCTGTGCCAGCAAGCAGGTGCATGAGAAGCTGGGAGGCAGCATGGCCAGGACAGCTGACCCAAACTAGCCAAAGGGCTATTCCATACCATAGAACATCATGCTCAGTATATAAACTGGGGGGAGTTGGCCGGGAGGGGCAGATCGCTGCTCAGGCATCGGTCAGTGGATGATGAGAAATTGCATTGTGCATTGCTTGTCTTTTCTTGGGTTTTATTTCTCTCTCTTTTTGTTATCTTCCTTTTCATTACTATTTTTATATTTTTATTTTATTTCAATTAATAAACTGTTCTTATCTCAACCCATGAGTTTTACTTTTTTTTTATTGTCCTCCCCATCCCACCGGGGGGAGGAGTGAGCGAACTGCTGCATGGTGCTTAGTTACCAGCTGGGGTTAAGCCACGACAGTGATATTGTCTTCACGCTCTCTACTGCATAGAAGCTAAATGCAAGCTAATATGTTGCAAAGTTTCTTCTCTACTCGTGAGACTAAGATTGGAGCTGTGTTCATATTTCTAACGGGCGATGCTGAATTTTACCTAAGAACATTTTCTGCAGTGTATTCTCTTGTTTTACTACTTATGAGGCATATGTGTCATCTGGTATATGAAGAAATTGCTGTTTGTATGATCTAAAGGTAATCTATAGGCTGACAAGCATATTTATTACCATGAGGGAAGTGACCACTAATAGGTGCAAACTTAGTGCAATAATTGCCATCTGTTGTATGAAACCTGTTTCAATGTCTCTTAACTTCATTCTTCCTTCTGCTCATTTGTTATCTTTGTCTTTGATCAGGTCTTTCTTGTGGGATGGGGACACTGCATGTGTTTTCACTGGCAGCTGGCAGACCAAAGTCTGCTCACTAGATGTGTCTAAACAGCTGCCTTGTCCTTGGAGAAAACATGGCGCATGTGAAAAAAACCTGACAGCTGAGCATCTCTTCCTGCATGTGGTTGTAGGTGGATATGGGCACGTCTGGCCGTACTTGGCCCTGCTGCACCCTGAGCCACTGCTGCCTTCGCTGGCGTGAGAAGGTGGAGAAGCCCAGAAACCTGGGAGAGCCCCAGGTTGCCCCCGTGCCAGCGTGTGTTCAGGGCTGAGGCAGGGGTGAGGGAGGAGAAGGGAATCATGCAGTGCTAGACTGCAAGTGTGTGGAATGTAGATTGCCCTTTATATTAGTGTAGGGGTTTTTCTGTTTATTTGGGTTTTGGTTTTGTTTGGTGTTCCTACTGAGAGGAGTGAGGTATTGGATGGGGTATTATGTTGCAGAGCTGCTGCTTAACCATTCAAATGTGAATGATTATCTAATCATATGAACTAGCAATGTTGTTACGTGAAGGTGACCATCTTTGCTGTTGCTCTGGAGGTTTGCCTGACCACCTCTGAGAGGGAGAGCACAGACATTATGCTCGGGCAAGGTCACAGCTTCTTGGCCAGGCTGGTGCTTTGTGGGTGAAGCACGTGAGAGGACTTGCAGCAGGTTCACCAGATGTCACAGCTTCTTTTGCTATTTCTGCAGAAGACAGTTATCGATACCAGACGTATGGCATGTGTGTGGAAGCACGTGCATGGCATATATTTTTCTGGGTGTAGTTTATATTGTATACAACTACTTGTGAGGGACTACTCGGCTCTAATGCACATTCTTGCCACTGTGCAAAACCTGGAATGTAAATAAATTTAGTTCCTGGCCTTAAAAAAAGAAAGGAGTATTTTGAAAAGTTCTCAGGCCAAAAAGTCCTCTAATCATAACTGCCCTGCTAAGCTGATTTTCAGGAGTCAGTTTGATTGAAAGGAACTATAGGAGGTCTGAAGGCAATGGGAAAGATGTATTTTTCAAATGCTCTGTTTAGCAGATGAAAAT
Organism: Aquila chrysaetos chrysaetos; assembly: GCF_900496995.4. Lineage (NCBI taxonomy): Eukaryota > Metazoa > Chordata > Aves > Accipitriformes > Accipitridae > Aquila > Aquila chrysaetos. The sequence goes on along the minus strand of NC_044004.1, from coordinate 29,059,257 downwards.
GACAGCCTGTAGTCTATCAGCTATTTCCTCATGGGTTCCTTGTTTTCTTTTTCACAACTGAAGTAGCAGTTTTTCTGTACCAGAACAGATCTGGCTGTATCAAAGTGCCTGTGTGGTTGTTGGTAGCAACTGATGCACTGCCTGTGAATCTGACAAGTTCAAAAGAAAACTTACAATGAACCAAAATAATAATTTTTAAATGATTTTTTGTTTCTTGTGAAGCTTGAATTGATGGTTTGGAAGGCTTTCTCTGAGTGCATGGGTAGTATTGTGTTTTAAAAGGTTATGTTTTTATAAGCTGAGGTTACTTCAAACTTTTATTTTCAGTAAGCTCTAAGTTATCTTTCCCCAAATATTATTTTCATTTTGAATTGCTGCAGCAGTTTGGGGTTTTTGTTTTGCTTTTTCTTGTTGTTGTTTTTTCCCAATCCTATCTTGGGTACAATTTTGAGGTATTTCAGCTAGGTTTTATGTGTTGCAACTTTTTTCTGAGTAACTGAAGTATGCTTTCAGGTTTATGTTCTCTGGACATTATTTTCACTGTTGGATGATAACCGCGATCAGAGGTTGTTTCAGGCAGGCAATGTTTGGTGGTTTTTTTGTTTGTTTGGTGTGGGGGTTTTTTTGTTGTTGTTGTTTGTTTGGGTTTTTTTGTTTTTCTTTTTTTTTTTCTCCAAGCAAAGCTACCTTAACTTTAAAAATAATGCAAAGCCTACTCAGGCTCTGTAGCAATCTCAACATAACAAGTAACTTGGTTTAGTTTTAATTTTACATTTGTGTACCTTATCATTAGATTGTGCCTGTTCAGATTTTAGAATATATTTTTATCTACACGGGGTTATATAGGTTGCACTGTATGAAGAAGCAGTTGTGGTGTGAAGAGGCAGTGGTAAACCAAGGCAGATTAAAGAAAACCTGTACTCAGACATATAGATAGTCTTTAAATAATTCATGTAAATTTACAAATGGCGTCTTCTTTATTCCCTACCAAATGTTGGTCATGTTTCTTCAGATGACTCCCAATTTTATATTTTACATTGTTCTAAAGAACTGCTGGAGAAATTTCAGAAGGAAGGAAGGGTTTGTCTAAGCTGTGATTGATTACTGGGTGAGAACCATAATAAAGAACTCATCAGTAGCATTAACATGATCAGAAGAGCTGAAAGAAATGGAGGCATTAGGCTTTGTTAGTTATGACTATAGCTATTAAAGGTAGTTTTGATGCCCTGCAGAACATTCTCGGGTGTATTGTGGTGGTTTAGCTAGAGTATTTGCTGACTCACAAAGCTGCCCTGAGAAACCAGGAAAAAGGAGAGGAGAGCAGCATTAGTACTGCCTGCACTTACCAATCACAACTTGCATTCTGCCAGGACAGCCATATAGCTGATTAAAAAACCCAACGTACCGTAGGCCATAAAGGACTGTCCCATCTGGATGGAGTCGAATCATTCGATTTTTCACTGTCACCCCATGGACAAATGATTTCTTGTCATTTTGGAAATACGTGTCCGGCACCCAGAGTTGGTCAGCCACTCTGTTGTCCAGAGTTAGATTCAAAGGTATTCCAGAATAAGAGAGCCGTTTATCCCTCCAGGACTGCTGGAAGTACATGGTCAGGGTGTAGTCCTAGGGAAGAAATAAGAAGGGCTTTTTGTATTTTGCATATTGATTAACTTAACAGAAGTTTATTTTTAGATAACTCTCAGTAACTGAGTATCAGTAGCAATATGAAGTTTATGGATCGTTAAAATGTTGTTGTCATTAACAATGATCGTAAGTCTTGGCCTGTTTGTGTTTCTGTTGAATTTCACACTACTCACCAATGTCAGTGACTGCCACAGGCTTTCAAAACCTCTTGAGCCACAAGAAATACATGGTACATTTGGGTCTCCAGTCTGTGGATCACATTTGCACGGTTTTTGATAGTTTTTTTTTGTTAGTGTTTTCGTGTGGGTTATTTTTTGGTTTTTTGTTTTTTTTTTTTTTTTTTAATGTGAAAAGGGCACAGTTTAGCTGACCTCAGCTAAATAGCATTGCATACCATTGAGGACACTCTTTTGATATTTGCTCCCTTCATCCTGATAGATTCCCCCCACAATCCAGAAAGGCCAGCAGTCCCTAGACCTCCTGAGAGAGAGCAAATATGACCTCAAAACGTACAATGGACAACTTCCCATTCTGCAGCTGCTGGAGTTGCCAGATGTAACTGCCTTAGATAGCTGGGCACATCTTGCCTCAGCGTAGGGAATGTGGTGCTTTCTGTCCTTGGCAATCAGATATTACTGCATAGAAAATGAACATCTTCTCTTGACTATCATGTAACTTAGGTGAAATACCATTTATACAATCCTTCAGCTTTTACTTAGTCTGAAAAGAACTTGTTCTAAAAGGCTTCTCATCTGATTTACTCTCTCGTGTCTGTCTTTCTGGAAATTTGGTGATTTTAAAGGTAGTCAATTTTTTTAAAGTAGAAAAGCCCATGTACTTTGTAGTTCATGGAGTTCTTAAAAGATAACTGGAACAGCAGTATGTGGACTATTAGTTTTCTATTCCTCATCTCCTCCCCCAGCTCCCTTTTCAAGTGGCAGGTCATTTTGTCACGTTTTTATGGTAGAAGTGCAGCAAAATTATAGAAATTATTGAAAAAATTGGTCAGGCGTAAGATTTTCTCTTATGTGAGGGAAAGCCCTACCTCTGTCATCCTCAGAAATCCTAGCCTGGACTTTTTGAAGAAATAGAGAGCATAAAAGCTGTCTGTGATTTGCGCTCTCCATTTTCAGTGGCTTCTTAAGACTGTATCATTGCCATGAAATCAAAGCAGATGTCACCTTTCAAAAAGACTTTCTGCCTGAAATGTTGCATCTAGCAGAGCTATAAACTATAGACTTATCAGTAAAAAGTTAATGCAAATACTTTTCTTGCTTGCCCTGGGCCTGTAGTAGTTGTTTTGTATGGAGGAAATGTCATGACTTGATGATCAGTGGTCATATACAATAGGACAACGACATCTATTCTGAGCACTGATTTGCAAAGATTTCATAGATATGCCCTTTTCTAGGCCTGCAAGATGATGGGTACCCATGACAGAGCCATGAGGTGGTATGCTGAAGGCATGTTTTTTTTCTTGGCCCAGGTAACTAGGAGGAGGTCAGGACAGCTGCTTTTGCTTTTCAGACCACGCTGGTCAAGCCAGGAACTACAAAGTAATGCAGTGGGGTGTATGCTGTGTTCTGCTAAATAGGTGATTTACAATTTAAATAGTGGTATGGAGAAACATGAACCCCAAGGAGGCAAGTTTTTGAATGTACAATTTGAATAAAGTTGGGTTAGAAGCAGACACTTAAAGAGAAGTTAAATCACTGTCCTTTGCTCCTCTTACGCATATATAGACCCATAGACCAGATCAGAATTGGGCAAGAAAGACCAAAAAGAAAAACCAAACCCCAAACTATTCTGGTGCAGTTTTCATATGTTGTATCTGTTTTCTAGCCTGTCCTATTTCAAGCAACTTTAGGTAGAAAAGCTTTCATACATGGCTGACGCAAATTAAATCCTCAGTGCTTCACTTGGTATCTGCTACATCTTCTGCCTGATTCAGCTGAGCCTATGCAGTCTGCAGCACAGATGGAATAGAAATTCCAATTATACATAATTATCTTTTTTCCTTCCTGTTTGCCTTTATATTTTCACTAGGTCTCACAGCTACTTTTGTAGAACTGTCATGCTGTCCTGGAAAAAAGCTAACAATTGAGAGTGGTGCCTATGTGATGGCTCTCAAAGCTCAACCAAGAGAGAAAAATAGCCAAGATAAGCTACAAGAGATCATCCTTGAGGATCAATCCTGAGATTTAAAGGATGTGATCAAGGTGGGGGGGGGGGGGGTTGTGGTGTAAAAAAAATTCTGTCTCTTGGCTATGGCTACTAGAAGAAAATAAGTTGCTATTTTTAGCATCATAGTCTGCTTTAGAAATTTTATTTTATCCAGCTGTGCTATATACAGAATACTGCTGTTGGTAACACTATGGTAGAGAAGAGTGATGCTCTGCCCTGAAATTGTGCTATACTATGTACAAGTATGTGGCAAGCCAACAAGTGTTAATGGGGAGAAAAAAAAATCTGTTTCATACTAAAGGAATCTCAGTGTTTCTTAACTCAGAATTATCTATTTTTTTTCCATACTTATTTGATATTTTAATGAGGAAAATGAAGAGTTGTATATCATGATTGTGAAAGTCTCTGTTGCAGTCAGGTCTTATTTTAAAAAGCATAGTTAAAGGTTACGTTAACGAAAAGCAAATGATATCTGAGCTATAATAACCCAAATTATATAGTTATGCATTTTCTATTTTTTTTAAAATGGAATACAGGCTTACCTTTCTCATATTTCATCAGTGAAGAATGAAATGCCAGCAAACCACATGGCTAGCTGCCTCTTGAAGGTCTTTGTATTATTTTTTTATATTTTACAGTGCTGTGAGTGAAGTAAGAATTTAATGACTACTTGCCTTCTAACCTGTAAATTTTGCTGGGAATTTTGTGGTTTCAAGGTCTAGAGTGTGTGAATAATTTCTGAATCTTCCATATCTGTAGTGGTAATTGGCTGCAGAATTGGTTTAGCTTTTTCGGACAGCTTCCCAAGATCTCAAGCATCAGTCTAGATATGAAAATAAATCAGACTACATTTAACTTTTGTATTTAAGAATTTCTAATCATGAGTTAAAAAAGCAGGGCCCAATGTAAAATTAAAGAGGAGAATCTATTTCTGCAGATAACTGTTCTTTTAAATGATTTGTTTTAAAAAATATTTTTTTTTTTAGAAGCACATTGAATATTTTTTGCCTAACTGTACTTCCTATAATACAATAAAAAATCTGTAATGCTGCTGAAAAATGATGATATTTCAGTAGATTTAATTGAGCTGTCTATGCTTTCCACAAGTGCCACCCTGCTTTTCCAGGGCATAGTCAACCTTCCTAGTGGTAAATGTCTGAGCACCAATGACAAATTTGTGTTGATGTGTATTGAGTTTTTTTTTTTCTGATGAATTCTGATTTGTTAGAATGAGATGGGCTTTTTTCCCTTCTTAGTAATTGTGCAAATTCCTTATTTCTTTGTATCAAACTGGAAATGTGTAAGTGAGCGTGTATAGATGTGTACTATAACATATAAGCCAATCTGTGTATCAAAGAGTGTTTTAATAAGGTGCATTAGGTTGCCAAGACAAATACATGCTAATCCTAAGTAAGAGAGATTCTGTGAAATTGTAAGAAAACCCAGCATATCTTACTCCAAATGGCAAATTATTTCTTAATCTGAATTTAAGCAGCCTCATAACTAAATATTGGCACCAAGCTTCACAGTTCACTTGGATAATATAAACTTCTTGTACTAAAGAAAATGAATGGACCACTGATGCATACTGTACTTGAAGTTAGAAGAACAATTTATAGTTCCAGTAAGTAATAGACTGGAGAGTTCCCATACAATGCTAAGTTTCCTTTTTATTTCTATTTTTTTAGTTCCCTAATCTTTTTTGTGCAATATGTATAGATGATGTAAGGGAAATAATGGAATTTTTCTTTCCTGATAAACCTTTGTGGCTCTCTGAAACCAGTAGAGATGCATTAAAATAGCTAGATAATTTGGACTTGCTGGTAATTTCCGCTGTGTGGTTTACCAGTTCAGCACAGCAGAATATAATGTGGAATACATTGTTATATTATAACCTAACCTTCTGGGAGACACAGAACTGGTACTTCACCATGCTTATCAGTTGAATTACGGACTCTGGTGGAATAAAAGATGAGTTTACATGTCTGCTGTACTGGCAGTTGCTTTGTCTTTCACAAATTCCAGACATGCATGTTTTAAGGGGAAATAGGGAATCTTTTAATTTGCAATGTTCAGCTTTGTAATCTAAAAGACCTTTTGTGTTTTTTTTCCTCTTTCCAAGGTGGCCTCAATCTAAGTTTTGTTATCATTTCACATATTGAAAAACAGCTTAGCACGTTGTGATATGTTTAAGTAATAACCAAATATCAAAGCACACTCTAAAAGTCTTACCAGCTAAAAATTAACACTATGGATGCGGTTGTTAGCAAAAGTTAGTAAATGGAAGAATATTTTGTGAATATTTAGCTGTTCTAGGTCAATTCAACATCAAATGTTAGATCTCCAGATGAATCTGCACATGAAGGCATTGTGCAGCAAAGCAAATATATGAAACGTATCAATGTCATACTTTTAATAGATAAAAGTGTATATTGGTAATTGTGGGATGCATACTGTACACCCAAACAGTCTTAAATTTAAATGATATCCTTGGGAACCATCCAATAATCAAATATCTGGCAGCATCACAGAAAATGAGATGCAATGCAATTCAAATATAGTATAAATTAATCAAGACAAACATAACTGAAATTGCAATTTAAAATTAAATATGGAGTGATGATCAGAATACTAATATTGACTGCTATAAGGCCATAAATGTAGAACAGCAATATATGTAAATCCTGCTGTGACTGCAAGCTGTTATTGGGAAGATTATTTTCCATGTTTATCTGATATTAACAAGAATGGGAAGGGCAGAGTTTTGAGACAATGGTAAGTGCTGAATTTGCAAACTGTGAAAAAGCATACTTATTCATGTGCTGGAAACGTGCTAATACATCAGAAGAAGCTGTTAGTGTTTGTTTAGCAACAGTTAGCTGTCCTATCTTGAAACTCCTAGGGAAGATCTATACCCTCACCTGCAAAAGAGCTATTTTAAGATAAGAGAGTGCAAATGGTGATGTGGTTTTTTGCGTGTGGGTTGCTTTTTTTGGTGTGTTTTGTGGTTTTTGGTTTTGGTTTTTTTTTTTCCTTGTTTGTGTGGTTTGGTTTATTTTTAAATTCTATATAATTTCCCACATATACTTGGTGTTCAATTCCAGATACTGCACAGAAATTAGGGGAAAACATTTTAACTGAAATTATGGAGGAAGAAACTACTGGTTCTACTCATGCTCTTCTCTAAAAAAGTCAGGGCAGCTACAGCTCTCTATTAAGTCTGCAGTCCAGCCAAGCAAGGAAGCCAGGGAGTTATGGATGTGCACACTAGTGGATAAATTGTATTTGCCTTCCTTTCTAAGGACATAGTTCAGTGTTCCTTTTGGTTTTGTTTTCAATGAAGACTGATGCAGCATACATTATCCAGTTCCCCATTTCTGTCCAAAGTAGTGGGAGGAGGAGGGGAAGGAGCAGTTTTTCAGTGCACTGGCCTGGTTCGCAGGAGGCCGTGGCTCTTGTGGACTACACTTCTGTCAGGGAAAACAAGATAGGAAGCTCTGACTCCAGGACAATAGAATAAAAGCCTTCTATTTTCCTGAGAGAAGCTGTTTGGCTCTTTTAACGAGATCAGAATTTTCCCACAGCAAGCTTCAGTTTTGCAGAAATGACATTTTCTGTCAAAAAATTGCAAATCATTTGTAAATGTGAGATTTCTGCAAGAGAAGAAGTTGTGCAAGGTATTGTTACTTTGCTTGATCCAGTTGGTAGCTCTAGTTGCTACTGAAGTGCCTTGCATTTTTGTTTTTCAAATGTGCTGACAGTTCTCCAGAGAAATGTTTCATAAACCTTGTTGGCATTTATAACTTCACAATTAAATTAAGTATGTGGCATCACAGTTGTGTCTTACAGAAAGAAGCAGAGATCTGGCAGGAGTCCGCATAGCTGTAATGATGATGCTCTTTATTGCTCAAAGCACAGCCAGGAACAAGATTAGACTCATTATAAGAGTAGCATGGAGGAAATGAAGGCGCTCATCATTACTGTATTGGGATCCAATATTACTCTTTGCAGTCAAGGCAGAAGTCCCCTTAACTGTGATGGGATTAGAATTACATCCAATGTCTTCAATCATTACTGAAAAAGCAAACCAGAAGGCAAAACATTTCTCAGTTACAACAGCAGACTATGTATTTTGTTGCATTTTGTTCAGCGTTTTAGTAATAATATTTAGCAGGAGTATTTACTACTGCTTCTGGCATTTAAATGGGTTTTTATGATAGTTGTGTTCCATTGGCTTGGCATTACTTAACATAGAGGAGGGTAAAATCCCAATTTTATCTTCCGTGTTCTTTGTCTCTTGGGGAGAAGAAGAGTAAGGACTTCTGTACTTTGGATCAATATGCCATTGCCTTGCCCTCTGCTTTTTTCCCTCTTATTTGAGCTTTGCTAACCTGGGAGGCCTGAATGTGCCACTTGTTCTTTGTATAGGAAGAAAACAGATGATGTTACTAAATACCAATATGGATTGCTTTGATTAGGAGTGGACTCGGCTAAAATTAGCAGGAAAATAAGGTATCAGGTAAGGTAGGTTTACAGGTATGTTGTTGTTATCCTCACTGCATGCTGGAAGCTCCTGTAAGAAAGCTTGAAAACCACTATAGCATTCCCAGCTGCCCTTCAGGCTTCCAGTTCCACTTCAAGCTTCCAGCCACATAATCCACTATCTGGGGTAGCAATGAGATACACCAGTATAACATTGCTCACAGCGCAAATTAATACTATGTCTGTCTTATGTCAGCAATTAGCATAGCCACTTAAGACTCGGAACATGTCCATGGTATGATTTGTATTCCCTGAAAGATCAATGAACTGCTTCTACTACCTGTAGGAAACAAGTAATGATATCTATTCCCGTGCTATTCTATTTTGCTTTTGAAGCTGGTAATCTTTTCTATATAGAGGGTAGTACTGCCATAAAGATGAGGGAAGGGGTGGAGAACAGGAAAAATACGGCACAGGAGATGTATGTGCTTAAGTAAGGTGGCATTGTAATGAATGCTGGAGTAAACAAATACAAGTGTACTGGCATATAGAGTAACTGTATTCAGTGTGTGCATGTATTTTTACAGGCAGCAGATAAGTGTCCTTTATATTTTGGCTCCAGTGAGAGCACCTGGGGTTGAATAAAGAACAATTGAAGGGAAAACAAAAGAACAGAAGAACTTCTTACTGGCAAGTAGCCCACAGACCAATGTATGTTAATCCATGTCTAGATACATATTTTTAAGAGCAAATGTAGACAGCAATGAGGCACAAACATGTTTTCTCTTAGCCATTTCTCTCTGTGAGGCAGCTGAAAGCAAGTTTTTGCCAAAAAGACCCCAACCAAACCCAACTTGTCCAGGTGGTCCATACCTGTCTGTCTGTATGTGAGGACTCCAGTTAGTGTTCAAGTGCAGGTATTAACAACTACAGTGCAAAGATGTTCTAGGAAATATATGTTGCTTTGTGCTGAAGTCGAGGATGTTCTAGGATTCTTCTCCTGTGAGTTGTGCAAAAACTTGTCTGTTCATGTGCAGGTATGAAAGAGAATGGTGGGATAATGTTTGAGGACTGTGACATTGTGCCCAAGTAGTGCTGTCCCTGTCCTCTCTGCAAAGCAAGTGGAGCAAGTGCTCCAAGGAAAAGAAATTTCAAGCTTTATCTTATGTTCCAAAACATGTCAGCCAGCTTGGACTGGAAGCACTAATACACAGGAGTGGGACTGGGCATTTGGGAGGAAACTGTACTTCCCAGGTTCTTGTGTGGACTCTGTGGAGATGGCTCCTTACTGACCGGAGGACTGAATCCTAATGAGGTGGGCACAGATCAGCAATGAGGGTCTACAACATGGAATGTGATGTGAGGAGTAAAGCAAACTAAGCAAAAAGATATGTTGGAAGGATGCAGCACTTTAAAGTTCCTGTAAAGGCAAAACATTGTGGAAGAGTGGAGAATTAATTAAACCACACTTCCCTTGCTACCTATAAGCAAGATAATTGAAAAGCAGCCTCTTTTCTAACAATAGTTGTTTCCGAAGCACTTGATTTCTTTTTTTTTTTTTTTCCCTTTGTAATTTCCAGCTAGCTCAGCAGGGGTAAACTATGAGACCATCATGAAGTGCACTGAATGTCTAAGGAGGATGACACAGTGCGAAGAATTCCTCATGGTGTCAGTGCACAGTGCTGCAGGCGAAGCTGAACCGATTGCTAGCTTAGAAGCAGATGGGAGAGGTTTGCTAAATTTTGTCTTGAATGCTATTGTGTAAGCGATAACAGTACCAGAAATCTTATAAGCACTGGACAGAAAGTTGAAGAGAACACAAGCACAAGAAGGTCAGCAATGTAAAAAAATGAATTGGAGTCACAGGATGATCTAGCTGAGCATGCACAGTAAAAGCAGAAGTGCCACAACCCTTAATTATGTGTTGTGCAGGGGCTTATGTTAAGCAAAGCTTACGAGTTAGAAATCAGTAGTGAAGACAGAAAACCATGGCCAGACTCCTTGGCTCCAGAAGGTGCTGAACAGTCTAGGAGGGAAGTTACATATATCTTAATATGAGGTTGGGCTAACTTTGTAACAACAGCTACTATTTTTTTTTTTAATGCCTTAACATACATGTGTATGTAATATATTTTTTACCAATTTACTTCTATACGGATTATGTAGGAGTTATTTCTATTTCTGTGGGTCTGGTGATCTATTTGATTCCTCCTGCCTGGTTCTCAATTGTCGTTCTACTGTATCAATTTTCTTTAGTTTTGAGAGAAGCAGATGGAGGTCGAAGTGACATGCAGTGAGTCAGTGGCTCTACCTGGAATAGAAACAGTAAATCGTCTAACAGTAGAAAAAGTAATCGTCTAGCTGCTAGATCTTTAGATTGGATTTTTTTTGGTGGGTTGGTTTGTTGTTTTGTTTGGTTGGTTGTTTCTTTGCTTTGTATGTAACTATTGTTTTGGGTTTGGTGGGGTTTTTTTTGGGGTTTTGTTGTGTTTGTTTTTTGTGGGTTTTTTTTTGTTGTTGTTGTTGGTTTTTTTTGTTTTTTTTTTTTTTTTTTTTTCCCCCCAAATTGCTTGGGACTACTTTGTTTCATTGTTCATGGTGCTTATGCTTGAATTGCATTGCATAAAATGGTGATGATAATGAATACTGTTATGTGGCTGGAGAGATTTTTCCCATACGTTGTTGGCATCCTGACTACTTTACAGAATTCTAACCCATAAATCATAAGGTCAGGTAGTCTCCCTGATACTTTCAAATGAAGGATCATAACATTTTGTGCTGTATCTGGAAATCTGGGATAGAGGCGCATCGTGACATTTCTACTTTATAATGTCCCTCGGAGTGGAGGTATTTTGCACTTGGAGTTGATAACACTAAGGGTATTAGTGACACTGTCATAGTACTGCCACTGCTGAGAGTGGTTTGACTGTCATCTTCCCTTCAGGCAGTTGTAGGCTGCAATGAGGTTTTCCCCGGCTCTTCTCTGCCAGACTAAGCAAGGCAAGCTCCCCTGCCTCTCCTGATAGGTTATGTGCTCTCGTTCTGGCAACGTTGATAGTGCTCCACTGGACCATTTCCAGTTTCTCAGTATCCCTCTTGAACTGGGGGAGGAAAGAAATGGGGGATACTGTTCTAAGTGCAGCCTTACTGTTACAGAATATAGGCGGGTAATTACTTCCCTCTGTGCTGACCAGACCCCTGCCAGAGTAGCTTAGTATGCAGTTTACTTTACATCTGATGAGAGTGCACTTGGTGACTTGTATTCAGCTGCTGCTTAACCAGTCAGTTTCCAACCTGCTCCATGGCTGACACCTGTAGTTCTTGCTGAACTCTGAGTTTCCTGTTAGCCCAATCCTCTAGTTTATTAAGGTCACTTGAAATGAAGCTCTGCTACTGATGGTGTCAGCCGCTTCCCCTAATGTAGAGTCATAAATGTACTTGCTAAGGATGCACTGTGCCATTTATGAAGATGTTGAACAGTGTTGGCTCCATTGTTGACTATTTTGCTTGTTGCTGGCTGCTGCCTTGACCTCAAGCCATTAATGATTACCTTTTGAGCCCTGGCAGTCCAGCTAGCTAACTTTCAACCCATCTAACAGCCCATTTGTCCAGCACATCATTCCTCAGCTTCCAAATGTGAATGCTGTGGGAGATGTCAAAAGCCTGACTAAAATCAAGTTGTATTACATCCATTGCTCTCCTCTCATCGTGTAGACAGCCTCTATATGGTAGAGGGCAGTCAGATTGATCAAGTATGATTTGCCTGTGGTAGTTCTGTGTTGACTATTTTAATTACCATAGAATCACTGAGGTTGGAAAAGACCTTTAAGATCATCGAGTCCAACTGTAAACCTAACACTACCAAGTCCACCACTAAACCATGTCCCTGAGTGCCATGTCTACACATCTTTTAAATACCTCCAGGGATGGTGACTCAACCACTTCCCTGGGCAGCCTGTTCCAATGCTTGATAACCCTTTCAGTGAAGAAATTTTTCCTAATGTCCAATCTAAACCTCCCCAAGGAGCAACTTGAGGGCATTTCCTTGCATCCTATCACTTGCTACTTGGGAGAAGAGACTGACACCCACCTTGCTACAACTTCCTTTCAGGTATTTGTAGAGAGCGATAAGGTCTCCCCTCAGCCTCCTTTTCTCCAGACTAAACAACCCCAGTTCCCTCAGCCGCTCCTCATAAGACTTGTGCTCTAGACCCTTCACCAGCTTCATTGCCCTTCTCTGGACACGCTCCAGCACCTCAACGTCTTTCCTGTAGTGAGGGGCCCAAAACTGAACACAGTACTCGAGGTGCGGCCTCACCAGTGCCGAGTACAGGGGAACAATCACCTCCCTGCTCCTGCTGGCCACGCTATTTCTGATACAGGCCAGGATGCTGTTGGCTGCCTTGGCCACCTGGGCACACTGCTGGCTCATACTCAGCTGGCTGTTGACCAATACCCCCAGGTCCTTTTCTGCTGGGCAGCTTTCCAGCTGCTCTTCCCCAAGCCTGTAGCGCTGCATGGGGTTGTTGTGACCCAAGTGCAGGACCTGGCACTTGGCCTTGTTGAACCTCGTACAATTGGCCTTGGCCCATTGATCCAGCCTGTCCAGATCCTTCCTACCCTTGAGCAGATCGACACTCCTGCCCAACTTGGTGTCGTCTGCAAACTTACTGAGGGTGCACTTGATCCCCTCGTCCAGATCATTGATAAAGATATTAAACAGAACTGGCCCCAATACTGAGCCCTGGGGAACACCACTTGTGACTGGCTGCCAACTGGATTTAAGTCCGTTCACCACAACCCTCTGGGCCGGGCCTGGCCAGCCAGCCAGTTTTTTACTCAGTGAAGCATACCCCGTCCAGGCCATGAGCAGCCAGTTTCTCCAGGAGAATGCTGTGGGAAATGGTGTGGAAGGCTTTACTAAAGCCTAGGTAGACAACATCCACAGCCTTCCCGTCGTTCACTGAGTGGGTCACCTTGTCACAGAAAGAGATCAGGTTAATCAAGCAGGACCTGCCTTTCATAAACCCATGCTGACTGGGCCTGATCACTTGGTTGTCCTGTACGTGCCATGTGATGGCATTCAAGATGATCTGCTCCATAACCTTCCCTAGCACCAAGGTCAGACTGACAGGCCTGTAGTTCCCTGGATCCTCCTTTCAGCCATTTGTGTAGATGGGCATCACATTTGCTAACTTCCAGTCAACTAGGACCTCCCTGGTTAGCCAGGACTGCTGATAAAATGATGGAAAATGGCTTGATGAGCACTTCTGCCAGCTCCCTCAGTACCCTTGCGTGGACCCCATCCAGCCCCATAGACTTGTTTGTGTCTAAGTGGTGTAGCAGGTTGCTAACCATTTCCCCTTGGATTATGGGGGCTTCATTCTGCTGCCCTTCCCTGTTTCCCAGCTCAAGGGGCTGGGTACCCAGAGAACAACTGGTCTTACTATTAAAGACTGAAGCAAAGAAGGCATTAAGTACCTCAGCCTTTTCCTCATCCTTTGTCACTGTTTCCCCCCACACCCAATAAAGGATGGAGATTCTCCTTAGCCTTTCTTGTGTTGCTAATGTATTTATAGAAACATTTTTTTATTGTCTTTTATGGCAGTAGCCAGATTAAGTGCTCGCTGGGCTTTGGCCCTTCTAATTTTCTCCCTGCATAACCTCATGACGTTCTTGTAGTCCTGCCGAGTTGCCAGCCCCTTCTTCCAAAGGTCATAAGCTCTTTTTTTGTTTGGGTTTTTTTTTTTGGTTTGGTTTTTTTGTTTTCCTGAGTTCCAGCTAAAGCTCTCTGTTCAGCCAGGCTGGTCGTCTTCCCTGCTGGCTTGTCTTTCAGCACATGGTGACGGCCTGCTCCTGTGCCTATAAGATTTTTTTCTTGAAGAATGTCCAGCCTTCCTGGACTCCTTTGTCCTTCAGGACTGCCTCCCTACCACTTTGTCCTTCATATGCTTTGAAATGGATTCCAGAGGACGCGGTCCATGATTTTTCTATGGACTGAGGTAAGGCTTATAGCTCCCTGGGCCCTCTTTCTTGCCTTTCTTAGAGATGGGTATAACATTTGTCTTCTTTCCTACCATCAGAGACCTCCCTGATCACACGCATTTTTCACAATGATAGGCAGCAGTCTTGAAATTATACCAGTCAACTCCCAAGTACCTTTTGACCCATGTTGTCCCTCAGCTTCTTTTTGCAATTAATGTACCTACAAAAGCCTTTCTTGTTACCCCGCCTCTTTCTACTTTCAGGTCCAGCTGGGCTTTGAAGCAATACTTTTATGCTTCACAGAATCAAAGAATCATTTAGGTAGGAGGGGACTTCTTGAGATCGATGAAGAACTTGTCTGAGACATGAAGGTCAGAGGCAGCCTTAGCTGCTCTCCTGAAATCCAGGGCTGTGGTCCTGCTTTTTGCCCTTTTCCCTCCCCTCAGGATCCTGAACTCCACTATCTCACAGTCACTGCAGCTAAGGCTGTCTCTGACTTTTACATCTCAGACAAGTTCTTCCCTTTTGTAACTATAAGGTCCAGCAGAGCACATGTTCTTGTTAGCTTCTCAGTCACCTGTGCCAGGAAGTTGTCATCAATGTGTTCAAGAAATCTCCTAGATTACTTGAGCCCTGCTGTATCATCCTTCTGGCAGATATCAGGGTGGTTAAAGTCTCTCATGAGGACCAGGATCTGTGAACATGAGGCTTCTTCCAATTGTTGGAAGAAGGCCTAATCTACATTTTTTTCCTGGTCAGGAGGTCTACAGTAGGTACCCACTACAACAGCACCCATGTTGGTCTGGCTGCTAATCTTGATCCATAAACTCTTGGCTGACTCCTGACCCATCCCAAGGCAGAGCTCCATGCATTCCAGCTATTTTCTCACATAGAGGGCAACTCCCTCTCCTCACCTTCCCAGCCTGTTCAACAACAAATAATTCTTTGTTATTGGTTTTCTCGCCAGTTCTGTTGCATTTTTCTTCCTTCTGTACACCCCTTCTGTGTTTTAGTTCATTGAGAACCTCCTGTCTTAGCCAGGCAGGCCTTTTGCTGAAATTCTGGCCTTCCTGCATGATGGGGTGGATTGTTCCTGGTTTTCTTTAAAATTCAGCCTCCACTCTTTCTGCTTGACTGCTTGCTGGGGAATTTTACTTTAGCAATTACCCAAACAAGCCAAATTCTACTGTCCTAAAGCCCAGAGTCCTAACTCTTCTGCTCACCTTCCCAGCTATCCTCCAGATCCTGAACTGTCATCTTGTGGTCACTGCAAACCAAGCAAGCTGTAAATACTTGCTTTGTTTCTACAAAAGGCAGCTTGAGAAAAAGCTTCCCCATGTGATTTCTCATGAGCTGCATAATTTAAATATTAAGCTGCTTACATGATAATCTAACATCATAGTTGATGACTTTACAACACCCATGCAATTTTTCCGTGGAAAACTTGCTTTTTGGCTTTTGCAGGGAATCAGTTTGCCTTTAGATGCATGTATCACTCACACTAAATCCTCAGAGCAGAATCAAGGGTATTTTTAGAGTGTTGATAATAAAGGACCTTGTTTTTATTTTTATCTTACTAATAGCATAACCAATTGGATAACTAATTGAGTTGGCCAATTTAATATGATTAATCTGATTAAAACCCTACAAATCCAGTGCCATTGCCAGTTTCATGGGAATCCACATTTCAAAACAATTTATAGTATGTGTAGGCATTTTAGGAGAGGAAAAAACCAAGCAAGAGCAAATAATAACTCATCAGTCAGTGTGAAGGCATGTGAATAATACTCCTGAGTACTGACTGGGATATGGAAGTGCAGGGTCTCTTTCCTGCAAAATATGTAACTAGGGAAAACAGTAATTATTTGGAGAACTGAGTAGCTTAGTGCAAAGTTGGGATTGTCACCAATATACTGAAAATCTGGGAAAGTGTGTTCTTGCAAATGACATTATAAATAAAGCAAACCCCCAAATCGGGTTTCTTTAATGCTTATGGCAATAAAACCTCTCTCTGAGACTGAAGTTTCAGAAGGCTTTCACCTCACTGAAGTCCAAGACAACCAGTACTTCCATACCTTCCTGTGTGCCAGCACACACATTTGAATAACTAGTTAGGAAGCAGAGGGAATTGATCCAGGTTAGAAATGACCCTTGTCGTTACTATTTTGGTGTGGTGTTTTTTTTATGTAGATAAATTTCCTGATCCTGTCCCCACCATGGGTACCTGAGCACTAACGCTGAGGCAGGAAAGGACAGCTCAGAGCAAAGGACGAAGGCAGGGCAGCTCAAAGCCGCTGTGAAACTACAGTTCTGGAGTGAGTTTTACAGCCCCCAAAATGAGGCAAGAAAAGTTTAAGGACTTGTGAAAGATCATAGAGCACCCCTACCACTGTTCTGAACCAAAGCAAATGCCATTGCATTTTTCATGTTTGCTAGTCAGAGGAGGTGAGAATGAACCAGAATGAGTTAGCAGTGTGGTGCCATGCATGGGGCTACAGCAGAGACCAGGTTTATTAGCTGTGTAAAACTGTTCTACAGCTGAAGGTCAGAGTGACAGAAGAAGTTCAGATCTGTTGCCAGGGCTGCACCAACACTTGTCAAGGTCTGTGGGTTGGCATCTAGTGGCCTACCTGCTATCTTATATTGGCAATGTAAGTTTATTAGTGTTTTCACAGCATTACAGTACCCCAGGAGTTTGGCAGCCAGTTGGCTGTTTCAGTATTATTTTGCCTTTGTTTGCTCTTGGTTATTAACGGGGGGGGGGGGGGGGGGTGTGTGTGTGTGTAAATTAGCATCCAAAACGTTTGAAAAAGCAGGGAAAGCCAGTCTGACCCTTCAGCTTTTCCTTGCTTGCTACAGCCTACTGCTAAATATTGAGGCACTGTTGTGAAGTTTGTCCTGCATGGTGACCTCTGAGAGGAGCAGACTGGAAGCCTTGCTGAGACAAGTGTGGTGTTGGTTTGTTGAGTGTGTTTGGTTTTCGGGTTTTTTTTCTGCCCTTCTGAAATATTTGTTTTCTTGGTCCATCCTGAGATGTCAGCAGAAGTACATGTAGCAGTGCTCCTGCACACAGCTTCACTTCTCTTGGTGCTTTTTAGGGACAGCTCTGTCACAGTATGAAGGATGAAGTTAAAACATCTCACAGTGACCCACACATGGTGATCACTGACACAGAAGGCATAGGTTTGGTGTGCCCTTAATTTATTGCAACTGACATGATATGGGCTAGAGGGGCTATTGAGGGCTGAGGGATCCTAAATCCATAGGTTGTTGGCCAGGCAATGTTTTCTTCTGGGGCTTTAACTTCTGGAGTCATTGCAATGCCTTAACCATGTCAACTAAAAGTCTTCATGATTTTTTTTCCAGTTAAAAACAAGCAAACAGCTGCTTGTTACTGGTAAGTTTTCACTGCTTTGCCAATTAGACAGTTTTCATCCCATAGAGGAATGGAAATTCAGCGTGTTTTCAGGAGTGAAACAAGCATTTCAAATTGTGCCTATGCATTTATTCTTTCTTCTACAAATATGGCTGTTTTTCTGTTTCTTTTCCTTAATGCTTCCACTGAGTAGAAAGACTCATTTTCCACTAAAATCCACTTGTATTCAGCCAGAAGAGCTCTACATGCAGCTGGCCAAACTATGTGAAGCCTAGGTCTGTGCCACTATTGTTCAAAGCTAAAATGTAATGTTTTCCCAACTACGGCTTTTTGTAGGACTAGCTTACCTTATTACAGAGCCAATCAAAAGTGCTGGTGTCAGAGGTGTCTGAAGTGTAGAGGTCTAGAAGGCTTGGCTTTTCTGAAGATAACACTGATAAATGAGATGTTTGTGGGTATGAATGGAAACCAATGTTAGTGAAGCAGCACTCCTGGCAGAGGAGTAACTTATGGGACAGACATAGCTCTTCTCCTGCCACCTACAAAGATGGTCTGTAGCAAGGAAGGGATGACAGTAAGAAACTGAACTGGGACAGGAGACCAGCTGTTTGGTAGTTTTGGTGTATAGCAGAGGTGACTAAGTTATGCAATTGTTCATGACATGAGCAATGATGGAGGAGATGATGGTGATGTTTTTCTTCTTTGTGGTAAAGGCAGTGAGTCTCGCTGTTCTTTAGTATGATAAAATGGCTCTGCCTGCTGACTTCTAATCAGAGATAAGGCCCTTACAGGTGATCAGGTAAGTGATGTTCCAGCACAAAGTAGGATGCAGCACCATGCCATGTAGCAGCAAAAGCTTTGAAACAATATGGCAAATGGCTTCACTTAAGGTTCCTGATTATATGGTGCCAGTGTAGGCAAGTATGGCTTTAGTGGAACAAACCTTTTCCATATATTGCCTGTTACTTGCCTTAACCAATTGCATAAAGCTTGATTAAATAGTTACAGAATTAGTGGGCTTGCATCAATAGACACTGAATGCTTAGAGATAAACATTCTGGCTAGTCACAGGACTTTCCAGATGAATCTGTTTTATCTGAGTGGATGTTTAGTTTTTCATTTATTTATAGCAGGAATGGCTTTTGTGTCTGTTAGATCATAGTAATAAATTTACTGAACTATCAAATAATTTATCTTCAAGCTTGCTTTCAGCTGATTACAACATCTCTAGGTATCTCAGGATAATATGAACATCTGTTCCCTGGAGATTGACTCTTCACAGACAATAATCATAAAGCTAACGAATGGAGTGGAGAATGGTGTTTAGGAAACAACTAGGGACAGCTCTGTCTCCCTTTGCTAACTCTCAGTCTAGTATTTCATTCTTTTCACCAGATTGGCTTTCTGACACACCCTACAGCAAACTTGCCAGATGCAATAGTCCATGTTCTTCAGAACAGGATAGAAAATCAGATAGTGACTCTGGGACTTGAACAGCTTGCTCTAATAATTTGTGTTACCAGATCATCAGAAACAGATAGTCCTGCTTCCTTTCCCACCTACTCTGAACCCTAGAGCGCAAGACCAGAAGCAGGTCTCTCTTCAGCACTCACCAGTGTTCTCAGGGAGAGATCTCCTATAATTTCCCATAATTTACGATAAGTGAAATGGATTGCTTTCCTGGTATGCTTTTCACTTTGCTATTTTTAATGATAGAAGTGAATCTGACACCTTATTTGCACTTGTTAAAACAGGCTTAGGAAAATGGGATGTAAATAAATCTTGGGAGGAATATAAATTAGCATGGTTCAGGGTAAAACAACTTCCCTGTTGTGGGTCAGAACGAAAATAATGCTGTGGAGAGATTATTCCACTTCTGTGTGCTGGAAGATTCTTGTATCTTTTTATGTAGTATTTGATGTTGGGTGTCACTGGAGATAGGACTCTAAATGGACCTCAATTCTTAGGCAGCATGACAGCCCTGTTGTTCTAAGGCAGCCAGATCAATGTTAACTCTTGGGTCTCTCCTGGATTACAGGTATGACAGAGCAGGCAAACAAATGTTTGTGTATCAAGCAGTAAAATAGCTGCGGATGAGAGCGAGTTCTGTAGCTTCTGCAAGAAACATGGATATAGTTAATTCAGCATACGTAGTCCTACTGAGAATGTATAGGGAGCAGGATGGGAGAATAGCTTGGTTTTGGCTGTAGCAAAATGAAATTCAATAGGCTTAGTAAAGCATTATACATTGCCTGCTGTAACGGTAGCTGCCACAGTTTTGTGACATGGATAATACTCTTCACTTATGTCTCATCTCAGGGGGCAGCTAAGAAAGCTTAGTCCCTGCCCAGCACTTGTTTTTTATCATATACCCTCTCCTGTATCACCAACCTGATGTTTGGGAAAAGCTTTTCTGTGATGGGCAATCTGTTAGGTGGAAGATAAGTGTTCTGTGTGGGAACAATCCTTTTATTTCTCCTTTTTTTTTTTTTTTTTTTTTTTTTTGCATTTACAGGAACAATTCCAGTTCTTTCATCCTGTTTTCAGTCAGTTTTTAACCGTATTTCTTCAAATTCTACATGCAAAGATTGTTTGTCATAAATATACTTATTTTCTACAGCATCAACGTAGGTTCAGCAGTAGGTGTCAGTTCAATATTGGTTGAACTGTTTAAATCTCTCCCCAAACCTTTTCCTTCTCTATTTCATGGCAAGTCAAAGTCTAGCAACTGAAGGGAAATCACTATGGTTACAGCACCCAGTTCTAGCAATGAGTCCAAGATTTAAGTCTTACTGCTTGTGGCAAAATACATATATTTGAGACACCCCCAGACATTTGGGATCGTGTTTGCAAGTGTTAAAACAGACATTGACAGTTTTAGATAATTCCATTGCAACGCTTTGCTTGCAAGACAGTGGTCTGCTATTATAAATGGATTGCTTACATAAGAAGTGAAAGAATACACACTAGTTTAAAGCACAGCTCGAAGCAGTGTTGGAGTTTTTAAAGTCAGAAATCTAAGATTTCATCACCACCTGGTTAGCAGTCTGTGTCAACACTGTCAGCCAAAAAAATGATTGAAACTTGGTTCCTTCCCAGATGCAAATATTGCCAAGACATCACCATGGGCCATTTGTAGGCATTATGAGAGTTATGAACACTATGAAGCACCAGAGTTTCAGAAGCCTACAGCAGATGACTTTATGGCCCAGGTGGTTGGTATTTCCTATGTTGAGGTCTCTCACCCCAATTAGTAACTAATTTCAATCCAATTGCTTACAGATGGCAGAAAATTGCTGACCTACCACAGTTCTCTCTAGTAGACAGGTATCCATCCATAAGCCAAATTAACAACCCAAGACCAGCATCACATAGGGAGATTTGCTGAGATGCCCAGCCATTGCATATTGTGTGTGCAAATTGACTTCAACAGGGTGGCTTGTGTGTGCAAAGTTAGATTTGGGCTTAAGTTTCTTATGGAACTGAAATCAGAACACAGATCTGTGCTTGATCTTCAGTTGTTTTAATTGTTCGAACCTCTGCAGGGCTGGAAACTACGCTGATTTGTACTGGTGCTGCCATGATTGGTGATTTATTTAATCTTGTGGCTGATTTCAAGCAGTTGGTGTTCTCACTGAAATGGAAGCTGCTTAGAGGAACGTATGTGCCTGAGCATTGTTAGAGCAGTACTGGGGGCTCTGCTCAGGGCCAAGCCTAATGGGAAACTCTGAACAAAGAATGCTTTTACACTGGCAAGTGTCTCGTCTGGCTATGACTCAGGCATAGGAGTTAATCTGGATGGGCAATGTCTAATCTGGACCATTTTGTACTTCAGGTCAACACATGATTTTACAGGGTTGTCTTTATGCTTAATGGATGGGAAAAGAAGGCTTAGAGTTCCCCAAGAACTGAATTTCAAACGTAAGTACAGTAACTACTGCAGATCAAGTGACCCTATACCATAAAATGTGACAATGTGCGCTTTTTTAATTGCATTCTCAGAATGGCACTACTTGCTAATCTTGGAAGGGCTTATTATCCTATAATATCTATTCTCTAGATATTTTTTTTTCTTAATGGAGAAGTAATGAGAATTTTTAAGCAAAACTTTAAGCAAATCCCATTCATAACATTTTTCTACATTACAGTTGTCAATAGCACACCTCATTTTTCCACTTGATATATAATTTTTTTTTACTTTATGATATTAATTTCTTGAGTCTTTGAGGAAATTGAAATCTTATATAATGTTTTACTGGAAGTAATCTTTTCCATTTAGTGACTCATCATAATTGTGGTGGGTTTTTTTGTCCTGAATCTATTAAATATAATATTGGATGTAGAATTTTCTCCAGATAGCAAGTCTTTCAACTTAATTACAAAGTCAACTGTACCTCAAGCAGTTAATACACATTTATTATGGGATTTTTTTCTTTTTTTTAATATGAACTAGGAGGCAGCGGCTGCTGCTGCTATCATTTGACTTCTAGATTGAGGATGTTTGAAAGGATGCATTGTTTCAGATTAAACTTCATTTGTATCTGAGGCCTGAGATAAGTAATTGCTAACTCTTTTTGCCCTGGAGCTTTTTGTTTTGTTTTGCTCAGAGGAACCTTAAGAATGATGTTAATTGGCTTTTTGTTTGGGTTTGTTTTTTTTAAGACCACAAGGGACAAAAGTAGAAACATCTGGTGACGGAATAAAATGCAATATGCGCTCATCAATTATAGATCATGCCACTTCTGATTTATTCTCCGATAATTGGTTTCTTAGATAAAAGAAATGTAGTAGATCTCAACTATCTGATGTTCAGTAAAACATCTTTGATTGTGAGATTTAAATTGGAGAAGACAGGAATTAGTACAAGAACAGTGTTGTGGTTTAACCCCAGCTGGCAACTAAGCACCATGCAGCTTCTTGCTCACTCCATTACCTGCCCCACTCCCCGCCCCCAGCAGGATGGGGGAAAGACAATTGGAAGGGTAAAAGTGAGAAAACTTGTGGGTTGAGATAAGAACAGTTAGAACAGTTTAATAATTGAAATAAAATAATAATAAAAAATTGTAATGAAAAGGAAAATAACAAAAAGAGAGAGAAATAAATCCTGAGAAAGACAAATGATGCAAACGAAAACAATTGCTTACCACCAAGTGACTGATGCCCAGCCAGTCCCTGAGCAGCGGCCTCCCTGGCCATCCTTCTCCCTAATTTTATTGCTGGGCATGTCATATGGTCTGGGATATCCCTTTGGTCAGTCGGGGTCAGCTGTCCCGGCTGTGTCCCCTCCCAACTTCTCATGCCCCCCCAGCCTGCTCGCTGGTGGGGTGGGGTGAGAAACAGAAAAGGCCTTGGCTCTGTGTGAGCACTGCTCAGCAGTAATGAAAACATCCCTGTGTCATCAACACTGTTTCCAGCACAAATCCAAAACATAGCCCCAGACTAGCTACTGTGAAGAAAATGAACTCTATCCCAGCCAAAACGAGCACAAACAGTAGAATTGTTAAGATACTGGATAAAAGGGGATGTGACAGTAGCGTGTGCTAAACATAGAAGAAACATGCGAAGGGAGATTACAGGTGGAAATCCTCAAGGATGAGATGGGACTAATTCTTATTTTCTCTTATATTTTCTCTGGCACAAAACATCAAAATGTGTCAATGAAATTTGCAGCTGATATTAAAGTAAGGAGCCACTGTCAACAGCACAGAGTATCAGAATATCACAATGATCATCTTGAATGCTAGGCTAGTAGAAGTGGGATTATATTCAATACTGAAAAGTCACAGACTAGGAGACTAAGGATTTGTTTTATAAGCTGAGACCTTGTTGGGGAATGGGATGAAAAAAAGAAGAGCGAGCTGAATATTTATCAATCTGATGCATCGCCCTTATGCAGATGGTATAGAAGAAACAGGATCCTACTGTATACTAAGTGATGTATGCCAGATAAGTCAGGGAGAAGCTAACCTTGCTGTCTGTGAGCAAGCAGGGCTGGGAATTCTGAGCATCATCCTGGTCATTCACAGAAGGATCAGTTAATCACCAAGGAGATTAATTCAGGCTGGGACAGTTGCAGAGGAGGGCTGTGGCAGTGGTCAGGTGAATGGAGAGTGGGGTCCTGAACCCCAGGTCCAGCCTTGTGTGACAGCAGCAGGCTTGCTTAACTGGAGTTTGGGAAATCTGTGTGCTACTGTACAGGGATCCTGATCAGC
Organism: Aquila chrysaetos chrysaetos; assembly: GCF_900496995.4. Classification (NCBI taxonomy): domain Eukaryota; kingdom Metazoa; phylum Chordata; class Aves; order Accipitriformes; family Accipitridae; genus Aquila; species Aquila chrysaetos. The sequence goes on along the minus strand of NC_044004.1, from coordinate 29,035,371 downwards.
TGCGTGTCCGAATTTCTCATGTTCCAACTTGCTCCTCTTGTCTCTCATCCTATCCCTATGATGTGTGTAAATACAAAAAAGCTTATACTTAGGTACTGAAGTGAAAATTTCATTACAGTTGATTGTTAAAGATATTGCATGATGATATTGACTTTTAATTTCTTCTTATATATTCATGCATGATGTTTTAACATTCTTTTTTGAACAGGAAATTTCTCAGTATTTAAATCATGTTAAAGTAGAATTATATGTGACTATGTAAAACAACCTATGGTTAAAAGCTTCAAGTGTACTGAATTATCTCTAAAATATCTTTTGCTCCATTGAGTTTATATTTGAAATTTTGGCTGAAATGCTTGGCTTTAAATGTGTAGACCAGAAAATCAAGTAGATCAATGGGCTTTTGTAATTTCCTCAATCTTCTTCACCTACAGGTGAAGGGAAAGTTCTCACAGGCATGGGTTGGGTCAGTGATTTTAAACCCTCAACTCATGGGGAACATCTATATCCCATTCATGTGAAGGTAACCCAGAAAATTATTTTCATTCACATGCATTTTTCTCCTGCATTATATTACCCTGTAATGTTTTAGTAATAGCATGTGTATACTTCTATGATATTTTTCCTTTTTACTTAAGATGTGTCAGGAAATAATACTGAGGATTAACTTTTTTTAACCATGAAATGCTGTCATATCTCAGCAGAATAACGACAGAAATAGAGCTCACAAAGAATTAATCTAGAACATTTTACTGTGATTAAATTCTTATTAGTAAAGAAGAAGAAAATAATAGTGAAAGCTTTGAGTCACTTTGAGTAACAGCTATTAAAAGTCAGGTGTATTTTAATTTGGTTTAGATTCTTGTCATATTCCCAAGTGTGAAGAAAACTGAGGCGTAAAAAAGGAAAGAAGAGCATCCTTTGCTAGGATGCTTCTAGCAAAGAAACGTTGGGAATCAAGTTTTGTAGCTGCTTGCTTATAGAGATGCACAGGTGATTTGAGAATGTATTCAGCATTTTCTTTAGCTGGTGTTTGCAAAGAATATTTCTTTCTGGCCAATGTATTTTGATGTTTAGGTATCTACCATAGAAATAAAGAGTGTAGCTCAAGTAATAAGTCTGTAGGAATACTTCAGTGTATATCCTGGCATAAGAATTGGCTTCCAGCTAAGCTTTTCATAATCATCTGCAAGCTTAGATAGGGGAAGATCTGACATTTGATTTTAGAATACTAGCTCATTTCCCTTTCTTTTCTCTGTCGAAGGTATATCATATTTCTTTAATAAAGGAGACACATTTCCCTAATAGAAGACACTGATATTATGATAAAGGAGCATAATAGAAACCATAGGGACTAAGATATTGCTTCCATTACTTTCTCATCTGTTTGCAAATATTCTTTAATAAGAATTTTTACTTTGATGTGGCTGCTTTGTGTGGCTATGACTAATAAGATACTTCCTATTCAAGCTGAGGTGTTCCCAGCTCACTTCGTCTCCCGAGTGTATTCTGTAAAGCCACTGAAGGAATCAGAGTAAAACTGGAACCTGTACAAATTCTGAACGCAGTGCATCCTACCTCTTGAATTTGTCTACAAACACTGCTTTGGTTAAGTCAACAGGCAGCCTGGCTTTTGCGCAGGCTTACAGAACTTCTACAGTTAGGCTGTAAACAAAGGCTACAGAAGAGTTTGCTGGTTAAGGCAATACAACATTTGTGTGGGCACAAAGAGAGAAAAATTAAATTGGAAATAAAACTGTCAGTGGAGTTCCTGGGAAAGAGTAAGATGGTATTGCAGAAAAAAGGGAAGATCTTATTTCAGTCCTGGGAAAATCTGGAAGAAGAAATTACAGGAGAAACATCAGAATATTTATGTAAATTTAGGAAGGTGTTAGTGTCTTACAAGAATTGTTTCTGAGCCTCTTGATTTTTATACATTGTTAGTCTAAAACACTGAATTGCTCTGTTAGAGCTTCACAAGCTCTACTATACATTTTGGGCACGTTCACATGAACACATAATTTGATTTACTGAACTTTTGACACTAGTTTTCTCGGGTAGTTTCTATAACTTTTTGATTATACTCTCCTGTCAGGAAGAATATTCAGCCTTGATTTAGAACAAAGTTTTATCTGCTGCCACTCAAACATAAGCCACTGAGCAAGCTGCTCCTCTGTCTCCTTAACTGAAGTTAGAGGCAGTGGGACCTGGGTCCAGGCCCTTTTCTCAAAAGGTGTTACTATTTCTGATGAGCGAGTAACTACGTATCTTTATGAACTTTACCAGGCCAAGCAGAATTGGGCTAGAGAGCTTTATCTTATTCGCTCTATGAAGGTTTGTAAACATCTGAAATACAGTGGGAAGATGTATGTAATATAGCCAGCAGCAACACCAGAAAATTATTATTATAAGAAACTTAACATGGGATTCACAGAACTCCTTAAGCAATGAAAAGCAGCATACTAGCTTTCCACAGAAAAATTGGTAAGGGCAGGTGATGACTGCCTTTGGAAATTGATGCTCTTTTCTGACAAATGCATTAATTTATAATAGCTGGTAGTGTCAGCTGTAGGCAACCTCCCTGATCTAATAAAGACAACTCTTACATTTCACAGATGCTGAAATCTAAATTTGGCTTTTGATGCCAGACTGCATCAATGTTTTAATTAAGGGAACCTATAATCCTTCCTTTAGCTGCCACTTCCCACTGTGTGTGGCCACATGTAGCTTTTTGTCCTACAGTGAGGAGGTAATTTCCAAAATGCTTGCTGAGAGAGACAAATAAGTAGACTTTTTGGGATATTATTGGAGAATCCAACACTAAATCCTGTCATTATGCATGCTAGCCACTTGATCAGTGTTGTGAGTTTTCTTTCTGTGCTACTATTTCTCTAGCAAGTTAAGTAAATTTTATGTTTATTTGCTATTCCTGTTTATACACATTGAACTTTCAAAACCCTACTTTGCAAGTGAAGCAGAGCTAATTAGCCCACCCTAAAGTTCAAATACCCTCATTAGTATGAGCAGTCCAGGTTTGCTAGTTACTAAGGATTACTGAATAATGATCTCATTAAGGAAATTTATAATTTGCATGTACAGACTAGGCAAAGTGAAAGAAGCTGAATGTTTTGTTCACAAGAAATTACATGTTCAGTAAGCACAGACTTATGCCTGACAAGGACCTTTAAAAGGAAATAGGAGAATCAAATTAAATTCAGAGATATGCTCTTGATGTCTGTTTTGCTATATTTCTGGTAAATTAAGAAGTCTGTGCATATTGCTTTGACTATTCTGATAACCTGAATTTAGAAGCAATTGGCCTGAATTTCTGGAATTGTTTCAGTTTTAGTTATTTGCTTATTGTGTACCACCTAAGTGTTTTTTGTTTCTTCATAATACTGATGCCATTTATGTAATGAAGTTCACTTGTGAACTGACTAGTTTTGAACAAACTTAGAAGGATCTGCCATTATCTTAAAAGGGAAAATTTCAAATTACCTTCCATCATGGGAATGTGTTTACAAAGACAGTATTCAGAGGGGCTTTGTTTTGGAGTAAAACAGTACTCCACGACTTCCCCCCCCCCCGCCCCCCGCAACAGCCCACCTCATCAGTTCCACTATGGTATAGTATTTTATCCTAAAGCAGGCTTCAAATACTAAAAATGTCCCTTTTAAAGAGTGCATCACACATGAAGAAAATTCTCAACATTTTCTCAATATATTAAATATGTACTTGCCACAGATATTTCTGCAATAAGGAGTAGTAGGATTACTACCAAGATAAAGATTCTTCATCCTTTTCAATCCTAAGAATTTTATTTCTTCTGAACTCCTTTTTCACTTTATTTTTTTCCAAATTCCTCTCTTATAAGATAGTCTTATTCTTCCATTTTCAGCCTTTTACTAAGTTAATATAAAAATATTCCTTTATCATAGACATTATTGACTACAGAAATGACCAGTATGAAAGTCTGGGCTGTGACAAGTTCATTTATAGAATATGTTTTGTAACAGACTTGATAAAAGTTGTTTTAGAAGATGAAGGAAGAAGTAACACTACAGAGAAGTGATGGATCAAGGTTAACTTCATTTAAAATGAATTCATAAGGAACATTATTTCTTTCCATAGAGCAGAAGGGCAAGTTTTTTTTGCTACTCAGCTAATCTTTCCCTGATGAAAATTTCACTGCTCCTGAAAACTTCCAGATCAGCTTGTCAAAGTATTTCCCTCTCCCGTCAGTGACATATGGCTGGACCTTTAAAGCATGAGGATTACTTCAACATACTGTTTTAGTTTTCTTAATACATATTATGATACACTTGCCAGCTTATTCTAGCTAGCATATATCTCTTTTTCCCTATGCCCCCCAAGAACAGTCTAAAGCCCACAATCTCTTAAATATATGCTTTAAAGCGTAGCTTGCTTCTAAGAGCCTCATACTTTTCACAGAAGTTGGAAGATGCTGCATGGAAAGGGTGCCTGTAGCAGTTATTTTCCAATTGGACAAGGAACTACAACAGCCTATGGAATTTATGGGAATGAGGTTTCCATTATATGTTCTTAACTCACTCTTCTTCACTGGATCCAATGTATTTTAGCAGTCAGTGTTAGCTTTAGTGGATAACTGCAATTTCTCTTGAGTACGAAAGTAGAAAATAGAAATATTTCCATAAGTTTTGCCTTAAGTCAAATAGCCCTTCTTCCTGCTTCTTATGTGCTCCTAATTTAATTCCAGCATCATCTTAATGGGGAGCATTATTATGGATATGTATAATGGAGTCCACAGCCAGTGCCCTGGCCCACAGTGGACTTCTAGGTGAAACTGAAGGAACAAGTACTGATCTCCACAGCTCTAATGGGCAGGGACCTGAAATTTTGCTGCTTTGTGCCATATTGTCACTGGTTCAATCTACATGGAGCAGGCATTCTCTGCTGTACTCTCATTAGTCCTGGTCTACCAGTCATCCCAGCTAGATGACCTATTGAAACAGCCAGTGGCTTTCATTTACCCACACCCATAAGTTTCTTTTGGGAGGAAGCCCAGATGAGCTGGAGAAATGCTGGGTCAGCACAATCTTCTTGCAGCATGAGCAGGTGGCAAAGGCCATTTGTGGCCTGAAAAGCAGGATGAGCAATGGGGTGCCTGTGCCCCTCAGGCAGGTCTGTGCAGCTCTGCTGATGACAGTGGATATGCCAGCACATCTGTGATCTGTTGGAAAGCGTGCTATAGGAAGGGTTACTCTGCGAAAAGTCCTTGGTACAGGAACATGACCCCAGCCTGTTTTGTTAGTCTTCTAGCACACCCCAAAGTATGTCTCCTGTTAGTCATGGTGAGGGCAGTGGCTTCAGGCTTGGAGTTCATTTTTGTGAGTAGTCTTGAGTATTTTTGCATGTTTTGATCAGCAGAGGATGGGCAAACATATCTATATTTGATGAATGCCATAAATAATAGAAGTGGATTATTTGAACTGAACAGCTTTGTGGTCTCCTGGAAGAAATGAGTAACTGCTTTCATGTTTTTTAGGTCCTCATGTGGCATTCAAGGGGTCCCAATCACATTTGTTTTGTAAAATTTCAGAGCTTTTGGTAAGAGTTCTACTTTTCGTTGACAACCCACAAATTACTTTGTGGGTAACATCTTCTGGCTTATGACTGGACTTTTTCTTAAATAACAATGTAGGAAGTTGACTTTTTTTTTTTCTCTTTTTGTGCTTTTGCTGCTTTCGCATCTGCCACATTTATTCTTCCTTTTCTGTCTTTTCTAGCTGGATGCAGCTAATAAATATGTGCCCAAGATATCTATCTCTGTACCATGTTTCTTCCAGCTGGCCTTGCTGAGTTTATACTAAGCTATTTCTTGGTATGTTCCTTCAGGGACTTCTTGGTCAGCTGTATGGGAGCCACAGAAGTGCTATGGGAATTGCTCCTTCACTTTGATCCTAATGAATGCTGGGGTGGTGCTGGGTGAGAAATGCTTTCTCAGATTCAGGGACAGGAATACACACTTTTTCTAGAAGTTTAGAATGTTAAAAGCATCTTGTGTTGATACTGATCATTACAGAATTAGCTGTCATTTAATTTTTTTTTATATCAAAGTCTAAGAGTATAATAAGGCTTACCATAGTGAACTGTTCTTCCATTTGTGTTCAGTACACGCCAGCTTAATTCATTGTCCTTTGGTTTTCATTTAATTAACATCAGCCTCTGATGTTGGCAGGATAAATTGCCTCTTCAACTACATGGCATAAGAGTTCTCTGTTTTCATGTTTTCCTGTCTCACGTACGTTTTCAACAACCCACCAAAGGGAAGACTGGTTTTGCTCGCTCACTTGTCCACAGTAAGTAGACCACAAACAATCTGATTAAAATCCTATATCTATGAAGGTGGGGGAAGCAGAAATAGAAGAGTTATGTAGCCATCTGAGATGTAGCTGTTCCTTACAGGCATGCTTCACCTCAGACAAATAAGTAGAAGCCCTGGCTGTTACTGAGTCCCTGTGAGAACAATGTTTATCCCTGCATCTGTATGAGATTCAGTAGATTAGCCCTACGTGCCGGTTCTGGTCTAAGGACTGGTACAGAAGGAGAAAGAAGCTTATTATCTCTCTAGGGTACCTTACAACTCCAGGAGAACTGGGAGAAATGATGGTTAGTCTACAGGTGGTCCTTTCCCCCATCACTCAGGAGAATTGGAAAGAGGTTTTCTGCCTTCTGCCCTTCCACGTGCCTGTAGTAGCGACAGGTCCCTCGTGGGAAACTAAGACATAGAGTGCATCAGAACCTTGTGTTAGCACGTCTGCTTCATCTCATAGTAAATTATTCTTCATGAATGCATGTCTACTGGAAGGAAAACTAGACTCGCCAAGTACTTCATTAGTGAAGTTTCAATGAGTGTTAACTGATTTAGGGGATATTTCTCTTAACTAAGCCTTGGGTTTTTACTTCTTGTACTTGCCAAACTCCCAGTAGCTTCATTGAAAGTATGAACTTCATCCCTTGAATGAACAAGCATGCAAAAAGGAAGGAGTGTAGAAAGGACCATCTATAGAGCCAGATGACAAAGCCTAAAGGACTACATGGCACTGTAAGACTTTTACAAAAGCCTTATGAAAATAGGTCATCTGCCCTGCTGAGTGGTGGCAGATGTTGAAACAACTGTTTTGTAACTGAACTCTGCTCTGCACTAAGAGCTGTCTACAGAGATTTGAGTCAAATCCCTATGATAAACGTCTTTGGAATGGGCTCATAAACATTGTGCCAAGCAATTGGGAAAATAATTTTCAAAAAAATAGGAAATTAAAAAGATACACAAAAATTAAATTGGCACATGTGTGAATGAACGCTATTAATTTGGCTGTTTTGCAGAGTATGATGTTGCTAATCCTTTGATTAGCATACGACTGAGGCATTTTTAGTTTAGATTGTCAGTCTAGTTATACTGAGGCTATTATTTCTTTCTCCAAAGGAGAGTTTTCTGAAAAAAACTCTCTGGGCAATCACATCAGGAATTCAACATGTGATACCAACAGTCTCTTTTGAGAGAAACTCTCTGTGGCTTCCGTGGTTTGGAAAGGGAAAGTAGAAAAATAATCCCTGGAAAGTGTCCTGATAGAGATTTATGTGTCTCTTCTTTGACATACTATGGAGCTTCATGCAGACTTTTACCATGGTGTCAACTATTTTTGCCTTAACTCCCTGGACCATTAACAGTTCTACAATTACATTCTACAATTACACCCAGGACTTTAAAAGCCAGACACAAAACCCAGATATATGCCACATGCTGAAACAGTCCCAAAGAGCAGATCTGTGGGTTCTAGCACTTTTCAAAAAATCAGGCCACTTATTTCAAGAATTAACTAAGAATAATTTGAAAACAGGAGAAAGACTGTGTGAAGGGGGAGAAGCCTTTTTATTTCTACCCTTTTCTGTGGTTTCAGACTTTTGGAAGTCTCCAGCTGTAGTCACGCTGTCACTCCCAAACATACTTGTGCAGGTGATAATCGAGATGGTAGACAGTTGGTGACACCAAGCTGTGCACACACAGCAGGGACTTGTGTCAGATGTTATTTGAGTCAAGTTGTTGGTGATGGATTCCCCAATATTTGTGAGCTGGGCCGGAGGGATTGTGACAAGTACCCCTGTTCGTAGGTGGATTAAAACTGTGAGGGTTGTTACAGCCAACAGAAAAAAATGACTGTCTGAATTTTGGTAAATCAGGAAGAGCAAGGCCAGTCTCTCATCTTAGTTGGCATGAAGATAATTAAATATGAGAGTTAATGGATATGGACAAAAGACAAGACAGGAGCAAGGACGTGTTGTCTAGACTGGAGAGGCTGTGTATATGTTTCTAGAGAGAACATAATGGAACTAAATTTTATCATTTGTATGTTTTGTATGTTAAAAACTGGCTCCTTATGTATGAGTATGGTGCCACTGTATTAGGAAAACAGAAATAATTATTGTAAGGATTTTTTAAAGTGGATTTGGCTAGCACAGATTTCTGTGTTTGCATAGGAAAAACCCTAGAAGGTGCTTATACACTGTACAACTGCAAGGATCAATGCTACCTTATCCTGAAGAGTTTAATAAAGGAAGCAAGGAAGAAAGTGAAATGTAAGCTTGGTTGTACTTTCTGGCTAAACATAAAAATAATTAGAAAAGACAAAAAGACAATCAGCCAGCCAGTAAAAGATAATATTCTTGAGCTGTTCTCACAGGGGTTGTTAGAAAAGATGAATGAAACTGCTGGCAGATGAGTAGATAGTTGACTGAAAGGAAGAGAGAAGAAAGGCTACCAGGGCTACTGGTTCCTATTAGAGCAACAGGCTACCAATTTCAGAATCTAAGCCAAAACTCAGAAGCCCAGTTTTAGGCTACAGTGTTTTGGCATCTGAGACCCCTTTTGAACAAGAACACAGCCTTGTCCATATACCAGGACACACTGTATATCCTGTGTTGTGGATGCTAAAATCACTGGGAAGAGATGAACATGTTGTGTTGTGTTTACATGGTGCTTCACTGAGGGTGCTAAGAGCTACCTCATGATAATGAAATATGATTTTAAATTATTTTTATGTTACTTGTTATCACCTTGAGTCCCTCACATGTATTAGCACTAGGTTTATCCTTGCAATGCTCACTGGGGTAGGGAAGTTGCTCTGGAAACTTTGGTTGCCATATAGACCTGATAGTGACAGAACATGTGAGAATCTGAAATTGCTTCGTTGTGATTTAAAAATTTTTTTTGAATTTTTAGTAATAAATAAGTTTCCATTTAAGCTCCCTTGTCTTATTTTAAATAATCACTGCATACAATTTAATTTGGGAATTGGCCTAAAAAGGGTGACTCAGTCACAGAAATTAAGCTAGACGTGCTGAGAGCAGTCAGTAGTGCCAGACATCGTCTTGTGTCAGAACAAATGACAAGATTTATCCAGGAAAGCAAACTCTCTAAACAGTCTCTTCAGGTGACCCTCTGCTGCCTGGGCACTTTGGTTTCCATAAGCTCAGCATTGTAGCTCCCTAGCACAGAGGCTGAGCTCTGTTAAGACTAAGGAGTGTGTGTAATAGAGAACTGGGGAGAGTGGATTTCATGAGCTTGTGGAGAGCCTGTAGACAGATATCCTCTGTACCTTCTTATTAAGACATCTTATTAAGTCCTGTGAGGCTGTGTTGGGTTTCCATGGCAAGGTTTTGGTAGCAGGGGGGCTTACAAGGGTGGCTTCTGTGAGAAGCTGCTAGAAGCTTCCCCCATGTCCGACAGAGCCAATACCAGCTGGCTCCAAGACAGACCCGCTGCTGGCCAAGGCTGAGCCCATCAGCGACGGTGGTAGTGCCTCTGGGATAACAGATTTAAGAAGGGGAAAAAACTGCTGCTCAACAGAAACTTCAGCCGGAGAGAGGAGTGAGAATATGTGAGAGAAACAACCCCACAGACACCCAGGTCAGTGAAGCAGGATGGGGAGGAGATGCTCCAGGCTCCAGAGCAGAGAGTCCCCTGCAGCCCGTGGGGAAGACCATGGTGAGGCAGGCTGTCCCCCTGCAGCCCAGGGAGGTCCACGGTGGAGCAGATATCCACCTGCAGCCCAGGGGGGACCCCACGCCGGAGCAGGTGGATGCCCCAAGGAGGCTGTGACCCCGTGGGAAGCCCACGCTGGAGCAGGCTCCTGGCAGGACCTGTGGCCCCACAGGGGACCCACACTGGAGCAGTTTGTGAAGAACTACAGCCTGTGGGAAGGACTCATGTTGGGAGAAGTTCATGGAGGACTGTCTCCCATGGAAGGGACCCCACACTGGACCAGGGGAAGAGTGAGGGGTCCTGCCCCTGAGGAGGAAGGAGCAGCAGAGACAACGTGTGATGAACTGACCACAACCCCCATTCCCCGTCCCCCTGCACTGCTGGGAGGAGGAGGAAGAGAAAATTGGGAGTGAAGTTAAGCCCAGGAAGAAGGGAGGGGTGGGGAAAAGGTGTTTTAGGATTTGGTTTGTATTTCTTATTATTCTACTCTGATATGATTTGTAATAAATTAAACTAATTTCCCCAAGTTGAGTCTGTTTTGCCGTGAGTGATCTCTCCCTGTCCTTATCTCAACCTACGAGCCTTTTGTTATATTTTCTCTCCCCTGTCCAGCTGAGGAGGGAAGTGATAGAGCGGCTTTGGTGGGCACCTGGCATCCAGCCTGGGTCAACCCACTACAGAGGCCAGTAGGAGTGATGATGATCAGGAGCTGTGGATCTGGCAGGTGCCTCTCCATTGCTGTACTGAGGTAGCCTTGAAGCTAAAATGCCTGCCCATTCCACCTTACCTGTTGGGCAGCCCTTAGACCCTGTTTCTGGAACAACTTGCTTACCATTTTTTGGGATGTGCACAGGCCTTTAGTTTGCGCACAAGCACATACACACTTGCTGATGGTCATTTCATGTACTTGATGGCTTGATTCAGTTTCCTGCTTTTAAGCTGTTGGAGAGGTTAAGTGTAACATATGCTACCTGAACTTTCAAAACGATGGGGGACATCTTGTGTGTGAGTCCTCTAAGGGACCCCAGGCATGAGATGACGACCAATGAGGTACTTGACAGCCCAATGATAGCATTTGAACAGTAGCAGGATTTTGGGCACTTGCTAATGAAAATATTGGTACTTATTGGCTCACTTAAGGAAATTTCTTGAATTACTCAGCTGAAGGCAGGCTACTAGTTATATTTCCCTGAAATGTCATCATTTTGGTAATTTATTATTTCTGAGAACTACTTTTTCCTAGCTCTAGTTGAGTGTCTTTGCACTGGTCCTGCAATATTTTGGGAGTTTTTATTGCTTACCCTTATCTTTAAGAAGTTAATATATGCTGTCTTTCTAACAGGTTCAGATAGAAAGCCCTGAAGTATTGTGTACGAGAGGATTATTTCAGAGAGAGGTTGAAATAAGTGACCAGTGTTTCCTGCTGCTGGTCTTTAGGGGATAAATCATTTCTCTGACAGTAATCTGTTGTACCTACTGCTAATGTGACATGTTGAAAATACTTATTCTTTGTTTTGAGTGTAATGACTTAATTCTTACAGTACTTCTTAATCTCCTCCTTTATTGGTCAGTTTGTGTATTTTTGCGCACCTTGGTGAGCACTTCTTCCTCCCAACTCTGATATTTTTCTGCTATTGAGGCTTTCTCATTCTCTGCCTGAGTTGACTGGTTAAGACAGACTGGAGGTGCTGGCACAGGTGAACACTTGTTTCCAAGCTATAGGCTGCCTGTCAAAATTTGGTGAGCCCCTTATAAAATGCACTGTCAAATGGTTTATCTGGAGAGAGACTAAGATGCTGTGGCAGAGCAACACCATGTGATAAATGTGAAATTTGACAAGTGAGAGCTACTTAAGTTGGTGGCCTTTGAACTTGGGGATAGTGGTCCTGGACTTAGGAGTTGAAGCTGCAGACTGCATAAAATAAATGGGATCTGTGGTCACCACCTTCATTAAAATTCACCCTTGTTTTTATGCTTCCTACATCATGCTGTTGCCAAGTAATAAAAATTCAATTTTGTGAAATGAAAATCATTCTAGCCCTAAAATGCTGTCAGAATTTTAAAAAAGATGGCTTACTGGCAGCTGCATCCACCATACCATGCTTTTCTATTCTACTTTATATGTGCTATTTAGCCACACCAGAGTTTTCTTTACTATTTTACTTATTTATAACATAATGATTCCTTTCATGCTTTCAGTGGCTTGTTTTGCAAGACATAGTCAGGCTAGCCTTAGTATAGATTTATTGCTGCTAAAATATGTCATGAGAATAATCGGATTAACTGTACAGGTGACAGGTAAGGCTTATTAATTGATCATCCTCTACCATAAGCAGCTTCAGAAATTCATTATTTTTATTTTCTAAATGACCTTCATAAGCCCTCTGCCTTGTGTCTTCAGATGCCGAAAATCCAGACCTTTAAGCTGTATGCTAACTCTAAAGCAAGGAAAAAAAAAAAGGGGGGGGGGGGGTGGGATTTTAACAGACTATTCAAAACCAGTGCCATTATACACAATTAACAAACAATTTTGAATTTCTTCTTGCAAATTAATAAGCTGTTAGATGCAAGGAGTGGAAACTTACACTATCTGTGCAAGAATGATTGTGGTGAGCTCATACTAAGTATTTCTCATGTTTCTTTTTGGTCCAAACTTTTCTATGCCTCAGTTCACTCACCTGTAAAATAATAAATCTTGGCTATTTCACAGGCCTGTTCTGAGGCTTAATTAATTGTACTCTTTAAAGAGCTACAGTTATTATACTGTGATATATAAAATGTCACACTGTAATTGGTGTAAGAAATGAAACGTCCAAATAGCTATACTGAGAAGGGATATGTCTCTTGAAGGCACTTTTACCTTTCTTTGCAGCAGTAATTTGAGAAGCAGAAAGGAACAGAAATGAAAAAATAAAGCAGCGTAATGTTTCCTTTGCTGCTAATTTTGCAAGACTTGTTTAAAGTGGGAACGTGTAGACTTTGGAAACCAGAGACAAAACAAAAGACTGCACAGTGTCCTCAGCCTAGAAATGAGGGACTTGAACTCAAATATTGAAGGCATCCTGCTAATCTACCACCTACTATGATTTACCAGCTGAACCTTTTGGAAAGCTATAGCTCTTGGTACTAGAGACGATGTCTTTGTAGTCAGTATCTTTCCTGAGACCTTTTTTTTTGCTTCAGAGCCAAGGCAAATTCTATTTGTCATTGCCTGGGGAACTGCAAGCATGTGGTTTCTCTGAAGGCCCCCAGGGTTTTAGTACATTTCTGTTTGGATTTTTGGTACTTGCAATCCCAAGTGATTTTTGGATTGCTTAGGAAGTAAACTGCCTTTTCATCCTTTAAAGTAGTTTGGATACAGCAGCTCTTCTCAATTAGTATCTATTACTTAAAACACTCCCTGCAGCTACCCTACAGTAGAGAATTAACATTTGGTTAAGAAATTTGCAATTCCTTGATGCAAATCACAGAGGGAAATATATATATACACACATGCATATATATATATATATATATATACACACACAGATATATAAAAAGAGTGGTTTTTGATACCTCATAGTGACACCCTTTGGTTTAAATTGATGAATGCCCCTATAGAAGGAGGAAGTGTTGGAAAAGGTCTGAAAAAGCCTGGACACTCATTTTTCCACGGGGCCAACAGGAACAAGGTGCCAGGAATCCTAAAAATGCATAGGTACCATATTGGGCTATAACAAAAGGAAAATATAGACAAGGATGTTGGAAGATTGAGGTCAGGTAGACCCCCCCGGTGATGACTACAATGTTATTTCTGTGGGCTCTGTTCAGTTATGCTATAGCTGAGGGGGATAGTCTATGCTTTGGCATAGAAGGAATAGGAAACATGGGAATCAGAAACAAGGGGAGAGCAATGGGTATTGTCTACCTGGACTTCAGTAAGTCTTTTGACACTCTTCCTTACAATCCTCATAGAGAAGGTGTTGAAGTATGGGCTGGATGGGCAGACAGGGAGGTGGATTGAAAACCGGCTGAATGGCCAGGCACAGAGGATGGTGATCAGTGGCACAGAGTTTAGTTGGAGGCCACTAACTAGCGGTGTACTTCAGGGGTCAATACTGGGTCCAGTCCTGTTCATCATTAATGACCTGGATGATGGGACAGAGTGTACCTTCAGCAAGTTTGCTGATGATACCAAACTGGGAAGAGTGGCTGATATGTCAGAGGGTCATGCTGCCATCCAGAGGGACCCTGACATGCTGGAGAACCTCATGAACTTCAACCAGGAGAAATGCAAAGTCCTGCACCTGGGAAGGAACAACCCCATGCACCAGTATATGCTGGGGGCCACCCAGCTGGAAAGCAGCTTGGCAGAAAAGGGACTGGGGTTCCTGGTGGACACCAAGTTGAACATGAGTCAGCAACATGCCCTTGCCACAAAGGAGGCTAATGGTATGCTGGTCTGCGTTAGGCAAAGTACTGCCAGCAGGTCAAGGGAGGTGATCCTTCCCCTCTACTCAGCATTGGTGAGACCATACCTGGATTACTCTGTCCAGTCCTGGGCTCCTCAGTACAAGAGAGACCTGGACATACGGGAGAAAGTTCAGCTAAAGGGCCACAAAGATGATGAAGGGATAGGAGCATCTCTCCTATGAAGAAAGGCTGTGAGAGCTGGGACTGTTCAGAGGAGAGAAGGCTTAGTGGGGATCTCACCAATGTATATAAATATGTGAAGGGAGGGTGCAAAGAGGACAGAGCCAGGCTATTTCCAGTGGTGCCCAGGGACAGGACAAGAGTCAATAGGCACAAACTGAAACACAGGAGGGGTTCCGCCTGAACATCAGGAAACAATTTTTTACTGTGAGGGTGACCAAGCATTGGCACAGATTCCCAAGAGAGGTCATGGAGTCTCCATCCCTGGAGATATTCAAAAGCTGTCTGGGCATGGTCCTGCACAGCATGCTCTTGGTGGCCCTGCTTGAGCAGAAGGGCTGGACCAGATTACCTCCAGAGGTGCCTTCCAACGTCAACGATTCTGTGATTTTTGTCAATGTATAGTCTATTAGAAGTTTGCTTTTTTTAAGTGGTTTAAATCCTGGATGTTTGTGCAGCCACAATGTTTACTGAGGAGAATTTGGCCTTTCCAACTTACATAATCACCCTTCACCAATACACGTTTATGTAGTAGATAGACCTGTTTACTAAGATCACCCAAAAGGTGAATTAGGTTCCAATGGGTTTATCTAAGCTGTACTGCTTCACACATTCTGCTAGCACATTGCATGCTGCATTAGCTGCTTTCTGCCTTATTACCCTATAAAGCTCTAAATGCTTTGGGACTTCGTTATTGCAGAGAATTGGCTTTCCACATCTGATACCTCTGCTGCTGCAGTTAGTGTTAATGTGTGAACTAACAACTACTTTTAAAAGAAAGGGGATAAAGCAGAAACATTTCAGGAACAGCAATAATCCATATATTTTTTTCCTTCATATCACAGCAAGCTGGGAAGTGAGAAATGCAAGCAAACGAACAAGAACGTAACCTGCTCTGGGGACTTCGAGATGACATATGGTATTAAGAGGTGTCTATTATAAGCAATGGAAATTTCCATGCATACATTCTTTAGAAAGAACTGGAAAAATCTTGAAACCTTATTTTGCACGTGTTTTTGTCTGTTTAAATTCTCAGTGAAATTTCTGGGTACATGACTTGTCTCCTCACCTCCCCTTTTGCACTTTATGAAGACTTTAGCTCAAAAGTTTAGTGGCAGAGACATTCACTGGAGGGGTATGCTGGGCATGTGGTGAGCTTTACTAGCAAAAACAGTTCCTAGAGTTCCAGACTGTTTGCTTTGACCTCTATATATAATTTCTGTGGTTCAGGTAGAATGATGGCAATCTGCATAGTCATTTTGCTTCTGGTGTTGCTGTCTGTTGAAAATGATGCTAGCTCTGTTGTTGTGCCTTATAACACTGGCTGTTAAAAACAAGCATCCATGTATGTGTCTAGGAAGCCTTTAGATGATCCATTCTGAAGTGGATTCGATACAGAGATGAACAGCTCCAAACACTATTATGATATGAACTAAACTCACTCATACTGAAAGGGAGCTTAATTAGATTTTTCTATTTACTTTGAAATTGTAGACATCACATTTATTTCAAACCAGTTTAAAAACAGAGTGGAATTTTTTTCATGTGGAATATGTTAATACACAAGGCAGATGATTTCTATTCCGAAGGGTTGGTTTTGTGGTGCTTTCTAGCAAGGTTAATGGGTAAAGAGCTGTGGTAATAAAGAACTGTACTGAGTAGTCTGATATTGAAATGTGTACAAGGAAGAATAAATCTAGTGCTAATCAGGTAAGACATATCAAAATTATGTTCCTTAATCACTTGTTATTAGGAGGAAAGTCTAGAAAAGCCAGTAGTGGTCACTGAAGAAGACTTTAATGTGGAACATTTAGCCAACAGTAAGAAATTTGGGAATTTTGTTTTAGGACTTGAAATGTCTGCAAAATTGTTTTCCAAAGAGAAATGGGGAGTTGCATAGTACAGTGTGCAGTTGTGTTATGTGAAATCTCTGGTTACACACAGGTTATTTCAAGGCTAGTGTCTCAAACAGCTCACAGCTGAGCCTAATCCAAGAGTGGCAGCTGATGACAGACCATGTAATACAATAATGATAAAAGAGCACTATGGCAGCAGTGAGAATCAGAGGAAATCTACAGCTGCGATGGATGTAAGAGAACTCTGTTTTCTTTGAACTTCTCCTTTTGTCTCTGGTATCACCCCTGAAAAAGCTTCAGATAAAAGATTTTTTTTGAAGAGTATTTTTTCACTTATAACAGTAGCCTTTGTAGTTAGAAGGAACAGATTCACAACCCCCAGAGGACAGGAGACTTCTAAACCATGCAACAACAGCTTTTAAAAAACACTGCATTTCCTCTAGGAGGAAAAGGTGTAGTTGGTGTGCAAATGCTTGGTGGACAGCTGACTAAGGTATTGAGCACTGGAATGGGGGAATGTGCCTATGCAGGTTCGTGGTGGCACAATAATGCAGTGAAGGAACAGTCCTGTATGTCCTGAAAGACACTGACTGGGTGCTACTGGTTATAAAGATGTGACATCCAAGGAAGCTACATTTGGTAAGTGGAAAACTCAGGTGTACTCTGAAGAACCGGAAAGATCCCATGGCAAAGAGAGTATTTCTGAAAGTCTGTGTGTGTTGGGAAAGATGCTGAAATTAACTGCACTGAAAAGGGAATTTGTGGGGGGGGGGGCTAGTCAGTCCCTGAATCCATTTTGTGCCTGAAAGAAATTGAACTTAACAAAAATTTCAGGGAAATATTATGGTTTAGAATCATAGAACTGTTTAGGTTGGAAAAGACCTTTAAGATCACCGAGTCTAACCATCAACTCAACACCACTGTGCCCACTAAACCATGTCCTAAAGTGCTACATCTACGCGTTTTTCTGAACACCTCCAGGGATGGTGACTCCACCACTTCCCTGAGCAGCCTGTTCTAATGCCTGACAACCCTTTCAGTGAAGAAATTTTTCCTAATATCCAGTCGAAACCTTCCTTGGTGCAACTTGAGGCCATTTCCTCTTGTCCTACTGTTTGTTACTTGGGAGAAGAGACCAACCCCCACCTCACTACAACCTCCTTTCAGGTAGTTGTAGAGAGCGGTAAGGTCTCCCCTCAGCCTCCTTTTCTCCAGACTAAACAACCCCAGCGCCCTCAGCCACTCCTCATAAGACTTGTTCTCTAGACCCTTCACCAGCTCCGTTGCCCTTCTCTGGACACGCTCCAGCACCTCAACGTCCTTCCTGTAGTGAGGGGCCCAAAGCTGAACACAGTACTCGAGGTGCGGCCTCACCAGTGCCAAGTACAGGGGAACAATCACCTCCCTGCTCCTGCTGGCCACACTATTTCTGATACAGGCCTTCTTGGCCACCTGGGCACACTGCTGGCTCATATTCAGCTGGCTGTTAACCAGCACCCCCAGGTCTTTTTGTGCCGGGCAGCTTTCCAGCCGCTCTTCCCCAAGCCTGTAGCACTGCATGGGGTTGCTGTGACCCAAGTGCAGGACCTGGCACTTGGCCTTGTTGAACTTCATACGATTGGCCTCAGCCCATTGATCCAGCTTGTCCAGATCCCTCTGTAGAGCCTTCCTACCCTCAAGCAGATCAACCTTCCCTCCCAACTTGGTGTTGTCAGTAGTTTACTAGTGGTCGGATGTGCCATTGCCTTTCACATTTACTACATACCTCTGTTATGAAGAAATTTTAATAAACCAGGTTCCCAAAGAGCAAACACCATTGGCAGTAGGATGTGATGAATTATCCGAGCAGGATAATCCTGGCAGGGTTGCAACTATGCCTTGAGAGGTGCAAGCACAGCGTGTCCTGGGTGGAGGAGTGCTTCTGTGAAGGGCTTACTGTACAGCATGGCCTAAAATCATGGCACCTAATGACTGTGAAGTTTTTATTTTGGTGAAAAGCAAGTTTCTGGCCTACTTGGAAGGAGTGTCTGTAACAGAAGCAAGGGAGGTTTCAGATGCACTTGATTTGTGGCACTTGTTGCAGAGGGTGTAAGGCAACCTTGAAAACCCTTGTTTGCCTTTAGAGAGTCTTTTATGTGGAGCCATTACTTCTAGATAGTACAAAGAATGCTTAGGGCAATACACTGAAAAATAAGAAAACCAGCAGAAAATTATGAGGATTACTTTACTTCCAAAAAGCTGTGGTTTTGAGAATATTTGGCTTCTGGCTGAATGGAATTTATTAAGCTAATAACTCTTCTCCCGGCTGGAACTGATCAAAACTGCCACAAGCAGGACACTGACACCAGCGTCGGGCAGTCTGGGATCACTCTAAGTATCAACCTGAGTTACAGTTTTGTTTCCCGCTATAATGGATCTGACTAAAGATACGTGGCCTCTCAGAGCTCTCTGCATACTAAGGTGGGGCTATTTCTTTTCCTCTGGCTCTTGCAGCCAGGTTTTCACAGCTTTTGCCTGCCCTGCTCGGGAATAAAGCATCACAGTGAGCAGATAGGGCAGCTGAGCTGTTCCTTCAGAGACCTTGTGTCTACCTCAGGCACAAGGCCCCTGGGAGCTGCTGTACCAGCTCACTCCTCAGAGGGTGACTTTTTAGCCTTGAAATTCTAACTCGAGAAGGTAAGGATCTATAATGTATTGCTTACTCTACTCTTAGAAACAACAGGAAGAACGAAACGAAGCAAGGGAATGGGTAAGCCGTGTTAACATGCTTGGACAAAAATAAAGCCCAAGAAAAGCCACTGTCAGTGTCAAGAGTTCCTTGGCTGTCACAGTCAATTGTACAAATCCTGGTGATGTTATGTCTGCAGCAGATGTTTTTTATTATTTATGATGGGTTGTGGGGAATTTGCCTTTTAGTTGGATTTGTTTTGGTGCTACCATCTTTTTTCCCCTAGGCTGTTTTCAGGTCTTCTGAGAGTGCTGTTGCAGAGTGAGTCTTTTCTCAGATGGTCCATAAACTTCAAAGTCACTTTCCTGTATCTACTGGCGTAACACTTATTTTGATCGGGAGCTGACACCAGACCGAATGCATACATGGAATGCAATATTGTATGTTATGTCTTCTCTTAATGAAGTCGGGCAGAGAGGTGAGCTTTCTGCTGTAAAATTTCCTTATTGGTCTTCCAGAAAGAGTGGGCATTCAGAAACAGGCTGTGATTTCCCAGAAATATAAAGAGCTGTGTTTGGTGTAAGAGTGACGGATTAGGCAGACTATTAGAAAGTTGGCAAAGGAAACATTCTGTAAATTAGAGAGATCAGCTCAGATCTGTTCTTATTTAAAAATCTGTATACACAGAAATTTTGAGCAAGGACATTAGGCTGCAGCGTTGCACCATGAGAACAGATCATCACTGCTCAGTGGTTGTGAGGACAAGACACTGTTACCTAGCAACTTCTCAGAGCTGTCTTTTATAAATCCATCCTGTCATGGATGTCACGTATACGTCGCAGTTGGTCTTTACAAATTTTGCACTGGGTAGTACTGGAAACTATCTTCTGAGCAGTAGTATCCTTGGCAGGTATTAAATCATGACAGCGCAGGTTGTTGTCACAATAGTAGTGAGTTCTACCTTAATCATGTTTTGTGATGAGGAATTGTTACCTTTGTCTTATTTTTTTCAGATTTCTGCCTGTAACAGAAGCAGCAATGACTGTAAGGACAGGAAAGATACTACTAATGCATTTTGCAGGCTGCCCATTGACTGGGAAGCTTCAAATAAACCAGTACTTTTTGTATTGCATACAAATTGACATTCTTGACTGCATGTGATGGGAAGCAACTATTATGTTAGTTTTCCTTCCCAAAACAGATAACCTGGACAGTTACGATGAGATGCCTTTCTCGGTTCCACACAGACTTTAGCCCATGTGTCAAGCCGCTCAAGCTACGGAAGCCAGTAAAAGGGTTTTCAAACCTATTCTGACAAGTACATGTTGTATTTTTTTTTCTCCCAATTTAACTAATGGGATTATTCAGAGTATATTGGCTTTGAGTAGTGGTGTTTCTGTTTCATTTGAGTAGAAAACAGGTGGGTAAGTACCCTGACAATGCAGTGTTAAAAGTATCTCACTTCAAAGGAAAGTGATTTCTGCTCCGTCTTCTTTCTTTAGCTGTTTTGTCTTTCTGTCAAGACCTTGACAAACTCAAGAAACAGTCCGAAAAAGTGGGATGTGATTCAGTTAAGGATGCATTCAAATTCCTGTCTACACCCAACAGGAATATCGTATATGCATATACAGGACAGGGAATAGGTAACAGCTCTGAACAAAAGGATCTGTGGCTCACAAGACGAACGTGGACTAAGGTGAAGCTGTTGCAGAAAGAAAAAAGGCATATGCTGTAGTGGGATGTATAGAGAACCTGCAAGATCTTGTATTTAATACAGTATAGAGAAGACAGATGGGATGTGATACCAGTCTTTAAATACATGAAAGGCGGCTGCTGCTGACTTCAGTGGTTAAGTCAAGACATGCTGGGCTTAAAATGCAGCAAGGTAGATTTCAGTTAGTAAGGGTAAAACTTTCTAATACCAAGGATACATTTTGCATCAATTGCTTCTGGATGTTACAGGGAATTAGCCATGGGCAGTTTCTAGGTACCTATTGGCCAAATGTGTGGTACGGGTACTATACCACCACTAACCCTGCCTTGGAGCATCCAAAGAAATGGACTGTGTGACCACATTAGGCTTCTCTGGGATTATGCCAACATGTATAACAGCACTATTTCATTTTCAGGATAGTACTTGACAAGAGGCAGGAAGAAAGGTAACATATTTTTGGAGTAAATTTATTTTATTTTGCAATTACCCAAATACATATTCATGCTAATTCCTAACATCCTAGTATTAAAAGGTTACAGTAACATCTAAAGAATGTGTCCTAAATACACAGTGATCTCCATGATAAAAACCAGCCTCTGTTGCCAGAGCTGCAGGGCCATCCTCAGCTGAAGTCTTGTTTTTGAGGTTCTCCCCCCCGCATCTTCATTCTCTCCTATTACCTCTAGTAACTGTGGAAAACTTTCTACAGACAATTCCTTCAGCCCCCTTTACCATGACACACAGCTAGTCTTTCAGTCTGGCCATGGCAGGTGGTAAGTTGCCATCAGGACCACTCATTATAAATAGTGTACCCAAGACAATGGTGGCTGGACAGAAAAAAAATTGTTCTTTAATACAAGCTGGATTCCTACACAATTTTCTTTTGGCTCATGTTTGCTTTATCCAAATATTAAGTCTTGTGATTTAGATTATGAAGTCTTTGCATCAGAGCTTCCACCTACTGTCTTGCACGTGGGTTTTTCCTCTATGTAAAGTCGGCTGTGGTCTCTCTTTGGTGCTTTCTCCCTTGCCTTTCACTTGCTCAGAGTGCCTAAGACAGTGGATCAGCTTAATAATTGGAACGATTTCAGGTCAAGTACTTGGCAAGAAATGCGAATAGAGCACTCATTCTGGAAATGGCCTGAAACAGCAGAGCTTGATTAATTGATTAATGTCTGATTTCCAGTTAAACATTTAATAAATCTTATCTTTTATGCTATGTTATGCACAATATGTGGCATATGAAAGCGGCCAGCTGGTTAAGATGCACACTGTGCTGTTCAGCATATTGGCCAGCCAGCTAGTGTGCAAATGAAGCAAGCTGCCAAGCCATCTGTGAGGATGGGACACCACAGGAAAAAAAAAAAACAGAAGAGGGCATGGTAGAAAAAGAAGGTAGAGGGGGTAGTAGCAATGATGGAAGAGAAAGGAAGTGTTTTAGGAGCCAGGGGAAGTGGCTGGTTGCTTATCAGGTGAAGCCTTTAAATATTGAACTCACTTGTTTTGGGTTTATTACTCTTGGTTCACCACCTGATTTTTAGTGCATCATGTATCAGCTGTTGTTGCTCCACATGAAGACAGAGGCTGGAGCCAAGATAAAACAATTTTGCTCACCAGTTAGTTGCTCGGCATGATGAAGTCTTCTTCAGCTGAAAGTGATTTTAATTTGAAATGCACAGAGAAAACCAGTACCTTTTTTTTAACTCAGCAGTGCAAGTCTGACAGCACCAGGTGCCCCCAAGACCTAGTGCTTCTATGACTTAATTACACAAATAAAGTCTACAAATTAAGCATGACAACATCTGAAATGAGTGGGATTTGTTCTATTTTTCCCTTGACTTTGTTTGCACGCTTGAGAAATCAAGTGCATGGCCAGGGAGAAGCCATGCTGTGCTCCTATTCATCCCCTGGATGCAGTGATGGGGCCACTGGGACTTGAGGCCGTGGCACAAAACGTCCCCTCCCACCACAGGGATGGGTCTGGCTAGGCACACTGAGAACGGGGCTGTAAGAAGGGGCATGAAGGATGGGTATAAATATAATAAAGATGCTAATAATGAATGGCAACATTTAAAATGGGAGGAGGGCTGGGGAGTTCGGGTGCAGTGTTTATGAATTGTTCTGTCCTCCTCTTTTTCCTTATACACACCTTTTGGAAAACAGAGTTCACTGAAATCCTAAGTAGGCTCCATGATGCTGTAATGGACTTAGGTCTATTGAAAATTATCTGCTTGGTAACATTTCTTCTGTGCTCATTGTAGTAACGCTAGTAAGAATTATTCCATTGGCTTTTATATGGATGGTGCAAGAACTTCACATAGTTAGCATTAGCACACATGAGGAAAAACCCTTGAAGGTCATTCACAGATTTCCCCTCTTTATACCACCTATGTTCTTACAGTAACCCTTCTAAAGCTCATGTTGTCCATTTTAATTATTTTCAGATGAACATGTTTTAAACTCCACAACAAAGATGGCTTTAGTGATGCTTTATTGATGTGCACAAGGAGGCATGAAATTAGCTGCAATACATAACGCTATTTCTTTCCAAGAGGCTTTAATCGCTTTATACTCTTATGTAACTGGGACCACTCTGTATGTGGGTGTATGTTTAAATACACATCAGTGTGTTTGTCACGTCATTTCCAGATGACAAATATGGAACTGGAGAGGATCTCCAAATAGCCTTTGCTACAGCCACTCACACTGCTTTACATTGGGAGTGGGGAAAAATGTCACATAACATTTGAGACTGATTCAATTACCCTGGCTCATTGAAATGTTTTATTGTTGATTCTTGATTTCATTTTCTTTCCCTTGCTCATTATCTCATGTAAATCCTCCTCCCCCCTTACCAAATCACTTTTTATTTTACATCAACTGTCATTTCATTTACAGTAGAAGAACTTTTCATCAAAACTTAGACAGACATCTTACACATCTTAGAATGGGGATGAATTGATTGATTACTTGCTGGGCAGACATATCTTTCTCTGAAGACAATACAAGTGAGCTTAGATTACTAATTTGGACCAGATTCCTAACACCTAGGTGGCTGTGCTTTGGCCTGAAAATTTCCACCTTGGCAGAACACAAACAAGGCTCACAGTAGGCAAGTAGTTTAGCTTATACATCTTGGGCCTTCATAATTTCCTTTTGATAATCTGAAAGGGTTTTGTCAGGTAGCAGAAAAATGAAAAAGATCTTATGTAAAAAATAAAACTAGTTTTAAATCATTAATAGTTGCAGCAAATTCTCTTTTTGAAACCAAGCCTAACCCTATAGGGAGATGCTGCTTTCCTGGGATTGCAGACGGCAGGATCAGTTCAGTTCTCTTGCAACCTTCTTTTTGGGAGACTGAGAAGTGATTCTTCTAGGATGGGTTTGAGAGTATTTGTACAGGCTTCTTGTTCCTTCAGGCCTAACCCTTATACCAGTCAAAAACAGTGAGCGAGAAGACCTCTGGAGTTAGAGGGTAGGTTGTAGGGAAATTTAAGCATATTTGATAGTTAACTGCTCCTTGGTCCTTACAGATTCAACACAGTGAAGTCACATCTTGTTAATTATGGAGGACATGTACAATGATAGCAAACAGATTCTCCTTGTGGCAAAGCATGCTGTGTCAAGATCTCTAGCCTTCCGCTGTGAAACGTACGTGGAAGATGCATCATGAGCTGTTTTGCATCTGCCCACATATTGAGTTGGCTGCAGGCTTCATATCAGTGCAAACACAATTAAATATTACTGCCTTCAGGATGAAGATAAAATAACTTACTCATTTTGACAAAATTCAGCTTTACAGCCACAAGAGCGTGGCTCTGTCAGGCACCATCTACCTACGTGAGCTGGGAGCAAAGGCTGAAGGAGCTCCCTTTCCTGATGCTTGTGTCTGTGTATTCAGTTTCATCTACAGCTGCTGCTTCCCCTGCTGATACTGAGCTCGTGTGCCCAGCCCTTGCCCTGTTGTCTGGAGGAAGGTGAGCAGAAAGCAGCCAGCTGCCCCTCCCTGCCACCATGCTGCCTACCAAGGCAGCTGTACCCGTGCAGCCTTTTCCTTCAGCATCAGCACTGGCAAGCAAAGCACGGAGTCAGGCGTGCACTGCAAGAGGCACTTGCATACAGAGGTGCATGGGAGAGGGCATTTGAATGAGCTGCTCTGGGGAGACAGCCTGAACCTGGAACAGAGCTGGGGTCACTGCCGGGAGACCTACAGGATTTCCCTCCTGCGCTTACCCCTACACATTTGCTGTGTCTAGCACTTGCTTAGTTTAGGTAACTGCTTATTTTGCTCGTGCCTTCACCACTGCTGACTGTAGCCTTCAAAACCTCTGTTTTAACCTGTACTGTCTGGGAACTGCAAGCCTGGAGGGAATAACTGCAATGCTCCCATACGTTGCACCAGCAGCTAGGAGTCATTTGGTGATGCAGTCCCTAAGGAATCCTGACCTGATTGGGAACTACTGATTTCCTGCTTTCCACCCTTTCTTTAGCACATGCAGCCACAAAGGAGCAGGATGCTGCATGTGCTCCAGCCTGTAACTCCCAGTACAGCCAGCTCATGCAGAGTTGCCGAGTGTGTATTTCTGTTAGAATTACAGATGCTGTGTATTTTGATGATGAATCTGCTACAAGACTGGAGAAAGGTAACAAATTACTTATCACCAGACACATTCCTGTTTACAATCCTTGTGGCTACTGCTGTAGTGGTATTAAATTTTAGCACTTCTGTTTAAGAAGGGACTTCATGTTAAGAAATTTGTCATCTAAAAAACAAAGCCTGTCTGTGCACATTTGGTACAGAGGCATTTCAGCTGTCCAAACAATCTTCTAAGCAGGCTTCTTTTCTCTTTCTAGGGAGGTTTTAAGACTTCACTGTAGCAATCCCTGAGGAATAATGTATTACTTCTCTTAAAAAAGAAAGAATCTTTATTATTTAGCTTCTCTGTTATTCTCATCTCTGCTGAAAATGTGGCCATGTAAATTCTGTACACAGGTTCTTGCATAGACCTACACAGATTTCTAGATGGGGGAAGAAGCCTCAGCCCAGTCCTTGTTCCTTGATGAGGCAAAGAAAGAACTTCTTAATTGTCAGTTTTCAAACATTCCTATTTTGTAACTTTGCTGGACATATGCTTAAATCCTGGAGTAAGAAAATTCCCACTAGAGCTGCATAGGCAAACATTTTTGTCTGAAATTAGTGTGTATTTAATATTAGGCATTTACTAGGGTAGGGCTGGACCTCAGATATGTTTCCTCTCACGTTTTCTCACTCAAAAACATGCAACAGCTTCTACAGGAGCAACTTAGCCCTGCACCAGGATAACTTTGTTGGCCATTCCTCAAGGAGGCGTGAAATCAGTTACTCTAGAACAGGAACATTGTATTTTGCTCAACTGCTCAAGCCTGTAGGTAGCCAAGTGAAAGGGAAACAGTACTGCACCTTCCTCTTCTGTGAAAAACATCTGGCTTGGATGCCTACACTGTGAGCATTCAAAGTTAGGAAGATGACTTCTATGCGGCTAGGTTAGGCTGATCGCTGCTTAGTGAGCTGACCTCATGCTTTAATTTGGTGCACGTATGTCTTTTGCTGCAGGTCTTAGTACAGGCAACCTAAACTGCTTCTGACCCATGTCTGTTCTGAAATAGAAATGGTGCAGCTATATTTGTGGATGCCAAGCCTAAATTAATCATCCCTGCTGGACTAATTATTTTGGGCATAGTGCTGCAAGATCTGTCTTCCCTGCTTTCAGACTCAAAACGGTATCTTCATGTTATCCTGCATGATGTGAAAATACAAGCCTGGAAGGTGGATTAGCTTACACTCCATCACAGGATAAGTCATCATCTTGGTCACCTCACATTCTCCATGTATGGTAGAGCATGTAATTCAGGAGTGCAGGTACCATTCACCTACTCAATTGCACCACTGCAAATTAGACACAAAGCACTGCTATTCAGATTTGGTCTCACGAAATAGAGTGGAAAGAGTGGAGAACAAGGCTCTAAATTTAGTCTGTTTAGAATGACACACCACCGAGTATTCCCATCTATTTTCAAAGATGCAATAAAACAGCATGGCAATACTAGTAAATGTCATTAGCTCTTTGAATTAATAGAATTACTGTTGGCAGCCAACAGTAATAGATTAGAGCAATTCTCATCTACTACATTAGAGTAATTCTTGGCAGCGTGAACATAATGAATCTGAGGAGTTTACAATACAACCATCCAACTAAAATTTGGAATATAAATTCTCGGCCTGTAATCACTTCCTTTTTCACCTCTTTTCTCTTTACTCAAGGCAGTATGATTTTTTTTTTTCCAGTCAGAGAGGCATAAAATTTCTGTTTAAAGTTTTTATTGGTTTTCAAAGATGCAGTTGATTGGTTAATTTGATTAAAAAAAAAAATCCTTCTCCACACAGGACATTTTCAAGCTTTAAGAAATTTACCTGAAATCACTTTTTTTTAGGCAGATAGATTATAAATTTTGATTACACAAATATATCAAGCCATGCCATCTTAACCGGGCTATGAATAGTGAAGTACTGATCCTGTTCTATAGCTTCTTTAAAGGCCTTTTCAGTAAAAGAAAAATTGTGTCCCAAGCTTATCCAGTGTTAGTTTACTCATTT
This sequence comes from Aquila chrysaetos chrysaetos, assembly GCF_900496995.4. Classification (NCBI taxonomy): domain Eukaryota; kingdom Metazoa; phylum Chordata; class Aves; order Accipitriformes; family Accipitridae; genus Aquila; species Aquila chrysaetos. The sequence goes on along the minus strand of NC_044004.1, from coordinate 29,007,843 downwards.
TTTCCCAGTGTTTAACAGCTGTATTGATAAAAACAGCATCATCATAATAGCATCAGCACTATGTAAGCCCTTGAAATGCTACAGAAGCCAGTATTTTATCACTATAGTTCTTAAGCCTGATACCAATTTCTCTGTTCTTGGTATAATCCCCAGGTGTAAGTAGAGTTATTGTTGATTTATGTGGAAGAATGAAGTCCTGCTGAGGTTGTTACCACTGGCATGGCATTGGGAATGGGATTGTGATTCCTTTTGTTTGTGAACCAGTCTTTGCTGTACCCTCTGTCTGGGCTACAGTAAGACAGTGAGCAACCGCTCCCTGACACCTTTTAACAAATTAATTCAATTGCTGAAGAGGAGCGTTGCCACCTTTTAATAATCACATCTTTGATTATGAAAGGCATTGAAATACTGGCTCTGTTGTAGAACAGCACCTATGTGTCGCTTGCCCAAAGAATTGATGTATGTGGATTACAGGTTATCAGAAGATCTGTACAGATATTGAAAAAGATGTTCTGTGCTCTTTCCCCAGTGACAAATTTATGGACCGCTAGCACTTTCCTCAGATTTGAACACAAAGCGAATGTTGAACCTAATGGCTGCACTCTGGAATGATTACTGACAGACAATATCCTGCACAGAAAAGGAGAACCACCAGTCACAGGTGAACATGCCTGAGACCACGACGCCATGTGGAGAACCTGATAGTTGGCTCCTTCAACACAGTGGTGAAAACCAGGCTTTTTCATGGAAAGTTGAATCTCTCCATATAATCTTAAAAACATCCATCCCATAGGCTGGGCACCAGTTTTTATTTATTTATTTCGTTCTCCTTGCTGAGCTATGTATGTTTGTTTGTCTAATACTTCACCTTGATGGCCATCACTACAGCAATGCCCCTGAAGAACTGAAGTTAGAGCAGTATTTAGGTATTTTGAGGACTACTGAAGAGTTAAATATTCCTTCTGTTTCTTCTTTACAACTAACCTTCCAATACCACTGTAATGCAGAAGCAGAGTTTTTTGTAAACTGAGCAAAAGGAGTGGATGAACCCTTCTCTACTGTTTGACCAAGAACAATGTAAAAGAGAATGGGGGGAGGGGGGAAGATAGATGTACAGCGATGTAGAGATAGGAAGCCCACTGTTTCTGAAATGACCAAAATTACACAAATGGTAAGCACTTCTGGATCTCTTTTATGCCCTTTCCTCCAGTTTTCATCATTATACTATCTTCTGTATTTTCTTATACTCTGAAGCAACCAAATAGTAGTCTACACAGGGAGAACTTGCTAGAGGAAACAACCTACTAAAAGTAAATGCAAGACAACACTGTGACTAAGTGCTGTACCAACAGATCTTGCCCTTCTCTGTCTACATTGGCCAGCTTTCCCTTGCATTAATTCAGGAAGGATTTTGACTTTGTTACTGCTTTCAGTTGTTTTCATTCCAGAATGGATGCTGAATGGAAAAGAAAGTAAAAAACAGTTGTCTCTCTGCAGTCCACCATAGAAGCAAATGATATCACTGGTTTGAGAAATGTGCCAGACTCATTCAGTAAAAACAAAAAACTACTTTTTGCTTGCTGTTCTGTAATTGGTTTACAGATTCCAGAAACTTATAGAAAAGACAAAGCATTCAGAGACTTGGAGGCTCCATAAAATTACATATTTTTTGCTAATGTGTGTAAGTCCAGTAAATATTGTTAATTTAATTCTCTTAGGCTTATAATCAACAGGATGGAAGAAAATTTGCATGAAAAATGCATCTTTGTAGGCATTTTCTTTCATAAAATAATCCTCTTAACAACTTAGGTTTTTCTTCCCAACTGTTTGAGCAAAAATGAATTCTCAAGTGATTAATAACTTGAATTATGAGCATTCAAAGAAACTCCTCCATGATCTGAAAATGTTGGAAGCAAATTATAGTCACCTAACAAAACATAAAAATACACAGGGGCAGAAATATATCACACAGAGAAATAAATAATTCTTTGTGACTCTAACTCTTATGCTGTGAAATTCATTTAGATAACTCTCCTTTTAAAATGAAATCAGAGATACAATAAAATATCATACTGAATTAATAAACCAGGATTTTAGTAATAAATCTGTTGGATGTTGTCATAATTGGTCATGTTGGAAAGCTCAGATCTTCAGCAAAAGGAAATAATATAGCTAGATAAAATATAACTGCAACCCTACAGCTGATTTGGGAATTGCATTAGGCTATCTAGAATCTTGGTCAAAAACCAGCTTTTCTTTCTAATCCTGGTTCAGGGAAAAACAATACTGACTTTTATAAGATCTCTAACAATCCCACATATAATGTCCTTGATCACTGTCCTGTGCAGTTTCTTATTGTCACCTAACATTTCTCTGCCTGACTCATTGTCTAAGCAAATGTTTAAATAACTGTGGCCAGCCATTCTTACCTCTTTTGGGAGTGATTTGTTTTCAAAGACCTTTTTTTCAAAGGTTGTGTTGCTTGGGGAGCTCTGTGCAATACAGTCACAGTTCTCCTGCTACTCATCAACTGTTGTATTCTTCCAGTCGCAAATAGCTGTTGTGGGAGGGAAGGGATAGATTCATGGGCTTTGGAGTATTTTTTTGCAACGGATTTTCATACACTGACAATTTGTCAGCAGGAAATGCCAAGTGATGAAGGCTCCAGAGGATCCTACAAGAGAACCAATAATACCCATTTCAAAACATGGGATGCCATGCTAAAGAAACAATGGCTGCCACAGGTACAGAAAGAGTGGTTTATAAAACCTGCAGGATGAAACTTGGATTCCTGCACTGCATTACATTTTCATTTACTATTTAGTCCACAGTGGGAATCCATTGCTTTTTGTCATGGAACACTGCAAAGGGAGATAGAAACTGAGTCACAGTATTTTGATTAGATAAACACTGAATCACAGTATTTTGATTACAGTCACTCTTGTATCTTTTAAATCTTGTATCTGTATGTAGAAATAGTAGTGAAGCAAGGAGTAAATTTCCTAACACTCTGCTTAATATCATGCTCAGTTGTTGGTACTGTCTGGTTTACAAAACAAGGAGAAGTTGGCACTCTCCGTTTACATTTTCCAGAGCAAGAGGGCTCTAGACTATTGAATTTGTTTCGGTTCCAAAACTAATACCTTCTGTTTACAACCATGGTGGAGCATTACAGGGTTGATCTTCATCTTTGGGAAGATTTCTGTGAATTTTGCTTTTGCCGTATCTATTCAGCAGTAGAGACTAAAGTGATGCTTTTGATTATCTCATTCCACCCTCCAAGGCTAACACCAAGTCCCTAGCATAACCTAAGCCTTTTGTTGACCTTTATGTTAATGCTAATGACTAAATAAAGGAATTTATGAAGCATTTTTCAGGATGGTGTTTTCCCCACCATACTTCTGCCAAAATCCTCCTGCTCAAACTCCTAGCTATGCAGCTACCTGAGCTGAACACCTCAGCACTAGTTTTTGAAACGCTGGTTCTGGCTTTTTATCATTTGCTGATACAGCAAGGGATGGGGGTGAGAGATGGGAGCCATGGGACAGTGCAGTGCAGAGAGCTCTCTTCTGAAGGGAAGTTTTCTTGGCTATCCTTTTTCTTTCAGCTAAACATAAGATAGTAAAACATTTCATACAGTAAAAACAACTTGGAGTGAGGGAAGAAAATTAAAGTGTTTTTTTTTAATGGAAGTTGATCCTACATTTTGTATTCCTCTTTAGATTATATTACGCTTACAGATGTCCAAATAAGAGATTTAATCTGTTAACAGAGATGGATGAAAAAGCAATTGTTTTGTATTTAGTTTTTAATGCTGCATCTTCTGAGAGGTTTCTTTGCTCAGAAACCAACTTTCACTTTAATGAAAAATGTAGTTAAGTTTTTTAAAATTTGATTGTACTATGATAGGTTGTATACAATACACTGTCTAGTATTTGTATTCCATTCTGGCATGCTCTAGGTACATTATTATCATATTGTTTACATATGTTTTCTGTTGATCATTTCTCAAATACATTTCACTGATCCTCTGATACGCTTTTATCATTTGACTCTGTGAATGCAATTGCCAGTAAGACTGACTGAGTGTATCAAGACTACAAAGAAACTGAGAAATTGCCTGTGTCTGCTATCAAGGTCTTATATCACCCCTTGCTAAGGTGAGAAACATATTCTTGCTTGATGCTTATAATCCACTTTAAAAAAACATACCTCCCACCCTCACATAACTCAGAAACATGCTGGAGAGAAGACTTTTTTTTTTTTAAAGCACTGTTGACCTGGCTCTAAGCTATGCCTTGCTGTCTGGACTGAAGGCTCACTCACCATTTGCTTTCCTTGCTTCCAGTGCCATTTTAATATGTCATAATTTTCTCCCTGCAACTAGATAAAACCCATCGAATGCCATCCAAACTGACTCGCAAATTGCAGGCCAATTTCAGCAGGTCCGTAACTAAACTCCAGCTGGGTATCTTCCTACTGTCTGCCAGATGTCCCCCTTCTCATCTGCCATGCAGGTGTTTGGTTTGCTCACCGCCATGATAATGAATCAGACACCCGGTAAGTCCTCAGCTTGCTGCCCCATCATGCATATCTCATGTGTCAGAAGATACTGAATCTGAAAAAAAATATCCATTTGGTGATTGCCTACTGCTGCGTATTCAATGGAAAACCCAACCCTGAGAAAAATGAGCTGGATTGCTGACATCAGAAAATGTGCATTTACTTATCTTCTTGTAACATATTTTCACTCAGCCTTGCATGAAAATTCATTTGTGGCACTGATGCGGAAAGGGGAACCTCCTGACTGAGATATGGAAGGACTGCTCAACAATGATCTGATTTTAGTTCCTGGAGTCTTTCAGACTAGCTTGGAGTAAGCACAGAAAATACACAATGCAGGGCAGGATTGTCCTCACTCAGTGGATGGACTAGGTAAGACCATTTTTCTCATTTCACACTGATTTCTACACTTTCCTCCCAACAAATGTAGCAGTTTTTGTCATGGATGTAAATATCTTGTCCTTGCTTAAGTCTTGTTACTCATTCAGTATCTTTATGCATCTGTAACGCCAGTTTACCCAGTTATCCACGGACTTCTTGCCAAGTGCATGAAAACTTCCAGTTGGCACACACCAGCCATATTACCTTCTGTTGCCTTTGACTGGTCTTTATGGTAGAGACATAGCCAAGAGAATGAGTCTGAGGAGCAATTTTATCCACCAAACACACCTGATATCCGTACAGTTTTTAGGTGGCTCTAAATTACTTTGTGCAACTGGTCTGGTAATGTTTGAATCATGAGGCTAAGGATCGTTGGGGGAAATAGTGCTCCTTAGTTTGAATTTAAGGAGTAATAGATTATAAAGCAAGAAAAAAAAAATCTTTGTCAAGGTCTTCACTGCCTAACTTTATCTTCCTAACCTTGGAGAAATATCTGCATACTTTGTATGACAGCATTAAAGGAGAGAGAGAGAGATGAGGATCCTTGAACCAAGTTATTTAGAGGAGGGAGGGAAACTTTCCTCTTTGGCACTTTAAACAACCTGCATTACCTCCCTGGTGAGTAGACTGATAGCAACTGAAGATATTTGGCACTACCATGCTCAGCTCTCATTACAGCACAACAGTAGCAACATTTTAGAATTGAAGTACTTGGCCTGCTCATGTACCCAGGACTAAAGCTGAGCATCCACCTTTGTGTGCTCCCCAAGAATGGCTGACATTAAAAGCGTTGCTCCCAGCGTAAGACATAACTTACCCAGGAGGCCAAAGGGCTGAAACTGCTGAAACTGCAATGCAGAGTTGCTACGGACAGGTTTTTTTTTTTAAAGAGCACATTGGGCATAGCACTGACAGAGAACCCAGTGAATTAAGTGTCCATTCTGGAAATGAGAATGGCAGGTCTGGGAAGACTTTTTCCACTTACAAGCTGCACATTTTGCATGAAGGCTATGGTTTGTCAGGGTGCACTAAAACTCTTCCAGAAATACCTAAAGAAAAAAATCTTTACCACAGAAGGCAATTTCTGCTCATGCTAACTGCCCTGGTAAATTTGTGAAACAAAAACCAGAATTTGTGTCAGTCTCTAGTGCTTCTTCCTCCCCAAATACCACCCTTGCAATTTCTTGCAAAAGACAATATGACCATGGAGGGATACATATGAAAATCTCCCCACCTCTTTAATGATCAGCAGAGCCCTCTGCTGTTGCATGTTGTTGTCATGTTCCAAAAACTGGGCAAATAATGATCTGAAATTTAATGAGATTAAATAGCCTACTTACAGAATAGTCATGCATGTTGCTTACCTGTTCTGTTACTCACAAGTGGCATCAAAGAGTAAATAGAAAGAAAAAGTTAAGTTTTTTATTTTGACATGCCTGATTCTTCTGACAAATGAGTATCATTATTGTCTTCTCCTGTGAATCCATTCTGCAAACAATATGTTCTTAAATATTAAAGTGAATATGTAAGCTAAATAAATAATGAATACACAAAGTTTTCCCAAGCCAGCCCAGAACTGTGTGTGTTTTGAAAGCTAATGCTGACAAAGTACGCATGATTCTGTGAGGTATTCAGAAACTTCCCTTTATTCTTACACTCACACTATGTATCTGGAAACCTACTGTACTGGGCAAAGTCTACTGTGCTGACTCAAGTTAAATTCACAGTTGCCTCTTGATATATCACAATATGTCATTCAGTAATCACACTGAGGAAAATGTAATTACCATGCAACATCTTGTGCTGTCTTGGGATTTCTCACTAGGTAAGTAAGAAATAAATTCCTGTCAGTACTGCAGGAATACTGTTGTTGATATGTAGGAACAGACCAGTTGGGTCATAAGCCACGATGCTGTGTTGAAATTACTGGTCACAGGGGATATATTCTTTTTTAGCTGCAGGCTGTATGCCTTTTCTTTCCTCCTGAGTGTGCAGAAACTTGCCCACTGTCCACATGAACACTCATAAAATGCATTTAATTCTCATAATATCCCTGTAAGGTAGGAATCATTAACAGAGGAGCAACTGAGGGCCAGAGGAATTGTGTGTCCACAGTCATGCAGGAAAAAAAAAAATCTGTGTAAGGAACAGAAATCACCCCGTTGGTTCTAGGATCTCTCCCCTGAGAGTGTTTATTCTTTTACAATGCAATAATATATAACCCTGTAGGCACTAATGTGCTGAAGACAGAGCAAAATCTAAGGCTTCTGCACTGGCCTCCAAAACACTTTCTGAACCTATCCCAAGCCAGCTGAATTGCTGCCTTTTCCTTGGGAATCGGGACCTCCCCTTGCAGCTTTGTTCTGCCGCTACAACTGTCATAATTGCTGGGAGAAAGAAGCATTAACACCCACATACTTCCCCAATTTCAGCACAAAATTCAAAGCTCCTATTGTGGACCTATTCTGGTTTCTTAATTTAAAGACAAAGATACAAATAAAATCAAAGGTAGTTGATTGCTCATACCTACAGAGAACAGAAGAGATTCTCACTTGTGACTTTTAAAGCTTGTATGTTATTCTGATAATGTAGTTGTTGCTGTGAACAATAAAAAAGAAGATGCATAGGTAGTTGTTCACATTTATTTTGTTTCCACTGGAGCTGGCTCAATGTAGACTGAGGAGACTGAAATCTCACATTACTGTCAGAAAGACTGATAGCTTCTGATACCAACATTTAAACGTTAGGTTAGGATGGATGAATACAGCAGCAAGAAAATTGTAAAAAAGCTGCAAGGGAAACCAAGTTGTCTGCAAGCCAAGATTCTGAAACGACACGAGAATATATTCCTGAGAGGATAGCACGCTTCTTGTTTTTTCTCACTTGCCCATTTTCATTTGTTTGCATTTTGCTATTAAGATCTTCCCAGAAGCTTTAGCATAGAAATTAAGCATTTTGAAAAGTTTTTCCTTAATGTCTGTGTGCATTCAGGACAGTTCAGTTTGTCTTGAGTTTACAAATGTTACAGGCAGCATTTTTACAAGAAAATGCAATTACTGCAGCAAAGTATAATCAGCTTGAATAAGGTTGGTTTGATTCATTACTGATACATCCTCACTGATTTCAGTGGAACCTAACCCAAAGGACAAGGTAGGCTGAGTACCTCTATGCTCCTCATACTCCAGAAGAGCCGTTTGGAGCTGATATTCAGTGGAAGTACAGCTAACAAATGGTAATAGCTAATATTAAACTATTTCACCCAAAGTGTATTCGTTCCAAACTGGGTTTGGCTTACTATTGCCTAAAGTTTGTCCAGCTTCCTGCTCCAGAGTTCTTGAATATTGCAATGTGTTATGGTGATCACTTCTGTAACTGGAAGGCACGTGAAATACTGACTTCCCATTTGCTTAGACTAGAAAGTGCAAAATTATGCATCCTAATGAGTTTATTGGATTCATAAAGTTTTAAGTACAGAGCTCCATATTTTTTAATCCCTTTCCACAATATTGTGCATCACTGTAATAGTTTGGATGAGAAAAAAAACACAACTAAGGAATGTAGTTCTACTAGTTCAAGTTCCATTCTAGCCCCACAAACATCCTTGGAAATACAGCAAACCTGAAACTTATAAAAAATGTTGACTGCACTGTAAGAGGTTCTCTACAGTCTTATAAAAACTAATCTAAACCACAGTATTCCTGTCTTAAATATGGTGAAAAGAATTAGCCATCTGTCATGACAGCAGCTTGACCTGATGGGCCCTGCAGAGTAGCAGTGAGATCAACAGGGTCTCTGCTGAGCCAGCAGCCCTCTCCTGCAGAGTCAGGTGCTGACGTTGTTCCTTGGAACAACAGGTTGTCGTCAGCAGCTCCTCTTGCACTTATTCTCTATGATCTGGAGCACCAGTGCTGCCTACAAACTGTGCAAAAATCATTGAAACCATCAGGTCCTGCAATAAACCCATGTAATAAGCTTGCCTGAATAATACATGTCTGAATCATCTGCAGATTAATATTTAATCTTTTTTAAAAAACAGTATTTGTTTCCAATAAGATAGTAGCTTAATAGCTATCCTGCTGCAGAAGGAGGGGAGGTATAATCAGAAGTATTACCTCGAGAGAAAAAGTGATTTGTAAACCAATTTAAAAAAAAAAAAAAAAAAAGGTCAATTTTCTCTTTCCTTTTGAGAAAGAAAAACAACTTTTAAATTGGACAACTTAATGAGCAGTGTTCCTGGATGGTCCTTTGTTCTGTGTTACACTCCAAGAGAAGGACGCAGTTCAGGAGTTGACCTATCATTTTAATTGCTTCTGGCTTCTGCAGATGTGAAGAGCAAACACCTGACACTGAGGACACTGCTGGATGCTCTGCTGCTCTTTGCCAGTGCTGCACTCTCTCTTAATGATGAGCTGAAGAATTAATATTAATACCCCTTAAAAAGTAATTTATGGTATGTATTTAATGTCTGTTCTTTGACTAACGGAGTGCTTACAGGTACTTTGAAGGCATTAAAATAAAATTAAAAAAATTAAAATCCATGGTGTTTCATAGTGGGCAGTTTAACAGTAGTGTACCCATGTCACACTGCAAAATGCCCAGAGACCTAAAGTGACAGTGCAGTATCACGTTATTCATGAGAATAGTCTTGACTCATGCTATTTGTATGTCCTCTTGCTTATTCCTCTTCTAGGAGCTAGAGGAGTATTACTTACAAAGCACCCCTGTTCCAGTGGGAGATTGAGGAGATCAAACCCAGAGAAGGACAGTGGCTGCATATAGGCCACATTTCCCTATTCTGCCTCTGGCAGTGGTATTTCCCTGGTGCTGTCTGAAGGTCAGAACAGTGTAAACTGCATTTAAGATTATAGGGTTCTGGGAAGGGAAGAGTGAAAGATTTGTGTTATGGTATGTTTTCAGTATTGGCATGGTGAAATGTCAACTGGGATGAGACACTCCAGAATAAGGTGGAATTTTTAGCTTTGTACTTGAAATTGGCTCACTGAATTGATCCAGTGCAGAAATTTCCTCAAAGAGCAACTTTCTCTGATGAACCAGGTCACATTGGTGAGAAGACCCAGGATGATTGCTGCGAGTTGAATGATTACTACTTTGTTATGCTTGTCTTTCTATTTTCCTGAAATATGCTAGTCCTTCTCATCATCTGCTTTGTGCTTACTCCCGAGTTTCTACTAGGAATAATTAAAAACAAAGAATGTGTTATCTGGAATACAAACATTCCTTAAGATCTCAGAAATGCATGCCCCCAGTGTGCTTCTGGAAAATAAACTCATTTCTCTTGACAGTGGGAACTGAAAAGATCTATATTCAGGATTCATTTCCAATTGACACCACAATGACACTGTATTTGCTCCCTATTAGTTTAGGAATCCACAGAGCATTTAACAAGCTGTGAAGACTGTCATTGCAGATTTGATTCCCAGCATGTTATTGATGTTTTGCAGCTTACTTTTTTTTCCCCTAGTTGGTCCTGGCACAGTAGATAAAATAAACCCAGAATTTACAGGTGGCTCTTAATCCCGTGTTTTGTTTCCTTCATAGGAAGCCAGTGACAAAGATGCACTGCCTGTGAAATGCAATATATGCATGAAGTCTCTGAACCTCATCCATTTCTCTCCTTGACCAGTGTATTGTTTTGACCAGTGAATGATTTACAAAACAATTGGTTAAAGAAAGGATAAATCATTATGGAAGAACACAGGGTGGGAGGGTGTCATTCCAGGTTTTGTTATTCTCTCATGCTGAAGAGTAATGATACAGAAAATTATAAGGAAACAAAGGTTTAAAACCGATGTAAACTGGAGAGCTGGACTGCTCCTGCAAACCGCTGAGTGAACTGTTGAGCTGGTAAAGCTAATATGCACTTAATTTTACTGGTGTGAGAATTTTATCCATGAGCATACTCATTGAAACCAATGGGACTATCAGCGTCTAGTTTCCTTGGATGGGACAAGAGTCCTCAGTGCTTTGTAGGAATTACTACTGCCTAGAAGTTCCTGAGATACACAAGCATGAACATACCTAGCAGCAGTTTACTGCTACTCATGTTACTTCAACTACACTTAAGAGTCTCTTCAGGTTAAAAATAGGCTGGGGAATTAATTGCACTCCTCTTTTAATATGATTAAGATCCTGAATAATATTTAGACACCGTGTATCTGTTTCAACAGTTTTAACTTTGCTATCTCTTCAGTTCTCTCTATAGGCAATTAAAAAAAGACATGACTGAAATTCTTCCATCTCAGCCAAATGGATTGATGAATTTTAATGGAGAACATTTATTCCAACCTTTAATTAAGTTTGGCACTCTGAAATAATTCATCTTTGCTTTGAAACCATGCACTCTATTGTGAGCATTTAAAACCTTACAACTCAACCTTGCTATAGGGTGTATGTCTGTGTGATAATGCAGCTTTCTAGAAAGCTTTGTGTCTTTTTAAATTACCTTTCCTTTGTTCACAACGTAACACAAACCATTAAGGATTTGCCCCAGCAGAGGACAGAGCAAACCTCAGTGTGACACTGCTTTGGCCAAAAGCAACCTTTTAATCCTGAAAGGTCATTGTAAAGGTTGATAGGCAAGAAATCTAATCTCACCTTCTCTAGCCCATGGTAATCTTAATACAGACCCATTGCTTAAAGACAGAATCAAACTGCATTATCTGGTGTTATTCTGCTAGATTATTCAGTGACTGCTACTACTGATTTCCTCATGAACACATTTGCAGTAGTTTAGCCTTTGGGGTGGAAATAATTTCATTTAAATATGCTTTTTGGAGTGCTGCCAGTCACAGGCGATATTGTATGTGAGGGAAGAGGAATTATACAAGCATGGAAGTGAGTGCCTTGAGATCCTGAATTCTTTTTCTAGAATACAAAAAGGAGCCTCAAAGAGAATTTAAGTATAAAATGTTTCCGGTAGCCATCTTGGACTCTTTCATCACCTGCGGGAAGTTGGTTTTTTTCAGGCTTTACTGATGCTTTAAAATACAGCACACTTGGATGGGAGATGAGACACCTCAGGCAGCTGCTGTTCAGAATACAGTGATCAACAAAATATATCAGCTGGGGATACTTCTGAATGAAGGCAATCTCTGGCTTTGATTTCACAGTTTCAGCTGTTGTCCCAGAGTACTTGGCATCCTGTGAACATGAACAAGTCTTTCTGGAGCTAGCTTTGGAGCTTGTTACTGTTCCCCCCCTTGAGGCTGGGATCTTTTCCCACTTCAGGGTGAACTGGTGGTGTGACTGTCTCCTTTCTTGGTCACGCAGCTTCAGCTCCAGGTCTGTACTGAACTGCAGTTGGTAGAGAATTTTGAATACAGCCTAGAGGAGTTAAAGAATACTTCTCAGGCAATAGAGTACAAAGCAAAGCTGATTAAAAAAAAAAAAATCACTAAGTTTTGCAGACACTTGAAATGTATTCCTTAAATCTCCTTATGAAGGAAAATGCTTAGTTTGGACATTCTGATATTCTCTCCTTTCCAGAATCAGAAGTAAAAAGGCAATGCAATTGGGGAAAATGAAAACACAAGTTTTTAATTAAGCCCCTGTCCTGTCCTACACACACACATGAAAAGAAACATCTTTCAGGTTCCTAGAAGAACTTAAAATTTAGTTTTATGGACTTATTTTGCTCTTTTTAGAAAGCAGTTAATTTGGGGAAATGAGTCTTTTGTGTGAATCACAAAAGACTGTGTGACTGTTCCAAGAATTATTTGGGACCCTAAATGTTTCAAAAGGTTTGTCCCACTGAACTGTGGGGTTTGTGCACACTGACAGACTACAAGCTGGAAGTTTCCAGCGGTCACAGCACAGCCGCGTTGTTTGATGTGGGTGCACAAAACAGGCAGTGCTGGGGAAAACCCTGGATTTTCTCATCCACATAACTGAAAGGCGTATCTCACTGCAGGTATACCCCTTATTTAGTGAAATCCTAGACACCCCAAACTGGGTGCTAAAGCTTCCAAGAAACAGGGGGAGGGTGTCACCCCTCCCATTTCATATGCACCACTATGCACCCCTGTGATACGATTAACTGAAGATTTCAGGAACCAGACCTGGCTGGAGAAGCGGTTTAGGGCATGACTAAGAAAACGTGTGGTCCTTTCCTTTGCAGGTGGTCACTTGCTCACTCCAGTGGAAGACATTTTTGACAGTTCATCACAGTAATGCCACCATATTTCAGACTTGCAGTCGTTTGGTTTTTGTTGTTTTTTTTTTTTTTAAATTCCATGCTCAGGAGAAACAAGAAGGTAAGAAGCAGCTTACCAAAAAAATTATGTTAAAAATTCAACTGACTTTAGTAATTTTCTGTCCTTTGTTATCTTGTGCAATTCTGTTGCATTCCTGGAATATGTTTTAAACAAATGGGAAGTGTGACTGCTTTATTTCTTGTCTTCAGAAATGTGCAGTCTGCACAGGTTACATTATCTGGCTTGACTACAGATGTGTCAGGATGCCCTGTGGTGTCAGGTATAAAATCTGGCCTAAAAGATGAAGTACACAGGTCAGAACTGAGCTTAGCAACTCTTGAGAAAAGCTGGGAAGTGAGGGTAAGCTACCTGCAGTGGCTAGATAAACAACTGAGGGAGTCAGGAGAGTTGCCCTTGTGGGAAACCGAGTTTAACATTAGATAAAAGAATCACATCTTTTCTATGAAGGGCATTCATAGCTAGTTTGTTTAAACCTTGAGATCGGGGAAGTATTATGCCTGTCAGGCTAAAAAGAAAATTTGGAATACAGCTTGTATCAACCCTGAAGCTGGTCGCAGGTTACTTTAACTTTTGAAAAATTAAGATATATCCACTTTCTGGATCATACGAAACAACATTTAAGTTACTGCTTTATCCTTTTTGCCTACTTGTTCAGCAAAAATTTTGTTGAAGAACAGCTTATTCATGTAGTGAAATGAAAAACAACCCAACAAAATATCCAGTAACAGTGACCCAGTCATTTAACCTCAAGCTGCCTATTTCTACATTCATTCCATGTTTCACTCTTTAATATAATTATTCCTGTTTGGAATAGACAGTGATGAAATGATCTGACCTTTATGTATTATTACTTGATTAGTTTTTCAGCATTTGCTGAAAAAAAATAAAATCAGTTGCTGAACATTCTTATTAATATTCATTTCAAGTGCTTTTGTATGTCCTTCACGCTCTTCAAGAGAGTTGCTATATAACAGAAAAGTACCTCTCCCTTCTTCTGCACTAGTTAAGCAAATTTTCATTAATAATTATTGAGGTTTATATCTTTTTTTAAAAATCAGTTTAATCTGTACAAACATCTTCAGGCAAATATATTTAGACCAAGGACCACTTATTATCATTGTGACTACCCTAATCACTTCTGTTGCCTCACTGGCTGAGCTGAAGAAGTTTGACTTTTTAGTTCTCCAGGAACCAGACTTAAGATTACAAAAAAAATGAGACTTGGCTGCTCTGACGCAAAATGGTATGAGGTGGGGTTCATAATGCCGATTTAGTTCCCTAGTACAGAGTTTGTTTTGTACATTTGAGATTCACAACAGCCACCATGCTAAATTCTCAGATACTTAATCCAGACAGGGAGAAAGAACAAGATGATGTGAAACTCTGGCTACATCTATAAACACAGCTTAAGCCTCCCTCAGCCTGCAAAAAGTCCTGTAAGATAACCTGCACCCATACACGAAAGTCTCCCTACCATTCCTAAAACTGGGGTCCAGTGCAGGATTAATGGGCAAACTTTCAGTGTCTTGGTTCTAAGCCTTATACAGCCTGAGCGTTAAACCCCACAGATTTAGCTTCTCTTAAAACACCTACCAGTGTAGGATGCCACAGCCACCTGGGCTGGCATCAGCCCTAAGGTAAGGGGAAGCCCTTCTGTTCTTCTAGGCCCTGGAGGCATCTATATCCTTGCCTTGGATTAATAGGCAAATTTGAAAACTTTTGTGTGTGTACATATATATATTTTGTCAAGTTCATCTTGTGTGATCGTCCCAGAACTCTTGAAATTAGACACAGCTGACTATCGGTGAATGTTTATTAATGTTTAGGGGAGTTCTGCCTCCTCAATGTGTTAACCAATTATTATTTTATAAAATAGAAAAATTCAGCTATTAAGTCAGATCAGGTTGCTCATGGCTTGATTCAGTCAGGTGTTGCAGACCACCAAGGATGGAGACCGTACAACCTCCCTGGGCATCCTGCTTCTCTCCTGGACTGTCCTCAAAGGGTAAAAACCCCTCCTCCTTACATGCAGCCTGAACCTCTTTTGTTTCCCTTCATGTCTGTCATCTCTTTTCCTCCCACCATGTTCCTCTGTGAAGAGCCTAGTCCATTTTCTCCCTAACCTTTTCACAGGTCCTGGGAAACTGCCTCTGAAGCCGCCTCTTTCCAGGCTGAAAAAGCCCTGGTCCCAGAGCCTCTCCTCACAGAGCAAGTGCTCTAGCTGCAATCAGCTTGGTGGCTCCTCCACTGAACTTGCTTCTGTTCAACGTATTTCTTGTATTGGCTGGGGGGAGCCCAAAACTGGATGCAGTACCTAGATGTGGTCTAGCGCGTTCAAAGTAGAGATAATCAGTTCCCTCAACGTACTGGCTGTTGCTCCTGTTCATTGAGCTCTGGATGCAGATGTCCTTCTTTACTGCTGTTTATACAACTGAACAGAACTCTAATCCTCTGTTTCAACCTGCAGAGTGATAATTTGCTCAAAGACTTATTCATTTGGCTTGGTTCTGATGTTCAGACTGTCTGGAACCTGTTCTGTTGATTTCTGTCATTTTTTTGAAGGAAATTTAGCAGTTAGACTGGTGATAAGCAGCAAACACAGCAAACCTGTGCAGATCCCAAAAGAAGTAAAATACACACTGTTATGTGGGAAATGACTCTCTGAATGTTCAAACAGAAAAAGCAAGAAGTACCCCAAAAAGACACAATCTGAAGATCAAGAAGATTCTTTCTAGAGATTATGTGGGGGAAGAACACAAGTTTGTTCTTCGTTTTTCCACACTTGCAGAACTGTTCACTACCCACACCAAACAAAGATGCTCTGAACTAACTAATATAGTTGAGCCTTCAGACAGAGAACTGTTTATAAGCCTCTAAACTAATACATCTGTAAACTTCTAGTACATCAGAAAAGGCATTTCTCTTGGATTCAATTTCTAATGTAAGCTAGTGTTTCAGCAGTAGGCCTGGGAGCAGCCCTAAAGCAAGAAAAAAAGAGAAATACTATTTTGCTTCCAGGGAAAGCTAAATAAGTGTAGTAGAAAAGGATGTCTGACTATATGGGCAGTGCAGCTCTAGTACTGTGGGAGACACTTCATTCTCCAAATCAATGATAATCTGCAGTCATGACAGAGTAAGGGATCAAACATGACATGCAGGTCTACTCTCTGCCGCAAACACAACTTCATCATTTGGCATAAGCCATGGTGTCAAAGATGCACCAGAAGATAATGGCTGTCTCTATGTCTAATTCCTTTTGTATAATCATACAGGCTAGAAGGACTGAGACAGAATATAAGAGCGTGGTATCACATGAAATGGATGAAAAAAAAAATCTATGCAGCTGGCTTATTCAATTATCAGCTTTCTCAAAAGGACACAAAAAGTGAGCGGTTTAAGCTAAATTAAATTTTTTCTGGGGCAAAAAGACGTTATCCCACAGGTTGGGATGTTGACAGCATAAAGACAGACTACTTAAGAAGAAATCTTGAGAACTAGGTAGTGACTTTTCAGTAGGCAACAGATGACGAGATCCTGCTTCTCTTCAAGATTTGTGGCTTATTCGGGAGATCAGATAAATGTAAGAGCCTTGAGTAAAAGTGACTTTGGGATACAAAAGCTAAAGAATTATACATTCTTCCCATGTTTTCTTTACCCTCTTTTTGCTGGGACACAAAACCTTCAATCTGCTGTCATACAAACCAAATCTTCATCATCAGTGTAAAAGCAGTACGGTAGGTCAGGAACAGTGTTCCCAACATAAAATAATGGGCTTTTCTTTTTTCCTTTTTGGTGTTTCTAAACTGCTCTATAAAAGGTTCTTTATCATGTGCACTGGTTTTCAAAACTTTAGAACATGTATAGCTATCTTTTCCCTGATATAAAGGTTAGACCACCTGCTCAGTAGGAAATACATTTTAGAGCAAATTATGCATGTACTGCATGTGAATTCTTTTACAGAGTCCAGGTACTTACTGACTGTTTCCTAGTAGATATAGCAATATGCTATTTGTTTGCTTGCCCTGAAGCTTGACGGTAGTTACCAGGAATCATGCTATCCATGTTTATTCTTGATGTACAAGCAGCACCTTCTTTTAACCATGTAAAGCTATCAGAGTAAACCATACAATTCACATCACAGCAGCTTAATAGATTTAGTCGTAGCGTGGTTCTTAATGAACTCTTTATATTCATGTAAATGTCTGATATACTTCTAAAGGAACTCTGCCATGGATGAAAGTTAGCTGAACCGCCATTAACTGAGACAAAGCAAAGGGTCACCTTATACCTTTGGAAGGGAATGCTTGCAGTTACTGTAGCACGGATGTGAAAATCTGATGGAAACAGATTAAAACTAATCTTATGGTATATTAGGAAGAAAGAATGCTTAGAACCATCACTAGGACTTTTACATTCTACTTCTCCTGCTTGTTCAATGTATGACAAGCTCTTCAGCTTATTACCTGCAAAAATCACTATATGACAACATACCTGATGCCAAATGGGGAAGTCATGAGAATGAGTGCTTCAATTAATCCTTCTGTATAAGTTGCTATGGCAGCTCACTACAGTATTATTAAACTACCAAGCAACTATAAAACAATGCAGTTTAAAGAGCTGAACAGATAAGGACCAGCTACTCAGGGAAAATAACAGAAAGGTTGACTTCAAGGCTGCGCAAGTCTTGATTCATTAACTGAGTAAAGAACTTCACAATAGTTCAGTATATTTGAAGAAGCCACTACAACTAGATAAGCTGCTTGAGCAGACAGTTATTACTGATGGTGTTCACAGAATTCACAATAGTTCCACTGTCTGTATTTCACCTTTCCACCTGAGGACTGGATTTACTTGGACATACAGATCAGCCTGTTGACTTGGCAGACAACCTACAGCCATGACAAATTCTCAGCTAATGCACCAACGGGGTACACTTCCTTCATAGCCTAGAGAGAGAGAGAGAGAGAGATGGATTTTTTTTTTTTTTTTTTTTAAATCTTTACTCTTATTTAAGCACCGAGACTGGAATAGAAAATTTAACCCTGCCTGTGGGTACCAGGATTTGGAATAACTGCCTTTGTCATTCTGAAAATAAGGTTTCATGTGCTCGAGGAGAGCCAAGGGATGAGACAACTCCCTTCAATACTGCTAGGGCGAGACTGACTGAAGAGAGCTCTGCTGGAGTCCAACGAGACTCTATTGCCAGGAGGAGCTCACACAATGAGGCTGTTGCTCTCTCTGCTTGTTACCAGTTTCCTACAGCAACAAAACTGCCCTATAGAAAACAGAAGCTATAAACTAGCATCTTCTGGTAAACATTTCTGGCTCTGAAGCCACAGAATGGTAACTCTTACTAAACAAAGAAAACAATAATCTACGAGACAACAGTTTAAAAGGAAAGGAGAGAAGGTGAATGATTCACAGGTTGCTGCAACATTAAGCATTTCAAGGCTGTGATTCTCAGAAAAAGTACTAGAATAAAGCATTATTTTACTAGATAGAAAAATTTTTCTTAAGATGAGATATCGATCCCCTTATTTCTGCAGCGATGGATGAAATTATTGATCATTTTCCAAAAGACTATGTAACAGTCTCTAGCAACACGATAAAGGCCTTGCAACAAAGAGCACTCTGACACGGGTGTGTACAGGTAAGCACCTGTGATATGGGAAAGCCCCTTTCAGACTGATTCAGAATGGAGACTGTTTCTTCCATATTTTGCCTTAAGGAATGGGCTCTTGGCTATACCTGGGAATGGTTGCTTCCTTCCGCTTTGAGAGATGTGGCATTTTATGAAATGAAAACATCATCTTACTTTTTTGACCAGTCTTAGTCAAGCTGCCCCCGCTAGCACATAGAGATTAGTCAAAGAATCCATTTGGCATGTAACTTTCCTTGATTAAAACCCAGGAAGTTCAAATTACAGTTTCCCTGGGGCTGTGCAAGTGTTGGAATGGAGGAGGAAGCTGCATGGTGGATCCATCAAAGCTAAGCAGAAATGCTGTGAGCTGGTGCAATGCAATTAATGCCCTGTGACATTGCCACTGGAAACCGTCACATCCACTCCCCTCCAAATTAACAGTATTTCAGGTGTTGAGACTTTACAAGATAAGTTCTGGACCTTTCAGAACAGTTATATTCGTGATGGCATTTACTGTGTTTGGCTTTCCCAGGGTGTACCACTTTGTAGAAGCAGCAATCCTGTTACAGGGTGGTAGAAACAGTTTGGAGTTGGAGTAGATTTGCTCTTTCGCTGTTTTGCTAAGGTCTATGTTCTGTTTTCTCTGCCTCATCTGCGTAGTCCCTACCATGTTCCTCCCTGAAAGTACAATACAGCAACAGGAACTCCAGGAGCCAAAACTTGCAAAATGTTGTCTTTGTGCGTTATTAGCACTCTGCAGAGCCTGCTATGCTACACGCAATGTGACAAATCTCCCTTCCTCCCCTTTCTGCCAAGCATATTCATAAGCAAATATAACAGTTACACACAAACAGGAACTGTGTACATAAACAACAGAAAAAAATAAATATGAAAATGAAAACAACCACTGAAGGGATTGTTGTAATGACAACTATTGGCTAATATACCAAGGAAAAAATCCCCACTCTTGAATGAACTACTTTGGATGGGCAAATATCACCTTTTTTTGAGTGAAATAAACTGCTGATCAGGATGTAAATGTAAGGTTTCTAGCCTCTTTTAACTAAATAGGTGTTCCCCTATGGAAAGAAAGCATCTTAGATTTTCATGAGAGCAAACATATGAAAAAAGAGTGAGAGCAAAACGCCCACGGTGCATACTAATCCAACATGATTTTTTAAAATGTTCAAACTTGTAACTGATTTTTCATTTTCTTCTGGGAAAAGGCTGTCAAACAAGGCAAGCACTATACAGACACATTTTCGCTCTTTAAGCCTGCACGTCTATTAGCATTCCTTCCAGCAGCAGAACTGAAATCAAATGCAGTATGTTTCACACCTGTAGCTAGGAGACTCTTCTGATTTTGATAGCTGGATAGGCAACGTCCTTATGTACTTAATCTTCAACGTTGGGGTTTTTTTTTTTCCCTTCTACAAGAAAGAGCGCATTTTCTAGAAGCTCCTTTTTCTTTTCTTTTTGCGCCTTTTACTCAACACCACTAGCTTGCAAAGTGAACTAACTCTTTTTTTAAGATGAAAAAACGCATGTCTGCCCATCTGCTGCTACAGCTCAAGAAACTCGAACGTTTCTGAAGACAGCTACGCAAAGGGCAAACCAGCGCAAGCAGAACGCAGAACCTCAAACCTGCAGCAGGTATTCTGATCAAGGCAGGGAGCGCTTCTGGAGCGCCAATTCAGGCACGCAAACACCACCTCAACAGCGCAAATAACTCTCCCTACCAACCGCCGCCTCCTTGGCTATTTTACAGCATTTGGGGTGGCTCGGGGGGCAGCCCCCTCCGCAGCAGGGCACCCCGGCGGGTTACACAGCCCGTCCCGCCGGGGCGCGGGCTGCCTCCACCCCTGCGGGGCGGCGCGCAGCTCGGCGGCCGGCAGGCGGCGCTATAGCACGGGGGGGGGGCGGTTAGGGGTCTTGCTCCGCCCGGGCACGGCGGGGAGCCGGCGGCAGCGCCCTCCGGCCCGGCCCGGCGGTCACTCACCATGTTGACTTCCGAGACCACGTCGATGCTGGCGATCTCTATCCGCATGCCCACGTCCACGGGCGGACCTGCGGGGGGGGGGGGGGGGGGGGAAGGGGGAAGCGGGAGGCGGCGTTAGCCGGCGGGGGGCGCCCGGGGGTCCGGGGCGCGGGTCGGGGGAGCGCGGGCGCCTCACCTCCGAAGTCGGGCCGGAGGCGGATGTCGTAGCCCTGGAGCAGCCTGTCCACCGTCTCCTTCACGTAGGACATGTTGCTGGGCCCGTCGGCGCTGCGGGAAGGAGCAGAGGCGGGTTAGGGAGGCGGCCGGGCGGCCCCGCGCCCGCGTCCCTCCGCGTCCCGGCCGGCGCTCACCTGCGCGCCGCGCACGCCACGGCCAGCACCAGCGGCAGCGACAGGGCCCGCGGGCCGTCCCGCCTCGCCCCCGCCGCCCCCCTCATCCCGGCCCCGGCCGCGCCGCCGCCTCGCGGGGGAAGAGCCGCGGACTGCAACTTGGTGCGGAGCGGAGCAACAATTCCCGACAGCACGACGCATGCGCGGAGCGGGGCGCCGCGGCCCCCGGGGCGCACCTCTGCCCGCCGCGGCCCCGCGCGCGGCGCCCCCGCCCCGCCCCGCCCTGCCCTGCCCTGCCCTGCCCCGGACCGGACCGGACCGGGCCGGACCCCGGCCCCGCCGCGGAGGGGGGCTGAAGGCGGCGGCGCGGCAACAGGTGCCGGTGGCGGGGCGGATCGGGACCGAGAGCCCCCGGGCTGCCGTCAGGGGCTGCCACGGCCGGGTGCGGCCGCCCTCGCGGGGGCGCGAACTTCTCGTCAAGAGAAAATAAATAATGGTGGAGGGCGCGCCTCTGTGAAAATTCACGCTGGCAGGCTCTGGTGTTGACGGTAACGTAAAAAGGAATCGGCAAATTTGAAAGGAGTCGCACGTTCTGGTGCGAATAGTACTTCGTCCAGCTGTGAAGGCTTAGCTGCGCGTCCATGCGTCGATGCGCTCGCTGCTCCTCGAGCGGGTTCGGCGCTGCCCCGCAGAAGTACCCGCTGTGGCACACGCAGGAGATCCCAGCAGATTTTCAGTTGTTATTTTTCAACCAAAATAATTGATCCTGCCTTCAGAAGCAGATTTTTTTTTAAAAGACTCCATGAATTGATGGTCTAAGGTAGCCCGACCTCTTACGAGCAGTATTACTGCTGACTGATCGGAGCCCTGTGAACAATTTATGGCTTTGCCGGTGCCGCTCTGTTCTCCTGCACAGTAGCTCAGCAGAGGTAACATTTATCCCTTTCAAATTCAACCCGCCTCGTCTGTGCGCTATACAATCCTGCATGCGGTGACCTTGGGGTGCATATTTGATGGTTTTGAGGCCCCTACAGTATTTCTGAGAAATGGCAGACTTTTGGTGATCCTTTCGTGGCTGAAATATGCCACAATATTTGAAAAATGCAGGATTATTGAAACAGTTTGTGACACAAATTCTAGTGATGATTTTGAACATTTTAACAATGCATATTTCTATGCAAATTTGTCACTCTTGGAAGAAGGGGCACAACACACTTCCTGAGAGATGACCACAGGAGTCTTTCACCCTCACAGCTATTTCCTGTAACCATGACAGTACAAGTTTATGAAAATAATTATTTTATTGATGGTTTGTTACAGTATAATAAGTATTTTCAGTTGGCTTTGAGGATTTTTACACTGAACGTATCTTTCTTTTCCTCCTAGTTTAGTCCTTAGTTGCTGAAAAATGTGATCTCCCAGCTCAACTCAATGGTACTTTAGCATTGCTGTTTGGAAAGATTTTTAAAAATTAACTTATCATGATCAGTACATTTTAGTAGTGTTCAATTCTAATTGATGCGGCTTGGGTATAGACTTCTACAAAAAAATTTCCTGCCCATAGAAGTCTACCAAACAATATCTTCTAATTCAGAGTTGTATCAAACATATCCATAATAAAGTTTCCTGGTTCCCCTGAAGCACTGAATTAGGATTTTCCATGGAACTATGGAGTCCCTTTTACTTCTTGATGGTGTGCAGCATTATATCCTATAGAAAATTTTGGCTTTGTCATAAGCCATATGAAAGTCAGATATGCCTGTATGAAAGGGAGGCCGCTGCTTGCCAAAATCTGTCTTCAGGCATAAGTGCAGGGGTTTATTCTATATCAAGTCTTCATTCTCTGTGCATTTCAGGGCAGCTTTAGTTTGGACTAGCTGTAGTCCGGTCCCTGGACTGAATGCCCATTAGTGGATGAAATGTTTTAAACGTGCGTTTCTGGAGCTTATCATCTGGTCGGAAAAGGAAGGTGTGAGCTAAGTGTGCCCTGCAGGTCTCCTGCCATTAGGGATGCCTCAGCCCAAAAAGTGTACTTCCAGGGAGGGTGAGGATGTTCTCCTCGGCAAGCCGGTTCCTCTGAGAGCTCTCCCAGCTGAGCCATCCTGGCTTCTGCAGAGCAGCATTGAGCTTCCTCCACTGAACATCTCAAAAATAAGACTACTGAGCTGTTGACTGTTTCCCAAAGGTGGCACGCTATGGAAGTTCAACTCCATTTTGTTCAGCTTGATCACTGGGGACATCTGGGCTCTAAACTGGGGTCTTGAAACAACTGCAAATATCCCGCTGTGTGGAGACAATACTGAAAAGGTCCCTCAGTAGTTGGAGCTTGGGAACAAAGAGGTTTATATGGTACTTTTATTAACCATACAAGGGAGGATCCTTTTTGCCCCATGGGGTGGATGATGGGAACATGTCTGGGACCTGTCTTTCATTGCTTCCAGGACTGAAAAAGATAAACTATTAACAGCAGAACTTCCACTCTCCCACGTGTTACCAACTGAAATGCTCAATAGTTTTACTTGGAGTTTAAGAACTTTAAATTCTGCTTTCTTTGCAGAAGATCTGTTTGTAGGAAAATAAAGCATGCTTTTCCAGGCCACCAATGCAGGAGAATCTTGTCGTAATTTTGATAAAAATTCTCCTTGTGACATAATTCTGGCTTTTGGCAGCTCTTTAACAACCTCTTTTACAAAGAACAGGTGATATAAAAAATGAGCAACCATGGCAAAGAGGCTAACTTTCAAAGTCCAGATATTATCACTGTCATTCACAAACATTTTCTAAAAGCTTTTGCAGGTGATGAGACATCTGGTGGTCTTATTTACAAATGTGGTTCAGACTGCAGCTGCTTCTGCAGCCAGTAAACTTGATTCAAAATACAGCAGTGTGTCTTTCCATCCACTCCAGGGGGGTTTGCTCACTCACTCGGGCTGAGTGAAACCTGGTGGGTACCCAACATGGCTTTTAGGCATCTTGGAGTTTGCTGAGCACCCCAGAATTTAGGCACATGAGTAGATGTGCTGCTTTGCACTTTGGAAATCGGGCTGCTTAGTGCCTAAAAACCTAGGAGGTTAATCTGGAGACTTTTGCCACTAGTTTTCAATATTTTTAAAGAAAATAGACTTCTGCGGTGGCTTCAGTTTCTGCTCTTATGATCTTTTCTTATGGTTATTTTCTCATATTTGTTGTTCAATAATCTTTTTTCTTTAAACCGTAGCTAATGATAATGCCAAATTCCTTTCCCATTCATTTCTACGCTATCTATGAGATAGACATACAACTTGTAAATAAGATTTTTTTAAAGTATTTTCTGGGCTGTGTTATTGAAGGCAGATCTTTTGGGTGGGGAGTAGTTTCATCTTGATTAAGCATATATAAACACTAGTAAACTAAAACAATTGAAATCCACTAGTTCTAACACAGTAGTCGTGACTTTTTTTTCATATTCTGAGGCATGTCGAATGCTTACTAGAAGCAAGACAAGTAATATAATTGCAAAGCATGATTCATAAAACCATCCTGGGCCAGTTGCATGTTCATTTTTCAGCTTCATTATGCATAAACTTTCAGGAGGGAACCTTTTTTTTTACACAAATATTTCCAGTTTATTAAAGATCTTTTTTGCAACGCTCATTTTCATTTGGAATCAGAAAGTGCACACAGTACAAAGATAATGTCCTGCTCAGACAATGTTGGGTAATTAAAAAGAACACAAGATCACTGAGAAAAAGGGAAATTCTTCCTGTTTCCTGCTGGATAAGCTCAGTAGGAGGGAAGACCACAACTTTTAATGAAACTAGGGGGAAAAAAAAATTGCAAAAGTGGTGACTATGCCATGTCTCTCTAGTGATACTTTGTGCCTTCTTAAATGTAGAATGAGGGAAAGTGTATCTGTGATTCTGCTCAAAACAAGAGAAGGGCAGTTGTGTGCCTCACACTGTGCACTTTGTATGTGGAGGTGATGACTGAAAATGCTAGTATTTGTAGTACTGACTGGTTAGAGTAATTGGAAATAGAGACTTGCAGACCCAGGATACTTGTAATGCAAGTGTCCAACTGGACTTGCAGTTTTCCAGTCAGTGGGGAGAATTATTGTGGGAACAGGTACACCAGCCACAGACCAGAAGCAGGAGTGGTGTTAAGTGCAAAAGCAGCATCATTAATTAGCAAAATTGCATTACAGTGTAACAGTGAGCACAGAAAACAGAACGGGAAACCAAGCTCAAGATTTTTGGATTATTCACTGTCAGACATCTGTGCCCCACGGGTTGCTTTTTGTGTGGCTGTGTGGCTTTTTGTACTGCATACACCCCAGCTGAAAGAAAAATGAGAATTAGGATGGGTATACATTTTTTCTTACTTGGCACTGAGAAGGTGACATTTTGCAGTAACTATACTGTTAAGATATATTCAAAATTTTAGATGAAATTTTCAAATTTGTAAAAATTAAGCTAAATGGTTGGATTTGAAAACTATGAAATGAAACCTAGGAACTGTGAAATTACTACCTTCGCAGGTAAAAACCAAACCCTGTTAATATTTATACTTAGAGAAAGGAGGCAGGTAACGAAATAGGTTCACCTGTTTCATCTGCTTAGTGATAATGCTATTATTATTTTATACCTACAGTATTCCCTTGAGTCAAATACAGCTTGTGAGCAGTCGTCTTGGATGGCAGAAAACGGCAAGCTGGAGATGCTTTTAGTGTGCTTTGGGGATTTCAGTGCAGTGGGAAAGCTGCGCAAGCGATTGAGAAGAGCTGTGGAGTGACACACTGAACTTGCGGTTTATCCTGGGATCTGTAGACACTCTGATGCTGCCCCGCACTGAAGAGAGCACCTCACCCTCCCAACTATTTCCCTTTCCTTCGGGTCTCTCAGTAAGCCTCCACACCCTCACTCTTCCCTTAGGAAATAAAAAAGGTACAGCTCAAAACTCATGCCCTCTTTGTGCCCCATTTTTATCCCTCTTTTTATATGTTGTAAAGGTCAATTAAGATCTTCTTAGTGCAGGTTCTACTTTCTTTTAAGAGCCTGTAAAGCACTTAGGACAGTGCTTTTAAAGAATTAATAGTAAATATCAAAACTGTGAATTGAAGTTATTCACCTTTAATAATCAAAGTGAGAAGAGAATATATAGTAAGAGCTATAGGATTCTTTTTGTCCTATAATATCTACAGCCAGCATAATTTAGTGAGTCTTTCATCATGTCAGATAAACACCTGTAACACTCATTTGTAATCCCTTTTTAGATCTCCCAGCCTTGTGTCTACACCGCTCATCCAACATCCTTTCTTAACATTACAGAATTTGCTTCCTCTTGGGGCGTGCAAGTCCAGCACTGCACCCCCCCCGGCAATACACTTCCTGTGCCCCCCCTCCTCGCTCCTTGTGGGAAGCAACTCTGTTGACCTTCCAAGTCCTTCATCCCAGGTGTGGGAGACTCGCAAGCTCTTTCTCCCTCTGATGCTAGCTCAAGAGAAGTAGCAGAGGCTGAAGATTAAGATCTTTGTGCCAGATACTATAGAGATTATCAAAAAAGACAAACCTGGCTTCAGAGAACAAACCATCCAGGATAAGTTAGGAAGACATTCAACAAGTGTTGAGACAGACATGAAGAACGTGAAGGCAGCAGTTAGTCTGTATGCATTTCTATAGTTTAGTGGCCTCCGTGGGCATATTAACTACAAGGAGCCAGTAGTCTTAAGTGTTGCTGAAAAAAGAAAGGCAGTTGTAGACAGCACTGCAGATGTTGGTTTTAAGGAGATGATACTTAAAGAACAGAGATGTATGAAGTGTGATATTGTTATGATTGCTCTTAAAAGGTGTTTCAGGTACTTCCTTTTATACAGTTCCTAAAAACTGAGGTTTGTCAGTGCAGGTGAGATGTCAGAAGCAGGACAGAAAGAGTTAATACCTGATGTATTATTCTGTAGAAATGAAGCACACATATACCTTTCCATTGCAAGCAGCTCCCTTGATTTTAACAGGCTGATGCATACAATGGCAAGTTGCATAAATATTTGTAGGATTGAGACCTTTGCTTCTATGCTTTTTGGGCCTGGTCCTGTCTTTATTTGTATGGGTTTTTTTTTTTTTTTGGTATAAGAAATGAAACACTGGTACTGGAATGGCCCAGAAATTATTTTTCTGATAAATGGAGTTAATTTTCTCCAGCTTTGCCTTTTCATTGTTTTCTGAAGCAGCTCACTGCAAAACCCTATTTAAATTGTCAGGTTAAATAAGTCCTTTTAAAAGTAGTGAGCAGAGAATTATGAGTAGTAGTCTCATACTCAGAAGTATTTTACCACACTGAGCCACTAGAATGCAATGTGTCTCTTTGTCCCATTTCAGTGATGTGATGCACTTGCTATGTACGCTTATGAATCTGTGAGTCACGTATATAAGAGCCTAGCTTGTTTGCTTCTAGCAATAAAGAATCAGAATGGCTGAACTCAGTCACACAAGCAACTTTTCTGGGGATATTTTCACATAAGCGTGTTGATCAAAGCATTCCTTCATCAAGAAGAAAGAAAATACTTAATCAAAATGAACTTTTCTTTGAGAAAAGATAGATTTTGCATTATTTACTCTCAAGAAATTTCAAATTAAAAGATACACCTTTCAAAGCCCTGAGCAACCTGATCTATCTTTGAGGTTAGTGCAGCTCAGAGCAGGAGCTGAACTTGGCTCTGCAGTTGAGCAGGAGGTAGGCTAGGTAACTTCCCCTTCCAATTTCAAGTATTTTGTGATTTTGTTACTCTAAAGGGTGGTAACATCGCTTTCTGCCTCTAGGCACGGTTTTCTTCCATGGAAACCGTAGTTCCAGTTCCTTTGTTAATCTCCAGTAGCCCCTGCTTATTTGCTGTGTTACATTGCTGGGGAGATTGAAGGTCCTAATTAGTTTTTCCGCAAAACTAGTTTTACATTAAAAGTTTTAGGGTTTTGACTTAAGTCTGATTTGGGATGAAAACTGGTGCTGAACATGGGCCTTCTCCATTGGCCAGGGCTTCCAGTTTTAAAATTAGATCTACCTGAAAGTATCCTTAGTGCATTGGAGACCCAGACTCCAAATCACATACTGCTCAAACAGCCAAGTTCAGTAAGAAAAGAAACAGACATTTTGGTTGAGATTGAATAGTACTTGTTTTTTAAGAGGTTGTGCCTGTATATGGTAAGACCCTAAAGAGTAAAAGCTAGAGCAGAGCCAAGAATGGTCATCGCAAATAGAAATGGTTCTTTATCCTCTTGCTGTTGCACCTGCCTCCTGAAAGGTAGGAATTTTGTATTTCCACTCATTATCAAGGTTGTCTGCTGCCTCCAAGGACAAAGGTGACAAGAAGGAAAAATTTGCATTATATTTCAAGAATATATTTACAAAATATTTCACCTCTCACATTTAAAAGTGAGTATTAGAAAAACAGCAAAATATAACAATAAAAGCTGCCAGACTGAAAACTTAGAGGCTGATTTCTTTGCTGATGGCAAATTCCTCTGGAATTCTGTTGAGTGGATTTACAGCCATGAAAATGACAGCATTAGATATGTATCGCCATGTATAGTCATACCTACGCTGGGAGAAAACAAAGTGGGCATGATTTTAACAAATGCAGTAGTCCTACACAACAGCTGCTTGCACACTCCTTTCTTGTCTCAGGAGCACATTTGATGAGCGAGATAGATGCTTCTTGCTTGCTGAAATAAAGAGCACATGTGAATCTCTTCAGCTGGGAGTCACTTTGTCAACAGGGAGGTGTAAGACAACAAGTAATTTTACTTATCTCTTTAACTGATGCAGGAGTGCAGGTCTAAAATCCATGATTTATATATGTCATGTGGGCTGGCAGCAGTCACTGGAAGCGGTCCATAAACTGAGAAATAGATTACGCCCTGTCATTTGTGCTGTTTTTAGCTAGTTGAAAAAAACCCCTAAAATAAAGGCTAAAGTAAGTGCAAAGATAAGAATTGGAAGAAAAAAGACATTGAACACAAAGAAAGAGAACTGGTAAAGATGTGAGATAGAGGTTCCTCAGCCAGATCACAAAACTGGGATGCTAGTAGTTTTTTAGCCCCTGTTGGTGTCTCTTCCCACTGCAGTGGTGGGCACAGGGGCACAGAGGCTCTCGCAGGGATAACTGCTCTGAGAAAAAGCCTGCAGGAGGGATGGCTGAACAACAGGGGGTGTTGGTTTATTTGCTGTTCATGGATTTTGGAAAAGACCGAACTGCTTGTGGCTGCCTTCAAACCCACCTCAGATGGCAAAACCATCCCGACTCCTCTTTTAGGGCAATTAGCAGAACTTGAATGCTCAAGAAGCAGTAAAGGGTGAGATAAGGGGTGAGGAAGCATCCCCTTGTTCACCTGAGCAGTGGCAAGCATTTGTGTGATGTCAACAATATTAGCTTCAGATATTTTCTAATACCATCTCTGGACACAAGTGAAAGAATTTGAAAGAAGACTTAGTTTCATGGGCAGAAGAGGCCAAAAGAAGAAATATCAAGAATATACTTAATTTTATAATTTGGAAGCATTTCCCTCTCATCTCTTCCTACTGTAAGGGATGATTTTTGGATCCTTCTCATGAGTTAACTTCTCATATTCTTAACCTCTCTGTTGTGTCTTCCTTTGTCTTTCCAAGTTTCTCCTTAAGTGACTTGTTCCTTGGTTCAGAGAGTTTCTCTCCCTTCACCTAGCACATTAAGGCTTAAATTTTACTTCAGCTTCTGGACATTATCAAGGTTTTCATTTCAGAAAATCTGCAAAATGTGTTTCGGTATTGTCTCTGTGTTAGACCAATCTGAGGGGTCGGCCACAGGAGTGGCAGCCAAGTCAAATTCCTGTCCACCCCCCTTTGATGAAGGCAAAATGTTGCCTGCCTGTCTGTCAGATGGGGAACTGAGGAATTAGAATATTTGTATAATAGGATAAAAACAACAACAATGAGGCTATAAGAAAACAAAGTACTCTAAATATAGAGAAAAACCCAACACCATAGTAAATTGGGAACTTGGAGTGAAAAATGCTTTCTGGTTCTGATCCAGAATCCCCAGGGTGAGTGGCAGGTTTTTAGTTTACTTCAGTGAATTTTGGAACAGGACCTAAATGACCCTGGTGTCTAAATCATACATAAGTC
The DNA here is from genome assembly GCF_900496995.4 of Aquila chrysaetos chrysaetos. Lineage (NCBI taxonomy): Eukaryota > Metazoa > Chordata > Aves > Accipitriformes > Accipitridae > Aquila > Aquila chrysaetos. Next base: position 28,977,564 of record NC_044004.1, on the reverse strand, counting down.
AGGATAGATTTGTACTTCATCTTTTTGGGCTGTGAGCTGAACCGTACAGCAGGGAAAAGAGCATGTATTGCTCTGGAGTAATAAGACAGGGAAGAAACAGGTGGTTTTCCATGAGATAAGAAAGAGCGCTTGTGAATGCAGACCTCATCCATCCTGTTAAAACCATTCATCTTGTGAAGTCTGCCTCCTGGAATTGTGTATTTGTCTCTGTAAAATATTCAGCTTCCTTCTTGTCCCCTGGGTTTTCCACCCACTGATTTTCACCATCAGTAGTGGAAGTCCTTCATTTCTCATGTCTAAGTGGGTTAAGAGGTCAGGGAGGTGACTGTGGAGGCCTGTTCATATAGACAGTGTGTTGGCTAAGGGGTGTTTATTTCTCAGATAGTGTTAATCTCATGTACTCTGAAGCCTGTGTCCAGCAGAGAAATATTTAGAAAGCTGATTATGTATTAAACATCCAAAATGAGACACAAAGTCGACAAAATGTCTAAACTAACAAGGACATGAGTACTGGTTAAATACTGACCTATTTGATAATAATACTTAGTATTTATGTACTTTACATTTTTAAGCCACTGTGTGCATTTGAACTAAATACCTTCAAATATCCCTGCAATATAGGTAAGCCTCCTCTAAAATTACAGAACAGGAAATTCAGACACAGAGGTCTGGGGATCAAAATTTTAAATGCAGATTTGGGTATTTGGCCTCCACAAAATCTGGGTCACTCTTACATATAAAAGCCTTCGTATATGTTCATGCACTTATTATTAGCTACACTTGTTGAGAAGTTTTGGCCTAAATGACTTAACTACGGTCACAGAAATCAGTGGCAGAGCTGGGAAAGGAACTGAAGAGTGCATTTTCTTTAAAGGTAAAAAGCAACAGAACCATAAAATGATTTCTGGTTTTAAGTGTATTATGCTTTGTGAATTTTATAATTACAATAGTGAATTTATTTTACTTCATTTCATGCTATTCTTGAAAAATTGATTCTAGTGCATAAGACAAGAGATGCTGCAGCTGCACTGGATCAACTCCATGGTGTATTCAGACTAGCACCCTCTGTGACTGTGACCAAGAGGTTATATTTCTACTGCTGCAAAATACTTAGAGTGGACTTGTCACTGTATATCAATTATCTGTTGATCCATCTGTTGATCCATACACTTAGGTAAAAGCAAAAGGGTATTGTACTTCATCAATTATTTTACTTCTTTCACTCGGTATAATAGTAGACTACCCTTGCTTCGTAAGAAACACTCCAAGGATAAGAAATACTCCAAGAAGATTGAAAAGGGTGAGGATCTCCTCAGAGGCCCGAGCTACCTGATCTAACTTTGAGGTTGGCTATGCTTTGAGCAGGTGATTGGACCAATGACTTCCAAAAGTCCCCTCCAAGCTGAATCACACTGCACAGTTTCCCTTTGGTGAAACCATTGTGTGGGAAGGAGAAGAGACTATACAGTGGAGAGCCCGAACTGTGCGAGAGGAGAGCTAGCTCCCCATATAGTTGTAGAACAGGATTATCTTCCTCTTGCTTACCACCAAGGACACACAGCCCCTGCGAGGATACCACTTGTAAGATACCTCTCTGGGTAAGTACTGGAGCAGATCTGGAAACTAGTTATTAAAAGTGGTTAACAAGATATCTTATCTTGCCAAACGGTCTCAGCTGCCATTGCTGTCAGTGGGAGGGAACAGTGCACTATGCTTCCCAAGCAGTTCTCAGCAAATGATATTCAGGGATGCCTTAAATGACTTCACAAAATGCTAAAGTACCACCAGATGCTTCTTAATTTTCTCTTTTCCACCTGCTCATTTTGTCAGTATTTTCTGGGCCTGATGCCTCTGTATCAATGCCTGTAAGACAAAATCAGTCCTCTTGTGCTGCCCACTGCTGCTACAGCAGCCTTTCTTTTCTGGTGATATGAAAATTCCCCTCAGTAACTTTTTGAGATGTGAGTAATGCCACTCCATGCAACAACCACCAGATGGTAATGAAGAGCAGACTGGTTGTGTGTCTTCCGTAGATTAAGTGTATTACCACAATGGCAATTTTTGCCTTTGCAAGCAGAGCTTGCAAGTACAGCTCTAAATGCCAATTTGCTCAGCTGTTTACTGACCCCTGGGCCACTACAAAAGTCTGCTTGGCAGCTCTATTTGCATAAAAAATCATTCTGTTTGTTTTTATACTAAAACATTTTAAAGGGAATATTTTCTACCTAACACATGAATGCTGATATTATTATTTAGTACGGAGATGTTATCATTACATGGAAAGTTTTGACTGTAGTGGGTGTACAACTATACAAGCTGTCCCTTGTAAGAAGTTAGATGCAGAACACCTTTAGGTGACTGTATGCCTTGCTCCTTCTGAAGCCATAGTATTTCTTAAAATGTCATGACAGAAAGGATGTATCTCTTCCAAGTAGAAAGGAAGGTCTCTCTGTTAATGTGTGTGCTTGACATTAGCAAAGAGAGCAGTGGTGGGAAGTGAACCAAACCAAAGCAAACTGTCTCTTCTTAACTGAACATCATTGTCAGTGCAGAGGCGGTGCTGAGCATGGCTCACCAACCCCCCAGCACAGCAACATGAGGGAAGAGCAGCATAAACAGAGCCTCATCAGTACTGCTAGCCCCACAGTTTTGAGAATCAGAAGTCAGCCGCACAGGGGTCATGAGATTCAGAAGTCCCAGTTTTACTTATCTGCATGCAGGATTTTGAGTTCTTTATGCAGTGCCTTGTAAAACACCTAGGTCAAATTTTGGGGGTTTTCTCCCCCATTGTACAATCCAGAGACTTTGCAACTCTCCCTCTCTCTCTTTTAAAGAAAAATAAGGCTCCTCCTGCCTTTGAAAGACCTGGGCAAGCCAAGCACCATGAAGGCAGTGAGAAAATCACTAGAGTTGATGATGCCAATGGCTTCAGTGTGAGTCAGGAGACAGACCTATGGCTCCCACGGCATATTTAACTCATTCCCCAGGCCTCTGCCCATGACTCATACACTTCTGGGATTAATAGACATGTAATGACCGGGAACATGAAGCCTTCCAGGGAGGCAGTTTGTTGGTGCTTCTGCTCTCCTGTTCCCTCTGGGAGCAGGGGCCAGCAGTGGGATGCAGCTGTCTTAAAACTAGGTGGCAGAGTGGGAGGCTCTGCCTGAAAGTGGGAACCTGAAGGAGACCGCAAGTGGGAACACCCAGCCTTCCTCCCCTCTCCTTCTGAGCCACGGCAGCCCCCACGAGCTGCCCCTGCCTCAGCCCCCTGCCCCTCTCTTCAGCCTGCCGCCTCTGAAAGCTGCAGGTTTGCTACCGTTGCTCAGGGCAACCAAAATTTTTGACACATACTGCATTAAACTTGGCAGCCCTGACAGGGGAAGGCAGGGTACAGGGCAGTGGCTTCCCAGATTCCTCCCCACAACCCTGGCTGCCATGTCCTTCACCTCGATGAAGCAGAGACAGCCTCATACTGCTTTTAGAAAAATCTCTGTTCCCCCCTGCATGAAGAGATCTTCTTACCATATTTTTCTGGGGATGCCCATTTTAGAGATGGAAATCAGGAGATCTGCTTTATTCCTCACTCTGCCACTGAGGAGGTGACCGTGACCTGGCCTGATGGCCCCTGCATCTCTAGGCTCCTGCTGCAGATGTGACATGGGTCAGTGACATCCCTGATTATATGAGTGTGTGTGCTGGGGAAGCAGCAGGGTTAGACGAGAAATGAGAGATGGAGGCATAGGAATTCTCTAACGATTTCTTGCTGAGAACACTTTTTGCCCCAAATTGGCAGTTCCTGCAGGGAGTGCTTCCACAAACATGTTTCCATTGCAGTGTGTAGAGTAGCGGTCCCCTTAAATATGAAGCTCACAGTTTACCTCCTTAAACATCCATGTGTCAATCACTAGAATAATCCACATAAATCCTATTGCAATCAGTAATAGCAATATATATATATATGTGTGTATGTATATATATATATTTGGTACTCAAAGGATTTTCTAGCCTTTTTCCAAGCAATCAAGGACATGTGTGTTAAAATAACCATGGTACTGTAGAACAGTCTTGTAAATACCATATGTCAGAGGAAAAAATACACGGCTAAATGCATGTCGGCATCAGTTCCTGCAGTTTCGTAGGAGTTCTCGCCACGGAAGTGAAGCAGAGCTGGACCAGCGGAAGGTTCCGTTCTACACAGAGCTTATTCTGTGCCTTGAAAGGACTGCTGAGGTGGTGATTACTGAACTGACCTGGGACACAGCAGACTGGAATTAAGCTCCTGTTCTGGTGCAGATTTCTTACATGGTGTTATGGTGTTGCATTGTCACTTTTTTTGCATCTCAGTTCCCAGCAAAACAGAAATAATAGTACTTTTTGTGTCCAATCCTTAGTTAGTCTTATCTATCTAGACTGTAAATTCTGGAGAGGAAGAAATGCATCTGGTAACACTCTAACTACAATGAATGCAATGGGATCCTTCTAAAACTGGAGGTAACAACTTTGTGATCAGATACTGAAATGAGAAGCTGGAAAGAAAACTACTAGAACTACAGCAGGGGGAAAAGCTGGACTGGAAGAAGAGCCAGAAAGAGCTTAAGCATCTATCTTACTGCTCCCATAGCAGAACTGAAATTGCAATCAATAGACTCAAAATCCGGACTCCTTAAACATAAGCACTTCCCTAGAGGTGCAATCAAGGCCCACAGTATCCTCGTGTCCCCACCGATTAAAAACTCTTCCCTGAACAGGTAGTTCAGGGTTCTCCTGAGCTCCAGATCAAAGTCTTGATAAAGCCAAGGACAGGTGGGGTTTTTTTTGTAGGTTCCCATGATCTCTTTAATGTGTGTGGATGCAGGAGAGGAGGGGAGTGAAAGACCCCTTGCACACTTGCGGAGGTGCAAGGACGGGAGTGAAAGACCCTCTAATTAGCTGTACAGAAAATGTATTCATATCTTTTCTTGGTCATCTACCAAAAATGGGATTGGGGTATACCTTTTCCAAAGAATGGATATTCAACCCCTGACCTTTAAAAAGGATGTATGTGAAGACAAGCCGTTTGATCAAGACTGTAAGAAACTCTATTGATATGGGCAGAAACTGTAAGAAGTCCAAGAAATCAATGACTTAGCTATTCAGATAAAGAAACATTTAGGTGCTTGGCAGTGACCCCAGTTTTATCTCCTCTTTTCTAAGTGTTAGAGGCTTTTAACTATGCAATATATAGTTGGGCAATAAAGATTTTCGCAGTCTTTTCCATATAAGCTTCTCTATCTTCATGGATTTGATGCCAGGACTATATCAGGTCAAAATCAGCTGAATAATCAAATCTGCTGGGGAAAAGGATGTAACCTATAATTTACCTATATAACCTGTTTGTTGGTGGAGGCTATAGTTTACCAAAAAAAAAAATATATATTGAAAGGTTAGATAATGCCTTCCACAAGAAAAGTACCGGCTTCCTTTTTCTTTACACTTAATCTGATGGTAAAGTAGAAATGAGAAGAGTGATGAAAAACTTTTCTGCTTCTCTGTGTGTTGTGATAAATACAAAATGATCAAGCTATACTTGAAGATCCATAGCTTTCGATAAAACTGCTTTTGAGGCTTGGCCAGAATGTCTGCTTCATAAAAAATTATTAGGAGGATACATCAGCATAGGGGCAGTTAAAAAAAAAAAAAGTATTTAAGATATTCAAGTGCTTTCTGAGCATATGGAGCTGGGCAAAAATAGTCCCCTTCTTACAATAGTCCACGATGGGTGAGATTTCTTTGGAGAAATCTTGGAAGAATTGGTGGTAAAAGCTGGAGAAGCTGAGAAAACGCCGAATTCAGCAAACATTTTTAGGCACCATCAATCCAGCCTGTGACCACTAAATCCTTCTTGGAGTCATCAAGTTCTTTTAGAGACATGATATAACCCAGAAATTCTCTGAAGTGATCAAAGACCATTTGAAGCAGTATTTTTAAAATCAGCATACATCTGCTGGTGACAAAGAAACACCCTGGGAGTTTCTGTATGTGTCTATGCTACAAATACATTACAAAGGAATAAAGAATATCTCTTAAGATGCAATTCAAAAAATGTTGAAATTAGCCAGGGCAATGCATATATCATAAGGTATAAACAAGTACTCAGAGGTGATAGATCTGGCTTACAGGACTGTTTACTGTTATTTTCAACTGATTTATGTTTCCTTCAAGCCTAGTTTTGTAAAAGTTTCAGCAATATACAAATGACACAGTTTTTCAGATACCAAGGACAAAAATCTGGTTTTGGTATTAATCTTACTGAGTTCTTGATAGTCATCGCTGGATCTAAGGGAGATATTAACCACTGATAAATTTGAGAAGTGTTAGAATTCATTTTCTTGATTTAGAGAAAGTGATTTCTCATTTAGTTTTAGCACTTGTAGGGAGTAAATGCACCCAGATGTCACCTGGATCCTACATCAATACAACCTGCGGCAGGGAGGGTGTGACAGAAGGGCACTATGTCTACCTTTTCTTAGAAAAAACAACATGAGTATCTTCTTAGAAGCCGTGAGTACTTCTCGCCTGGTACCCTGGCATGGCACGTCCACAAATCTTTCAACTTGATGTTACCTTTACTGAAGTACCTGTACTGAAGAGACAAAAGCAATCAATAATATTATTATTTGTTCTAAAGAACCTGAGAATCATTCAAAGACCAGCTCAGTTCCTAAAATTGCTAGAAAGAGGGATAACGGAGTGAGTTTCTTTGATTTTTACCTGTAGCAGAACTACTGGACATACAGCATCCAAGTTCCTTATGACTCCAGGCATGGATCTGAGAGGGGGTTGTGATAACATTTCTCAGGACATTCACGTGGGGAAATCATTACCAGTGAATACCACTTGACTTTTCTATTTCAGTTCGCACAGGTGTCTATACATATGCAGAAGGTAATAACACAATCTAAACCCAAGGGTGTCCCCAGCTTTGCCAGGGTGTTGTTGGCTTTCTTCCACGGCAGCTGCTAGAAGTGGCAGTGCTGTAGAGCTGTGGTTTGCTCTGTGACTAGCCGGCAGGATTCTTCCCAGTTCTCAATTACCATCTATTGCCCTTGCTTCAGTTTTGTGAGTTTGGCTTCTGCCACCAAAATTTTTCTGAGGTATCCCTAGATCAGATAACCTTACTTAGAAATACTTTCAGTGTTCTGCAACAAGGGATTACTTTTCTTGCAAGGGACAGAAAAACTAGAGACTCTCTTTACTGGAGGCTAATTCTATGTATCCCTTTGGCATAGTCCATGCTACAGCAGAACGCTGGTCCAGAAAAACAAATTACATCACTTTATAGATCAAAAGTGGCTGATTAACCCAGGCAAACTTACCTGATGTGGTGAAATTAGACTCCTGAAGAGCTGCTGATCCATCCTTCTGTTGTTCCTGATCAGATTGCTAAGGGAGCCAGGGCAGTGGACTCTTGCTGGCGTGCTGGTTTTCACCTGTGTGTGGAGTTAAACAGGCTGCTCCCAGAGCCTTGTCACAGGAGCCGAAGTGACCTTGGCATGACATCCTACCGCCTGAGTTGTCCAGGCTTGTAAATACCGCATGGAGCACATGTGCCGTCCATAGGCAGGCTGCCCGCTCTGTGAGGTTTCAGCAGAGCATTTGTCATTCCAGTAAGGCAGTCAGATCAGGATCCTGTAAGGCAGTCAGGAGATGAGGATCCTGTCAAAATCTCAGTAAGCTGACTAGTAATCTGCAGAGGCCTAAACTGGGCTTTTAAAATTGGAAGCAGAACTGACTGCCTAGACAGAGTTTTTTGAAAGATAAACAGCATCAGCAAGCTAAATGGATTTCAAGCACAGCTTTAATTGTTTTTCAAAGGAATCAGCAAAGGGCACCCTAGCTGGAATAAGCTCTGAAGTACAATCAGGAAGATTTCAAGTGTACAGTAGTTTTGAAGATAATCAGGCATTTCAGTGCTTGGAGATACTGTAGCAAGTAATGAATAAAGCCTTTTTATGTCAGCATTGACAGTACTGTAGTCTTGGAGTCAATTACAATACCTGCTCTATGTGTTCCTGCACGATGAACTTCACCATCCTCATTAGAACTGACATGCATGCCGATTTGCAAACCTAAACAGTTGTCCCTGCAGCACGCTTGATCAGAAGAACAAGTTGTTTATTGCCAATACCTATTGTATGGGGGACGCCCCCCCCTTCCCTTCCTTTCCCCCTCTCTCCCCCGCGGCACGCAACTATCCCAATAGCCCGTGACAGACTAGCAACACTTCTGAGTGGATTTTACTGTAATTGTTGCAGAATCCCTTGGACCTCGCATAATGGAAATTATTTGGGTCACCAAATCTTGTTTCCTAATTATAGGAATGAAAAGAAAAAAAAAAAAAGGAAAAAGATAGAATGTGAAACCATTCCCTTATTCTGGCATTTTTGCTTTTAGAAACCCGGGATAACCCACTCGCTGCCATCCGTTTCGGCTGCGCTCTGTTTTAACCTTGAAGTCAGAGCTCGCTTTCCTCTCCTCTCCCCCCCCAGCTCCTCTCACGCCGGAGCGGAGGGACCCTCCCGCTCCCAAACCCTCCTCGCTGGGGAACTGATCGTTTCCCGCCCCCCCGCCGCTCTCGGTTTAGTGTGTGTGCGTGTGTGTGTGCGTCCCTCTCCCCTCCTTGGGGAGCAGAGATGATTGGGACGAACGAAGGCTTGCCCGCCGCGGTCCCCACCGCCACGCTCCCAGCCGCCCTTCCCGCACAGGCACCCCACGCGGGCGCACCCCCGCCGGCAGCCCACGGGCGGGCCGGTGCCTTTCAGGCTGCGGCGGTGGCCGGCGGGGGAGAGCGGGGCGGGGCGGAGCGCGGGGCCGCGGGCGGGGCGGGGCGGAGGTGGGGGGGGGGGGGGAGGAGGAGGAGGAGGGTGAGCGGGGCGGGGGACGGACCGGCCGGCGGGGACCGGCGCCTGTTGCCCCGAGAGAGTTAACGGTGCGGGGAAAGTCGCCTCTCCTCCGCCCGGGCCGGGCGCCTGGCAACCGGGGCGCCGCGCATGTAGGGCCGCCGGGGGCTGCCGCCGTCGCCGCGCCCCCCCTCCCTTCTCTCCCCTCCCCCCCCGCCCCGCCGCCGGGCCCCGCGTCCCCCTCCCCTCCCCGCCCCGGACAAGGCGTTTAACGTGCCCAGGCGTGAAGTATGGCATGCAAAGATGGTTTCTGCCAAGGAGCCAGCCATCGCCATGTCCTCGGGTCTCTCCATCGCCCTCCTGCACTGCCTGTGCCTGGCGACGTGGTGAGTACCCCGGACGGTCGGCGCGGGGGGGGGTCCGGGGCGGCCGGTCCCGGTGCCGCTGCCCCCGCGGGCTCCCGGCGGCTCCGCTCACCCCTTCCCTCTTTGCCTCGTAGTCTCACCGGGCCGCCAGGGCAGGGCAAAAAAGAGGAGAAATTGTGGCCGGAGAATTTCACCAGCATCCTGAACAGCCTCCTGGATGGCTATGACAACCGGCTGCGACCGGGATTCGGGGGTACGGTGGCGGTGCGGGGCTGGGGGGGGGGGGGGCGCCGGGCAGGGGCGGGGGGCACAGCGCTTGCCGATCGTAACGACCCGTTACCGACCGAAAACCTGTGTGGCGTGTCCCACCTCCCCTCCCTCCCCCGGCCCGGGGTCCGAGCGCTCCGGGGAGGGAAGAGCCGGCGGCGAGGCAGCGCCTGGCCCCGAAAGCTCCGTGGGGGTCCCCAGTAACCCTGGCCGCGGGGGTCCCGCTGGGGCGGTCCCGGGCTCAGCCCCCGCTCCGCTGCTCTGCCCACACCCTGGACTCGGGCTGCTGCTGCTGCTGTTGCGCTGGAAAATAAAAAGCCCTGAAGCCGGCGTGCGTGGGCTTGATGAAGATGGAGGGACCTGTCTGACATCCAGATTCTTCTGGCTCTTGGTAGTTTTTGACCCCTAAATGCCACGGATCGGGTCCTAATAGAAACAAGTGCACTTTTACTGGCCTAAGAGGGCAGGTCTTTGATGAGTTCTGTTCGACTAGTTAGGGAAAACCAGAGCTCAGGTGCCTGAGCACACCAGTTCTTTACCACAGTTGCTCGAATTCCAGCTTTGATTTAGATGTAGTAGACTTAATTGCTGTATAGGAATTACAAGTGGAGGAGTCTTGAATTTGCCTTCACCTGTGCTCTGCATGCGGGCCTTTCGTGCCCCTTCCCTGCGCCTTTTGTGCCCCTTCCCTGCCCCTTTCGTGCCCCAGGCTGTTAAGATGCAGTTCTGTGCTGCTGAAGAAGCAGCCGGACTTGCAGTTCTTTATTGGTTTTGATGGTGCTGTGTAGAGACTTGGAACCAAAAATCACTAGCATCCAGATGAAATAAAACTTTATTTTGTAATCTGGAATGAAGATATTAAAAATACAGATTTGAAAGTTAAAAAAAAAAAAATTAAAAGGAAATGCTACAGCCCTTCTTAGGATGCACAAAGCTGTAAGGAGCGTTTTATAGGCTGCTTCCTATACAGGATTGAATGAGATCCTTGCGTAGGTTTATGTTGCAAAATACTTTCTTCCTCCTCTGAAAGTACCTTCTTCATGCACATGATCCATCTACACTGACATGTATGCCAACACGTTCCCCACATGCCATATACAGTGCTCACATGCATGATCGTGATTGTTAAAGGACAACACCTGGCATCATTGATCACTCCTTTATTATGGAAAAATGAGGCCTTCTCTAAGATTACACATTAAGCGAGTAGGAAGCTAAATTTACTGGCACCCAGAGAGATCATTGGGAACCGGTAGCCTTTTGCAATTTAGTCTCTGCGGAGAGGTTACAGACACTTCTGCACGCGTACAAGAGAAGTGCTATGTTTGGCATCATTTTAGGTTGAATGCCAACTAATTAGTCATCTAGCAAAGATGCTTTATGAGCATTATCAGATTTCCAAAATTAAACAACTACTAAATATGTAATATGACATACAGTTTATGTTGATTTTTTATTTTCATACAGTTGTCCTTTGCAGGATATTTTGCAAGAGTAGATCTTTTTCCCCAGTAAGTGTTGCAGACTTTCAGCAAAATGCTATCAAGGAGAAGAAGTTCATTGTATCTCCCTGAACTTTTATAACGGCAATATTGAAGTAAATGACAGAGGGAGAAAAAAACTCTCAGATTTCAGCCTGGGGAAAACACTTCTGGGTGAATATTTCACAAAATGGATATTATATTGCTTCTTGCTTCTTCTTTCCTTGTAACATCTAAACCACTCATCTTTCAGTTCAGAACTTCTAAGTAAAACATGGGGAAAAAAAATGCTTTATTTTTGAAAATGATGCCTGCCTCCCTAGCTCCTTACAGCAAAAGTTATCTTCACCTGATTTGGCAAGAACAACTTTTAAAAAAAACAAACCAAAACCAACCAAAGAAAGAAATTTCTGCAATTGGTCAGATCTGACTTTTTGACGTAACTCAGAGTAAGAACTATGGATTAGTTAATAAAATATACACTATCCAAATCCCTATATTTGGGGGTGTTTTTTGCTGTTAAATCTTTATGACAAATGGGACTTGCCTCTTAAAAGTGGTTTACCCACTAGTTTGTAGCATAGCAGACAAAATGTCAGCGGGGGTTGGCAATATTTAGAGACGGAAAGTATAGTGTGTTTTGGTAATGTTAAACCTACATCACTTTCTGATGAACAGCAGAATATATATTTTTGTTTTATTCTTGAAGCTGATTCACCATCTAGTTTTCACGTGGCTCGAAATGTAACGAAGGTTTTATTTTAAGAACAAAAGGCAGCACAGAGGTCTGACTGATGCTGATTTTAAACTTCAAATCAATGAAAACATTTCTAATTCTGGCTCAAATTATGTTTAAAATCAGACTTGGGGAGGTAGCCAAATTCTGAATTTTGCTGGCATCTTCCAGAGTTGCCACAAATAACAGTTCATGAAGTTTTTTTGCATGCAGAGCAAAGTAGAAAACGTTAGATTTTTGAGATTTCCTAAAACTGGATCCAAATTCTCCATGCTATCGTTAATTAGCACAATTTTTGGTAGTTATGGAGGAGAAGTTAAATTGCCTGAGAATGCTTACAAATGTGGAAATGGTCTCTCAGGAGGGTTTTGAACCTCAGTGGAGTACGTGGAAGCTTGTCTTGGTACTTCTTATGCAGGAGCATGGCGTATGTTGAGGGTTAGTAGAAGAAGGAAGTTTCCCATGTCATTGGATTGACACCTTGCATTACAAACCCACTATATTAAATGGATTTAACAAACCTAAAAAGTTGCTGTCAGTTGCTAAGCACTCTCAGGTTTGGTAGTGTAATAAACAAAACCAGAAGGGTTTATGAAAAGGTTATTAAAGACCATTTAAGTGATAGTTCCCATTAAGTTTGGGGGGGGGGGGGGGGGAATCTAAAGAAGCAAGAGAGAAGCAGAGATTTCACCTAGAAATTTAGTGAAACAAAGCAGAATGGGCAGTTTTGTGTAGTAAAGAAAAAAAAAAAACAAAACCCAAGTGCTGTCAGGAAAACTTTAAATGCATAAGAGTTTTGAATTTCGGGAGAGGGAAGGTATTTAGGGACTAATGAATAAAGTAATGCTGTATGATGTTTGAAAATAGTGTGGTGGAAATGAAGTAAATTCCATTCCCTACACTGTATGCTCCATTATATCATTATCGTGAATTTCAGAATGCAATTAGTAATGCATGTGGGTTTCCTGGTCAAAACCACTCTATAAGAACAGTGTGTTTACAGAAGCCACTTGTAGTGAGATTAAATAAAAGCATTATCTGCTGGAAAATTCAAGGGTATTACCACAGTGCTATTTTGATTCAGCTGTAAAACTTCGAAGCAAAAGCATTTCTAGTTATACCCTAACTCCAGTTTTCATTTGCTTTTAAAAATTTTGGGTATGGCACAAAGGAAAACTCTAGAAAGTTGCAAAAGCTGGCTTTTCTCTGAAAATCCCCTTTCTGCTGGTGATTAGTTTCAAAGTGACGCTAGAAGTCCAGAGAATTTTTAAAAGGAGCATTATTTGCTTGAAGCGAAAGGCCTGGGTCTGATTTGCCATTTTAAACACTGGCATGGTTTCAGACTTTACCTGAGCAACTCTTGACATAAGTTAAGGGCCTGCGAGATCCAGTCAGAACCTGTATTGGATTGTAACTTTAAAAAATGTAACGGTGTCTTTGAAAGTTTCATGATACAGTAACTCATCATACTTAAGCCTGCACTTACGGAAGCAAGAAGGAATGAAGCTGGTGAGGGCAGCATCACTGTGTGCTGCCCTGTATCTGCTAATTTTAATGAATTGTGCCTTTTAGAGAACATCTCATCTGGTGTCTTGCTTTTAATGGCGGATTGTATGGCCAGACCAAAGAAAGAAGGAGGTGTGTGACTTGCTTCCTGCCCAAGGCTCTTAGGTTGACTGTGAAACCCACTGTCGTTAGCTCTTAACAAGCTGACATAGGGTGTTCCTGGCTTGTTGTGGTGTGACTGCCCATCAGTCGGTGAAAGCTGGAGCTCTCTCTCCTCTTGGGTTCTGTTTATTTGTGTGAGGTAGTGTGGCATGAGCTGCAAGTCTCACTACCAGCTAGCGAAATGGTGATAGCTCTGTGCCTTTTGGTTTGGAAGTTGCCATGTTCGCTGGCTTGTGAGCAGAAGGAACAGGACCCTGTCCATTCATTTTCCTTTTTCTTTTCTTCCTCTTTTCATATTCTTTCTCATGATCTCATACCTGTGAAAGTGCAGCTGAGTACTTGGTGGAATTAAATATGTTGGCCATTGTCTCCCCTAAGAAGGGTAGGAGAGGGCTTCTCGGCCCCTTTTAGGCTGTGTGATGTTCAGCTGATGAACAGCATTTCTGAAGAGTTTGATTTCCTGTCAATGCAGGAGGAGTGACTTTAGTCAGAAAATAAACAGAATAAATTTGAAGAGCAAAGACAATTTTCTGTTTCTAGAGAAAAGAAAAATATCTACATGATTATCTGCTCTTATTAGGAACTCATGTGTACCTTCAAGGTTCCATTGCTCAGCATAATGGATATTGTAATTTATTTTTATTTTTTAGATTGCAAATGGACTTAAAGTGAGCATTGTAAAGTGAAGCTGATTTTTTTTTTTTCAGGCAGTTGTCCAGTCTTCCTCAGTTGGTGAGAGTAGATGACTCAAAGGCTTAACAGGATATGGTGTTAGATACCTGTAGTTGGCTGATTTGAATTTGGCCCAGGTTAGTAATGCTTGAAGTCATTACCATCTGTCTGTTGTTCAGTGACCTGCATAAAATTAGCTGATATTCTTAGTCCAGTTCTTAGTAGACAGGTGTCCACATCATGAAAATTGGCACCAGTATCAAGCTTGTTGGCTGTCTCAGCAGAGATTATCTGCTGATGAACAGGCAAAGAAACAGTAATCTCCTCATTTCTGGAGGTATGGTTTTCCATTTTCAGGGTTCAGACATGCTGATGGATGAACATATGTAGAGACAAAGGTTGTTGTGTGCTGCTGCTGCCTTTGTTGTATTTGTCTTTTGGTAGAGAATGTAGCCCATGTGTTTGAATTCCACATTAATTTTTTAAAAATGCCCTACCTAGCTGTTCTGGCTTCCTAACGGAAATCTTGCATATAGCAGGTGTCCTCAGCTGTTCCTTCTGATAGACTGAAACAAGAGAACATGCTTCATATGATGGCTTCTCCTCCCCCCCCCCCCCCTTTTTTTTTTTTCTTCACTTGAAAGATATCAGACCTATTCAGGCAGCAAGAATTTGGAAGGAGAAAGCACCAAATCTTTCACATGTAGTTATATTTAAAAAAAAAAAAAATCTGTAGCAACTACTTTTTTTTTTAGATGTCGCTGTAGGAACTGCTGTAATATAATTTCATGTAGTTTATGTATCCTGGGACTGATCTCATAATAGCAGCGATACCTGCACTTAGCAGTTAAATTGTACTTTGTATGTTGAAACCTTTGTACAGACTCATTTGCTAAGGTTCCCAATTGGCTGTGTGACTCCTGATGGCAAAATCTGCAGTATATAGAAAGCCTGTGCAGGATTTGACTGTTTACATACAGTGGAGATCTCTGCAGTGATAGTTGCCTATGGAGACGCGGGGATAATGGAGCCCAAAGTCTTTCACTGGGAGCTGTGCTGCAGTTCAACCCATATGTTGGCAGAAAATGCATGGGAGAGCTGTCTTATGTTCCTCTTCACAGGGTTAGGGCCTGGCATCGCTTCTTCAGCCCACATGGAACATCTCTATCTAACACTGAACTATTCTGGCTTTTTGCAGGGGTTGCTTTTAATCCTGCCTGAGCTTCTTTAAAGTATATTATCTTGCAAGCAGTGATTCAGACTTAACTGTTCCCACTGCAGTGTGTAGGACTCTCCTCCTATTTCATTGACATAAAAATACACACCAGTATGTTATAAATAGTTCTTCAGCATTCCTGAGGATTTATGGTGGATAGATGCTTTCTGAACATCCATTGAGGGATAAGCCCAAATGGTCATATTTAAAGTTAATTGGCCTTCTTACAACTTGCTGCATTTTATTGCCAGTAATAGAGTGTTAAGGATTCTAATAGGATCTTCTGCTTGCAGAGCCTGAGTTGATTAAGTGGTGCAACATGTTCATTTCGGAGGGCTGCTTAAATCACCAGTAAAAGTAGGTTAGGTGACTACAGATCACCTCCTCGTTGACAGGAATTCCCACGATTAATAATAGTGTTTTTTTGAAAAAAAGCATGACTCACTATTTGTTCCCTGCTATTGTTACCAACTGGAGTTATGTTTTCTTCTAGAACAAGACTAAGGCATAGGTTTTGGTGTCGCTATAGATACTCCTGGGTTGGCATTAAGTACTGGGATGTGCTAGAAAATCCAAGATTTGGCCTTGGCAGTTGTGCACTGACAGTGTAGGTGGAAGACGTGGAGCACGACGGGGCTGCAATTGGAGAAAAAGCATTAGGGAGATAATCAGCTTCACTGTCCCTTGCTGCTGTCTTCACTCCTACCAAACATTTTACTGTTTGACCAAAGCTTTGGATGCAAAGCAAGGATTTGCGCATCAGTACTAGCTGGATAACTGTTATGATGCCTAAAATATTTCTTGATCCTCATTCATCTGCCATTTTCTAGTGGCCTAAAATGTGATTTTAACATTTGTTTTGTCACTATACTGCCATCATGTCAGGCATGCAACCAAAAGTAAACTTTAATTTCAACCTTATTTTGTGGCTTTCTTATTGTCTGCTTCCTTCTTTCTCATGGGTCCTACTAATAAATAAAGGTTTGAGAGCAGAATAACCGTTACTAAAGAGTGAACTCAAGCGTAGTTTTGGTCCTGTGCTGTTGCCACAGGATTTCTAATAGCATTAAGTTGTAGGCTTGCTGATTTGGAGATTAGCTTCTTGGTCTTAGCTCTCTCCCTCTTTCTGAGAAACTCCAAAAAATGAACTTGCAAAAAGCCTCTGAATGCTTAGTGCCCATGAAGCTGTAATCATTTAATAAAACAAAAGAAATCAATGCCAGAGGAGAAGCAGCTCATGCCTGTGGGAAAAATCTGTCCCTTTGCTCAGTTTGATATGATTATAAAATTACAGTGTTCTGTGAGCTAAAGAAAAGCAGATATCGCCAGAGGAAAGCAGTTAAAGGTTTGGGGTTTTTTTGAGGAATATTCCTATTTAGTTTCTTAGAACTAACAAATAAAGCAGTTCCTGAAAGAGATTCGGGAACTGAGTGCGATATTCAGTATTCTCTTCTTATTGAGTAACAATGACTAATTCCTCCATTTTCTTATTAGAGCTACGTAGGAAAACGACTTTTTCATTTCTATAGAACTTTGATTTCAGAAACATTTCAAGTTCAGTTGAAATAAATATTTAATTTAACTGGGGTTGGTTTAAATATATATACTCCTGTGATTATGGGAGGTCAGATACGATTGGATCTCTTCTATTTCTATGTACAAGTAAGATTGGGCTTTTCTCCCCTATTTTCTAATGCCCCAGATGAATGTCTTCACTTTCAGTATCTTGACAGCTCTATTACGAGTTCTTCCAATCTCTTGGAGCTCTTCTGCTCTCCAGAAATAATTATATTCAGGAAATGTCATTGGACTACTTTGTCAGTAAAATGAGTAGTCTAACGACTCATGGATTTCCCTGACCTAATGAACACTTTGTTATTTGTAGAAAAGGGAGCAGCTTCCATTTGACATATTAGGAGAGCATCCCATCGCAAAACAAACAGCATGGTATGAAAGTGTGTTATCTGGAACTTGGGAGTTTCTTCTTAAAACCTCTTCAAGACAGACATGCCAAACTATCCAACTTTCCAGGGACTGCTGAACTACCAACTGTTGTAGGGTGAATTTTCTTTAGATTTTATCTTGAAAAAATATCCTTCTGTGAAACTGTTAACTGCCAGCAAAGTCGTTTTTTTTGACATTTAGCTGAAAAATTCTTAGCTGTTCTTCTCTACATAACTTGCAAACTGTTTAGTGAAATAATTTTACATGGTTTTATTTTACTTTTTGTTCACAGTTTGACACTTGTTATAGGTGCAAGAAGTATAGGTTCCCTGTTTTCCAGTTGCTTACTTATTTTTCTCCTTTTAACATTTGATTCAAAGTGACATCTGTGAACAGTCTTTTTTTTTTTAATATATTTTTTTTTTTCTTTCCAAGAGGGACATATTCTTCTGCTGCTAACAGCCTTAAGTCTTTCCTCCTTTCATTTTTAGATCGCAAATACTATGATAAAGCCTGAATTAACAGACTTGAGCCACTTATCGCCTTTAGAAATTTGAGTTGTAGGGGTTTAGAAACTGTGGTTGTGGATTTGTAGATCATACTTTTTTTTTTTTTTTTTTTTTTTAAACACATACTGTTTGGTAAGACGATCAGTAGACTTGATTTTTTTTTTTTTTTTTTTTTTTTTTTTTTAGTTTATGATGCGAGTTAATTGCCTGAACTAAACTGTTAGCTAATGCTTTGATCACAGAATCATCATAATAATTGGTAATGATTAGCAGCTTTCTAGCCTTTTACATTGGGAACAGACCTAAATCCCAGTGAAATTTGTTAGTGCATGTGTTCTTTAGTTTAAGGGGAACTATAGAGTGTACTGCAAAGTGACTGCCCATTTGAAATTTCAAGGTGTTTTGTCCTGTAGTAAAGAAAATATGTTAAAATGAAACTGCTTTCTCTGATAGTTGCTATGCCGTACCCAGCTGCGAGAGTTCAAGACCTCTGCTCGGTGCACTGTTTTTAACAGTGCCCTAGGTATCACTAGTTCTTTCAAGACAGGCTTTGTAGTAGCATATGGATCTAGTTCAGACCTTCAAAAATGCTTAGATATCCAACTTTTATTTTGACTGTTAGTATTAAAGCACTTAAGTACATCTCAGGGTATGGATGCAGTTCGTGATCCTGTAGTACAAAATTGCGCAGTGCATGGCATGCTAATATGTGTAGTCCCGTTATTACCAGTAGGACCGAATGTTAGTAATAAATGCCTTGGGGAATGTGGATTTCCTGAATTCAGTGCTTGTTGTTAATTAGCGTGGTGTTTTCAGTGAGTCTTTTAAGTTTTTGGCATTTGTTTTCTTACCTGTTGAGTCAACATTGGTTTTCTGAATAGGGATTTGCATGGAAATGCTGCTTTTGATTTACTTATGTGGTAAAGGTAATTGAGCAGTGCTTGTTATTAGAGACTTATCTGAAATGACCTGTGTTTGCATTTTGCTCTTGCTCATCCACAGAACCCTCAAAGTGGTAACTGTTCACACGCCAGGATCATTTATGGGAATTGTTGACCTGCAAAATTCAAATTTTCTTGCTCACTTCCTTTTCATACATTAGGTCCTGTTACTGAAGTCAAAACAGATATATATGTCACCAGTTTTGGACCTGTTTCTGATGTAGAAATGGTATGTATTTCTGGGATTAAAATGCCATTTCCTGGTTCTGAGAAACCATTAACTGAAGTAAGGAGTGGATGCTTCATCTGTACTGTTCTGTCAATCATGCAAAGCAGGAAAGATTAGTAACAGCTTAATTTACAGGTTATAATTAGATACATCAGGCCTGATTCTGGTCACACTTTCACTGGGTTTTGGCTGGCTTAAGGAATTCACTTCATAGGATTTAAGACAGACTTTCACGGTATAGAGGCAGAATCAGGCCTTGTGGGGAGTGCCTAAGTCAGTTTACTGTGAGGAAGACATGTAATATCTTTGAAATTGCTTTTCCTTTCTGAAACCTGTGTTATTCTCAGGTGAATAATAATGACATCATTTCACAAATACTTGTTGACATTTTCATTTCAGATGAATGCCCTTTGCTGATCTTTGTGCCCCTTTTAGCATCACATTTCAGTGAATGTTTGACTGATGAGTTTTCATAAGTGTCTGCAGAAATTGAACATCAAAGTGACATGCATGAAATAGTCACAGAAGAGATATGTTACGATTGCACCTACTGTTATTTGTGTCTGAATGGCATCTGCATTCATTTGAGGTCAAATCCAGCAAAACTCTCATCAACTTCTATAATCCAGTGGTATACAGTTAAATCAACAACAGTTTCTCTTTTTATAAAATATCTAAATAATCCTATGGAAGTAACACAGCCATATGTGCTGCACTGAACTTCTTTAAGAGAAAGGCCGTTTCAGGGCAGTGACTTTCTTCCCATACAGTGTCATTGTGCACTTTGTGGTGCACCTGATTTGGTTCTATCATGTGATAGCAAGATACTTTTTCAAGGGCTACATTTGTGACAGCAGTCTCATGTTGAAATGCATCTTACCCCTTCAATGGTTGTCATGTACAGTATGATGGTGTTCAGTGTGACAAGGGGTACAAGAATCTGGTCCCAAGGAAATCTAGTAATGTGTGCCTCAAATCTAAAAAGAGGGCTGCATCTCTCAGGTTTCACTGAAGCATTTGACATGGTGCCACATGGGAAATTATTAGTTATATTGCAGAAGGCAGGAGTGAGAACATGGACTGAAGGTAGGTAAGGAACTGGCAAAAGGAGAGTTTTCATTAGGTGTTTCCCCTTTCATCATTAGGGATTAGTTAGGAGGCTATTCAGGGATCCAGGAATCGTTTTTGGAATAATTTTTAGTTAATGTATCCATTAGTGACCCAATGTAATCTGAATGTGGCTGCACTCATAAAACTCACTGAAACAGCAAAGTGTGATACAGACTCAGTACAGGGGATGATCGGAATGTCTTTTTAGAGCTGGGTTACTTTGGTACCCAGTGTAATGAAAATGGTTGAAATCTTGTATTACAAAATCTGTCATGTAGAAGCTAGTAACAGAAACTGCTACTTATGAGCTATGAAGTTACCAGCAGGAAATGACACTAGAAAAGAGACTTTTCATAAATTAACTATAAACCACAGTGGAGGATGCAGCCATGGAGAAGACGACAGATATAATTCTAAGATGCATTACACTAGTAGACATGCCTCCTTGCCAATGTGAATAGATATGGCCATACAAGTATTTTCAATGGTAACATTATGCAGAAGAGTTTGAAATACAATGAGAAAACATTGTTTGGCTTAACAACAAAATCACAGCCGTCAGAGTGGTTCCAAAGAATGTTTATCAATATGGTGATAGGTGCTCATTTATATATATATATGAATATATATAAATATAAAAGCACTTAAAGCTTTCTATGACCATTTTCAATTTCACGTGATGCTTTTTTTTGTGAAATGCTTTAGCTTCCTGAGGTCAGAAATGCATTCCTTCATCCATTCATTCACATATGATTTCTCATGATGTGCCTGTGTCTGCAGTTCTGCAGTTGTTTGCATGTTTTCTTTGAAGCATCTGAATGGCTTTTCTGAGGAAGTTAATGGGATGGTTACGTAGTTTAAGAACAAATATGTATATATGCAAGTCTATATGTAATTCATTATCCATGTTTTGTGGGCATGGCAAAGAAAATATTTAGCTTTCCTCAGTTAAAAGCTTACTTTCCATGAGTTGAAATTAAATTTTCTTTCCTAAATTTATAGTGGAAGTAATCGTTTGTCCTGGTATTTTTAATTTAGCCAGCAGCAGAAAATCCATGGATATCTTTTCTGTAAAAATCTCTTGACACTTACTGTCAGAGATCATTTTGTTTCCAGTTATATGCTTGACTACAAATTCACTTGCCTGCTTCCTGCAACCTAATTAGATTAATTATTCCATAATGATTAAATATGTGTAGCAATTTATTGATATGACTAATTTGGGAAATTAAGCTATTAAGAAGTACACAACATTTTAATTGGTGGAAATACATTTGCGTAGTGGACTTAGCGTTTTCTTTACTACTGATTTCTTTGTTCCTGAGGGATTTCTTATTTTACAGGGAACACTTACACATGCAAATGTGATTTTTGTTTTTCTGCAATTTAATACAGGAATATACAATGGATGTCTTCTTCCGTCAGACATGGGTAGACAAAAGATTAAAATATGATGGCCCTATTGAAATTTTAAGACTTAACAACTTGATGGTTTCGAAGGTGTGGACTCCTGACACTTTCTTCAGGAATGGGAAAAAGTCTGTTGCACATAATATGACAGCCCCAAATAAGCTCTTCAGAATAATGAGAAATGGCACCATCCTGTACACAATGAGGTATCGAACGTGTTTGTTTGGCTTCTTACAATTACTGTATGCAAAAGTTATACTGCCTAGACAAAATGGCAACCAGAGACTATTTAATTTGTTCCATTATAGGCTTACAATAAGTGCAGAGTGTCCCATGAGATTAGTGGATTTTCCCATGGATGGTCATGCTTGTCCTCTCAAATTTGGGAGTTGTAAGTTGCAATTATGAAATTTCTTGTAACTACAGAATTTAAATAGTAGAAGTAGATTTTTAGCAGTTACTAAACTTTCTGAATATTAGTCTTGATACACAATCCTTATGCAGACAAAACTCCTGTTAAGTTCCTTGGGGATTTTATTTAGGGCCTCAAAAATTAAACCCAGGCAGAGAATTGAAAAGCAGGCAGTGATTCAGCTATTACGTTCAACCCCACTATTCTGGCTACACAGTTGCTTGAAATACGTAGTTTTTCTTGGTTCTTAGGGAGGAATTGGATACTCAGTGAAGTGAGAGATTCTCTGTAGAAGACAAAGAGGTTGGGATCCATCTCAGTTTACAACAGCCAGCTAAAAGGCACTTAGGGAAGCAGGTTATTTGACTTTCTCTACACTTAGTGGAGGCACATTGACATCCTAAGATGTGTAGGTTATGCGCAGAGATTTGATCTTTAGTTGTATTTGTCTGTCTCCTGGCCTATAATGGGAGCCTGCATGGCAAGTTTAGACTAAATAAATAATTTTTAGACTGGTGAGAGGAATCTTAGTTCAGATGATTTCCCTTTTCTGCTTTGAAGTCAGACATAGATTTTTGGATAATCTCCACACTTTGGCTAGAAGGAACATTTTGGGACATACTGCATAACAACTGAGGGAAGTAGTTATGATTCCCTGATTTGAATCCACAGCAGAGACCTCCGAGACCACCTGGGGATGGTTGGTGCACTCCATTAACTATCTTGTCACTCTTCTAAGCCTCCTTGGTCACTGACTTCTCTGCTTTACACTCCACTGTAGTCAGTGGTTGGACATTAATCTGTTTTCCTTGACCCCAGAGCTCTGAAGTTAGAAATGACACTCTGGACACTCCTCAGTCTTTCCTTAGCATAAATTTAGCTTATTCAGTTGGGTAGTCAACCAAAAGGGGGATATTAAAGATGCTGTTCTGATAAGGTTTTTCATCCCTGTTATGGTGAGACTGGAGATCAGATGCTGTCAGATTTGGCTTTGGTATCAGCGATACAATAGGGGAGCTTCAATAGTGGGGGCTTCTCCACTGGCATAATTCTTCAGGAGGAATCACCAGCCAGCAGAAATTGCGCTTGACACTGATCTGATCTTTTCCTCAGTGAAACTTGAAATAAGATGAAGCCATTTCCAATGCAAGACTGATTTAATTTAATTTTAACAGGAGTTTGGGCTGTGTAGGGATTGAATGCTAGCCCTACGTTATATCTTTTGTATTAAATGTAAAATGTTTCTTTGGGCGTGCTTATTTTTGGGCTATTGTGAGTTTTTTACTGACCTCTGGTTTCTGGCAAATATTTTAAACACAAGTTTAAAATATTATAGTTTTTAGTATAATCATTCTTTTCTGTAAAGAAATGCGCACCCAGTCTCCAAAATGTGTCCTCCTTATACATGCTCTTTTTTTATATAGTAGTATACTTTAATGATAAAATTTTAGATAGAAATTTCTAAATAATTTAAAGATAAACTTTACATGCCCAATAAGGGCTGATCCAGAAAGAACTCGTGTTTAGACTTTACATTCAAATGTGAAGTGAATTCGTGTGTGACACTTGACATACGACCTTAGCTGCTATTTATTCTCCTGTGAGGGTGGTTTTTGGGGGTAACTTAACATGAAGGGTATCTTCTAAAGTTGTTAGTGCGAGTCTTGCTGTTCGGTTTCAGTAAGTTTGGATTGGGCTCGTAAGTAAGGTGTGAGAAGAAGTTTCCTATTTATGCAAACTGATGCTGTGTTGTAGATGCTTATCCAAAGAGTGAAATGATTTATACCTGGACAAAAGGACCTGAGAAGTCAGTGGAAGTTCCTGAGGAGTCCTCCAGTTTAGTTCAGTATGACCTGCTTGGGCATACGGTATCCACTGAAACCATTAAATCTATTACAGGTAGGAATCTCGTCAATAAAAATCAACTTGAGGTAAAACTAACCCTGTAAGATTGTCTGAGGCTTTTTTCTTTCCTTCCTGTAAGGTGTTCTACTGAATGTCCTAGGGTATATATGAAGGGCTGAAAGCATAAATCTGAATTAGGTTTCTGTCCTTCAGATTTACATTTGCAGATTCATTACAGTAGATTGCGACGGTCTTTCGGAAAGCTAGAATGAGATCATTACTCTGAGGGACAAAATGAGCATTTAATCACTGCTTAAAATGCAGTTTGAAGAGTCAAGAGGATGCCTGGGTGAGGAAGTAATTTCTCAGCACTGTATCCACATTATGTGCAAAAGACTTCCTTTGTTTGGTGATGCAAACAGCTCAGGATAGAAGTACAGCATACAGAATGGGTTATTAAAGCCATAAAAACCCTCTAGTCAGATAAGGATAGGCACAAATGCATTAGTCACAATAGATACTTCTGCTGATTTGTGTTGTAAGAAATAAGGCAAATGGCAACTACAGGCATCCGAAATGAGTGAAGTATCACTGATGAGCAGTATGGAGATAAACAAGCATATTCCCAAAATATTTTTAAAATTTGGAATCATTTTCTAAGCATCAGCAAGTTTGGGTGTTGCGAGATGGTCAAAATGAAACAGATAAAGCAAATGTATTTGATGTATTGCTCTACGGATATTTTTCTCAAAGATAAAACTGTTTTGCAATACACTAGAAATTCACTTCTCAGCATATTGATTATTATGAGTTAACAACAGAATTTCCTTACTCTCCCCAAAATGCTCATTCTGTAGTGCTTTATTTAGACATTTGATTCCGTTTATGGTAAAACTGCCATTTTTTTGTTTGTTTGTTTAATATGAATGATAACATTTTAGAAGAACTTACAGTATTTTTAGTTCATGTCAATGATTTTTGCATTTGTTTCATTATCATAGTGGTGCTGATGTATAAACCTAGTAAAAAGCTGAGATGCTTCCATAACATTTAGTGTGCATCATTGTTATTATTGTTTTATTTGGCAGGTAGGTACCACAATGTTATGGATACTATAGGTAGCTAGATAGCTTGTGTCTTGGGACTCTTTTCTTCAACAGCTGCCAAAAGAATTTTTAAAATCATGCTTATACTTTAAAATGTAATCCAGTATTAGCTGTACATTTATAGTATTTTTGATACCAGCTTCTGAATGGCACTGTAAGGACCTATTACTTCCAGGGTTTTTTGTTTAAAACTTTCATTCGTTCTTGTGTCTAAGGAACATATCATTCTATACATGTTAAGTGGAATGAATAACATCATCTTAAACAATCCTAGCTGATAGTCTGAAACAGTTATTCTGCAACACAAATTTTATGCACAGTCAGAAAAATATTTTCTTTTCTTTTTTTTTAGGCGAATATATTGTTATGACAGTTTACTTCCACCTCAGACGGAAAATGGGTTATTTTATGATTCAGACCTATATCCCCTGCATTATGACTGTGATCCTTTCTCAAGTTTCATTTTGGATAAATAAGGAATCTGTTCCAGCTAGAACTGTGTTTGGTAATTATTTCTTTTTTTGCTTTTTCTCATACTTCCTCTTTTAATGACTTTCACTAGAATAGGCCTTTTTAGTGCATTGGGGTATACTGCCTCCATACTAGTGTAGAAACAAGGGAATGATGTAAATTCAGAGGAATTTTTGCTGTTGATGTATGAAGAATATTGTTATGTGAATCCTTGGAATCTGAAGAGAGACTTGGAATATATAACCTGAAGGGTGGCATGGTTGCCTGTGGCAAACGGGTGTACATCTCTGGGGATTCTATCTGCTTGGGGGAGCAAACTGGGAAGACCTGGCCCTAAGTAATACAGTCAAGTCCTTGGTCTACATCCAGAGCAGTTTTATCCTCCAGTGGACAGTAGTGTAATTACTTGAACTCACACTTTTAAAATACTTTTAAAATAATTTGATTGGGAGTGTGTGAGATGTACAGATGTCTTCTTACGAGATACCTGTGTCATCAGTGGAAGCTTGCTATAAGCTGTTACTGTAATTTCATGTTTAGTGCTTTTCTCTCCTTTCTGCCATTGCCATTATGAAAATGAATTAAAAAACCAAAGTGATTGCAAGATATTAAAATTGCCCTCACCAAAATACAGCTTGAATGAAATGCTTCAGTGAACTCCAAAAATAAAAAAACAAAAAAGCTTCTATGGACGACAAAGCATAAGAAATTAAATGGAAATATGGTTCCTAACAAAGAAGTAGGATAAAAACATTTTTAAAAGCAGTCTTTATAGAGCAATGTCTTGACTTTATAATGTACTGTAGTCTAAAGCAGGACTAATTAGGAAGAGAATGTTCTACAAAAAGCCTTTCTATAGATAGATAGATGCTGGCAAGAGTGATAGGAATTAATGTTTCTACGTGACGGCCCATTTGAACATGTGAGTGGAGTCAGAACACTGTTTAATATCACAAATTAGACAAGGTTAATGATTAGTTATAGGAGAAACAAGCTGTAAACCTAATAAGAACCCCACTAGCTCTCAAGTGTTACATTAGGCAAACTAGTATATCACTTCAGATGCCTTTGCAGTGATGTTGAATAATGGTACTTTTTTTGAAGGGAGTATTGCCATGAACTGGAAAGGTAGAATCTGTATTTACAGACAAAATGTGATAGTTGAAAATGTACAGATTATAGAGCAATAGATGTAATATGTGTCATTATATCCATATATGAAACTGAAAACAAATAATAATAATAAAGTTTGGACATCCACTAAGTTACAGATAAGTCTCTTGAATGCCTTTGAAAGCAAATGGCTTAAAGTATGGCTAAAAGTATCTTTTTAGTTTTCTTGCAAATTCCAACAGGAACCCTGTTTTCTAAAGGTTTTCTTAAAAGAAGATAGAAATGTTGCAGGCAAGAGATAGGAATAAAGCCAGAATACCCGCTATGGTACCAGCTTTCTAGAGGAACTGTCAGAAGAGGCTAACCAAAAGATCTTTCCATTGGACACTGCATAATTAGGGAGAACTTGGCAAAGGATGCCAAGGAACAAACAGAGGAAGGATGCACAATGAACAAAGGTACATGAGGTTGTGATTTCTGCAGTCAGACCTTCAGACACCTGAACCTGGTGACTGTGGGAGATTGGTGTTTCTTAGAGGAAAGAAGCAGTAATATTAAAACAGGTTTTTAACATTAATTTTATATTAAAATACTCAATATATTTTTATATGGTTATGTGCATTTCTAATCAGAAGCTTGCAAGTATTTAGCTCTGGATAATTACAGTACCTGTGTGTGTATAATATTTTTTACCAGAACTTAATTCCCTACCCTGTAAATCCCTGTGGCAGGTATCCAATGGGCAGTTGCAGTGGCAACTGCAAGTCTCCCAGAAGAATGACTTAATAGGGGGAAATCTGATAAAGACTATGGCAGTAGACTATAATACTGTCACGGCTTCCTCCCTCCTCCTTGTGTTTTGGGAATGGTTGGTCATTCAATTCACTTCATCCTGTTCTTACAGCTATTAAACAAATGTCTTTAGAAAGACAGTTCAGACAAACTATTTGCTTGAAGTGAGCAGAGGTAGAATCAGGAAGGATAGGGCTAAGCAGGGATGGGTTTCTTCCAGGAAAAAAATAACTTTCCATAATTTTTTTTTTTCCTCAGACTTAAACATTTTCAGTGGTGTGTTTTTTTTCAACACCTTCCCACTGAAGAAGGTTTTGTGAGCTTGCATCTGTGTTTTTATCCTGCTGAGTTTGCTCTGAGATATTGTTTGTGCTTGCATGAACTGGCTATTACTCTTTTTTCTTTTTTTTTCTCCTTCAATAGCAAGGACTGGTTTCATTGTGTCCAGTTCTCTGTATGGCAGTGTCTAGGTGAAGCTTTTTCATATCAGATTGCCCAGATGGAGTACCACCATTTAGGGAATAGGGGATGTGAGGATCCTGTTGAAAAACATGCTCTTTATTGTTTTGAATTCTTCTGACCATGAGCATTTCACCTTGAATTGAAATGGGTACAGTGTTCTCTTCATAAGAATAAAGACATGTCCATTTGTAGTCAGTCTTCCTTGAGGTTATCATGGTAGGACTTATGCGGTGTTCACTATATACTTGGCATTTTACATTTGTATGATATGGGATATTTTGGATGAAAAAGGAAAAAAAGACCCCATACCTTGGTTTTATACAGCATGTATTTGCATTTGAAGTATTGCCATGAAGTGGTCATATTTGAGTTCAGTGTTCATGATTGTACACTTTAATTAAAAAGTTGTTCTTTCAGAAGATGAAATTCTAATTAAATTTCATCGATTGACTAGTAGCAGAAGGGTTTAAAAGATAAGGTGATGGTTTCTTAATTAACAGAGTTGTTAACATAATATTCTAGTTTTCCTTAGCACCAAAATAATTTGCCATGACTTAACAGCACCTGCATCATGAGTGGGATCAGAGGAATGGATGCAGACTAATAGGTGGTATTCTGAACCCATTACAGGAAAAATCATGTTTTTGTTGCAGTCTGAGGAGCACTCCCCTATTTAACAACTTAAATTATGTTCAGATGTTTAGAAAGTAACTTGTTGTAGGAAATTCTACTGAACTTTACATGAAAAAAATATAAAATTAAGGCTTCAGTGTTTTCTTCATGTGAACTCTAGATCATCTGAAGTCATGTCTTTCCATGTCTCCTTTAAAAACTGGTTAACTGTTTTGTGTGCATAGCTGCTTATAGATACATGATGGTTGCCATGACTTAAATCTAATGCACTATTCACAAGTAGCAGAGAAAGACTCTTAAGTGATTTAAAATTCTTTGTTTGAAGCTGCTTGCCTCTGTTCTCACTTTGTTTTACTCTGATTCAGCAGTGCTTTTGCTTTATTTCTTTGAAGGAATAACAACAGTGTTGACAATGACGACACTGAGCATCAGTGCAAGACATTCACTGCCAAAAGTATCCTATGCTACTGCCATGGACTGGTTCATAGCGGTCTGCTTTGCCTTTGTGTTCTCTGCTCTTATTGAGTTTGCTGCTGTCAACTATTTTACTAATATTCAAATGGAAAAAGCCAAAAGGAAGACAGTAAAATCACTTCTTGAATTTCCGGTTGCTCCAATACAAAGAGAAAGAAGTACAGAAGAGACAGTCATGGTATGTTTTCAGCTCATACAAACATTTTCCGTCTTTTTGGTGGTGTTTCTTGGTAAAACAGGCCTTTAACTTCCTCCCAGGTTCCCTCTGAGCTAATGATGCAGTATAAGTCAGCCTAATGGAAGGCTAATGCTACATTATATTCAGTGATAAAACCCTGTAAAATATGATTTAATTCTTGCATTATTGGATTAACTTGGGGGAGAGGAGGAGGTTGCGTCCACCCATACCTACAGTCTCTTCTATATTTAGTTGTGTTTTGTTGGAGGTCAGATAGGATGGGTACCTTTAGGAAACTTTCTTTCCCTTTGCGCGTTGATTCTGGCTGGACTGATTATACAGACCAACATATTACAGATTATAAGGGCAGCATGTTATCTTATGTGGCTAATGTCTTTAATGTGGGTACTATCTTTTTGGGGGGTAAGCCCAAGCACAAATACAGCCTTGGCAATGAGTGGATTGAGAACATCCCTGTGGAGAAGGACTCGGGGGTGTTAGTGGATGAAAAACTGCGTATGACCCAGGAATGTGTACTCACAGCCCAGAAAGCCAATTGCATTCTGCGCTGCATCAAAAGAAGTGTGACCAGCAGGTCAAGGGAGGCGATTATCCCCCTCTACTCTGCTCTGGTGAGACCCCATCTGGAGCACTGTGTCCAGCTCTGGAGCCCCCAACATAAGAAGGCCATGGACCTGTTGGAGGGAGTCCAGAGGAGGGCCACGAAGATGATCAGGGGACTGGAGCACCTCTCCTATGAGGAGAGGCTGAGAGAGTTGGGGTTGTTCAGCCTGGAGAAGAGAAGGCTCCGGAGAAACCTTATTGCAGCCTTCCAGTACCTAAAGGGGGCCTACAGTAAAGATGGGGAGGGACTTTTTACAAGTGCATGTGATGATAGGATGAGGAGTAATAGTTTTAAACTGTAAGAGGGTAGATTTAGATTAGATATTAGGAAAAAATTCTTTACTGTGAGGGTGGTGAGGCTCTGGCACAGGTTGCCCAGAGAGGTTGTGGATGCCCCATCCGTGGAAGTGTTCAAGGCCAGGTTGGCTGCGGCTTTGAGCAACCTGGTCTAGTGGAAGGTGTCCCTGCCCGTGGCAGGGGGGTTGCAACTAGATGAGCTTTAAGGTCCTCTCCAACCCAAACCATTCTATGAATTAAAATAAGCTAAAGCATTGCACTTGCACCTTGGAGCACTTCCCTAGACATCACAGTTCTCCTTTCATTGCATGTATTGCCTATTTAGAGTTTTCTTTCTTCATCAGTTACAATTTCGGGTTTTTCTGATGAATGTTGGATGAATCCTTTGTGTCCTCCATAGATTTAATTTTTATGCAATTTGCGTATCTTTGCACAGGAGCTCATCTCAACTCCTGAAAAGGTTTTGGGGTTCTGTTTAACAAAATGCTTTCCAGCTTTTATAGTGCTTTGGATTAAGTGTGACTTGTGTGGTAGCTATCTTAGTGTGCAGACCAGTTAATAAATGCTCGATCTCATTTCTAGTTGAGCTCACCAGTAATTCTCCTTTCTTCCCTTTTTCCATTCCCATATGCTTACTCTCTGCTGCATCACTCCTTCTATTCATGAGACACCTAGCCAACAAAGTCATTACAGCACTTGCACCAGCCATGCGGTAGGCTAGTAATTCCCAGCCATGGCTGACTCTTGGCAGCACCGCTCAAGAAGTAAGATGCTGACAGTAGCATTGTAATTCACTCTTCCTGTCAGGCTGACTTTGTAATTTCCTTTGGCTGAGCCATGATTCAAGAACTGCTGTTTTAGACTAACTCTTGGTAATTTTGTCTTCTGTCTCTTTTCACATCTCATTTGTCTCCTTCCCTATTCATCTGCTCTTTTTTGCCTTCCCACCCCTTCCATTTGCTATTGCTGCTCAGCTGCTGTCCACCCACTTCCATTTTTCTTCCTCTTCTTTGCTCTCCTACTGTAGATCATTACGGTTTTCAATCTTCTGGCTGTGTTGTTCTGTTAGCTTCCATTTCTGCTTAAAAGGATAGATGTGCTCCTGAAGAGTTTGTTACTTGTCACTCCGTTGGCTGCTAGTAAGAGGCGGGAACAAGAAAAAGTATGTTTATAATAGTGTGTAGTTCGCCTTGTACATAGAAGTATTAGTGCTGTTA